>NC_080173.1:53618886-53966617 GCF_950295315.1 Erinaceus europaeus
AGGACCCAGGTTCAAGCTCCTGGTCCCCACCTGCTAGGGGAAAGCTTTGCAAGTGGTGAAGCAGTGTTGCAGGTGTTTCTCTGTCTCTCTCTGTCTCTCCTTCGCCTCTCAATTTCTGGCCATCTATCCAATAAATAAATAAAGATAATAATTTTTAAAAAGAGGGGGTCAGGCGGTAGCGCAGCAGGTTAAGCTCACGTGGTGCAAAGCGAAAGGACCGGCGTAGGGATCCTGGTTCGAGCCCCCAGCTCCCCACCTGTAGGGGAGTCGCTTCACAGGTGGTGAAACAGATCTGCAGGTGTCTGTCTTTCTCTTCCCTTCTGTTGTCCCCTCCTCTCTCCGTTTCTCTCTGTCCTATCCAACAACAACATCAATAACAACAACAATAATAACTACAACAATAAAACAAGGGCAACAAATGGGAATAAATAAACAAATTTTTTTTTAAAAAGAACACATTGGTGAATCATTTCAGGACCTTAACATTAAAGACATATTGGTGGGGCCAAGCGGTGGTGCACCTGGTTAAGCAATCACATTATAGTGTGCAGAACCTGGGTTCAAACCCCTCGTCCCCAATTGCAGGGGAAAAGCTTCACAAGTGGTGAAGCAGAGTTGCAGGTTCCTCTCTGTCTCCATTTCTCTCCCACCCCTCTCAGTTTCTCTCTGTTTCTATCCAATAATATTTTTTAAAAAGCATTTGGTGACTCCACCCCATGGGCAAGGAAAAAAAAACAACAAAATGAATAAATGGGACTGTATCAAATTAAAAGCTTTTACACAGCAAAATTAAATTGCATAAGGATAAACAGGAAACCCAGCAAATGGGAGAAGATATTTGCACACTACACGTCAAACAAGTGGCTAATATCAAACATCTTTGAAGAACTCCTACAGCTTAACAAAAAGAAAAAGAACAACCCAATTAAAAAGTGGGCAGAATGGGTGGGGGTAGATTGCATAATGGTTATGCAAAGAAACTCTCATGCCTGAAGCTCCGAGGTCCCATGTTCAATCCTCCGACCACCATAAACCACAGCTGAGCAGTGCTCTGGTGTTTTTCTCTGTGTCTTTTTCTGCATATGTGTCTAACTCTCTCAAAACTAAAATAAAATACTTTAAGAAAAAGTGGGCAGAAAATATAAATAGATGGTTCTCTAAAGAAGAGATACATATGGCCCACAGATATATGCAGAAATTTTCTAATTCACTCATCAGAGAAATGCAGATTAAAACCACATCAAGATTCCACCTCACACCTGTGAGAATAGGCTCCATGAACAAAACAAGAGAAAGTAAATATTGGAGAGGATGAGGACAGAGAGGAACTCAACTACATTGTGGGTGGGGATATAAACTGGTACAACCATTATGGAGGACAGTATGGAGAATCCTTGAACAAATAAAAATGGAAATGCCATATGATCCAACAATGCATATACACATATATCCAGCAATACATAAAACTAGGCATATACCCAAAAGATAGAATAACACTGATTTGAAGGGATATATGCATGTCCATATTTATCGCAGCTTTATTCACAATAGCAAAAACCTGGAAATAACCAAAAATGCCCTTCAACTGATGGCTGGATAAGAAAGTTATGGGTCATATACCCAACAGAATATTATGCAGCTAAGGCAAGTATAAACCTATGGGACTACATCAAATTAAAAAGCTTCTTCACAGCAAAAGAAACCACTACCCAAACCAAGAGACCCCCCACAGAATGGGAGAAGATCTTTACATGCCATGCATCAGATAAGAGTTTAATAACCAACATATATAAAGAGCTTGCCAAACTCAACAACAAGACAACAAATAACCCCATCCAAAAATGGGGGAAGGACTTGGACAGAATATTCACCACAGAAGAGATCCAAAAGGCCGAGAAATACATGAAAAAATGCTCCAAGTCTCTGATTGTCAGAGAAATGCAAATCAAGACAACAATGAGATATCACTTCACTCCTGTGAGAATGTCATACATCAGAAAAGGTAACAGCAGCAAATGCTGGAGAGGGTGTGGGGTCAAAGGAACCCTCCTGCACTGCTGGTGGGAATGTAAATTGGTCCAACCTCTGTGGAGAACAGTCTGGAGAACTCTCAGAAGGCTAGAAATGGACCTACCCTATGACCCTGCAATTCCCCTCCTGGGGATATATCCTAAGGAACCCAACACATCCATCCAAAAAGATCTGTGAACACATATGTTCTTGGCAGCACAATTTGTAATAGCCAAAACCTGGAAGCAACCCAGGTGTCCAACAACAGATGAGTGGCTGAGCAAGTTGTGGTATATATACACAATGGAATACTACTCAGCTGTAAAAAATGGTGACTTCACCGTTTTCAGCCGATCTTGGATGGACCTTGAAAAAATCATGTTGAGTGAAATAAGTCAGAAAGAGAAGGATGAATATGGGATAATCTCACTCTCAGGCCGAAGTTGAAAAACAAGATTAGAAAAAGAAAACACAAGTCGAACCTGGAATGGAATTGGAGTATTACACCAAAGTAAAAGACTCTGGGGTGGGTGGGTGGGTGGGGAGAATACAGGTCCATGAAAGATGATGAATGACATAGTGGGGGTTGTATTGTTAAATGGGAATCTGGGGAATGTTATGCATGTACAATCTATTGTATTTACTGTTGAATGTAAAGCATTAATTCCCCAATAAAGAAATAAATTATTAAAAAAAGAATATTATGCAGCAATAAAAAGGGATGATATTATGTCCTTTGGGATAAAGGGGATGGAATTTAAGAAGATAATGCTCAGTGAAGCAAGTAAGGAGGTGAAAGACAACTACAGAATGGTTTCATTTATATGTAGAATATAGACAATTAAATATTCAAATGTGAAAAAATATCAACCTATTTTTGAGACTGTGGGAGAACTATAGTGGTCATCTATGGGGGTGAGGATGGGGACACAGACCTTTGGTGATGGGAGTAGTGGAAAAAAAAATGAAATGAATGGGTGAGCTTACTGTAGAGCAGAGACATTAGTCAGCCTGGGGAGCTTGGAGTAAGTACTTTTAGCTCCCATCCAGATGTCTGGGGTAAGCATAGATGTAGAGGTGCTTGAAAGGATCCAGCAACAGTATGCCAAAAGCTGGAGCCACAGCCACAAAAGAAGAGTAACTGAAGGGTCATAGGGTGAAGGATGACTCATGTTACAACTGAGTTTGGGTCTGGTCAGGTTTCCTGACCGAGTCTCTGCAGGTTGAGTCCCTGCACGCTGAGTCTCTGCTCTCTGAACTGTCTTTTGCCCACTGGCTAGGTTGGTGGACATGTGCTTGGAAGTGTGTTCCAGTTTAAGCTTTTGCTGGAGCATGGCAAGAACGGGAACTGTCTTCACCGGAAGCGAGGATCCTTTGGGCCCCTGGATGGCTTCCCTAGCTGCGTGGTGACCAGTGGCATCGCAAACTTCTTCCTGGCTCACACAGAGCGCCTCCAAAGGGTTGGCTTTGATCCCCGCCTGCAAAGAGTGGCTCACACAGGTGTGGGGGCTGGAGGGTGGAGGGAGGGAGCTGGACTGTGAGAAGGCCATGGAGGTTTGTTCCTTTCAGGGCTGTCCATCACTGACCACCATCGCTTACCTAGTGATAAAGGCATCCTCCTCTATCACCCTTGGCTGGAGAGTTCATGGGCTCTCTCATTTCCCTCTGCCCTCTCTCTTTGACTTCTTGTCTTCCAAAAGCTGTTCCCCTCTACTTAGGAAACCCATACCCAGCCTTTCCCCACGTCTATTCCCACCCAGTATTCTATTCTATTCTATTCTATTCTATTCTATTCTATTCTATTCTATTCTATTCTATTCTATTCTATTCTATTCTATTCTATTCTATTCTAATTTTTAAAAATATTTTAAAAATAATTTTTCTTAATATTTATTTATTCCCTTTTGTTGCCCTTGTTTTATTGTTGTAGTTATTATTGTTGTTATTGATGTTGTCGTTGTTGGATAAGACAGAGAGAAATGGAGAGAGGAGGGGAAGACAGAGGAGGAGAGAAAGACAGACACCTGCAGACCTGCTTCACCGTTTGTGAAGTGACTCCCCTGTAGGTGGGGAGCCAGGGGCTCGAACCCGGATCCTTATGCAGCCTGGCGCTTTGCACCACGTACACTTAACCCGCTGCGCTACCGTCCGACTCCCTCTATTCTATTTAAAAAATTTTTTTTGTAATATCTATTTATTCGCTTTTTGGTGCCCTTGTTTTTATTGTTATTGTAGTTATTATTGTTGTTGTTATTGATGTCATCATCATTGTTGGATAGGACAGAGAGAAATGGAGAGAGGAGGGGAAGACAGAGAGGGGGAGAGAAAGATAGACACCTGCAGACCTGCTTCACCGCATGCGATGTGACTCCCCTGCAGGTGGGGAGCCAGGGGCTCGAACCGTGATCCTTACACCGATCCTTGTGCTTTGTGCCACATGCGCTTAACCCACTGCTACCGCCCGACTCCCTTCCCTATCCTACCCTACCCTACCCTACCCTACCCTACCCTACCCTACCCTACCCTACCCTACCCTACTCGATTCTATTCTATTCTATTCTATTCTATTCTATTCTATTCTATTCTATTCTATTCTATTCTATTCTATTCTATTCTATTCTATTCTATTCTTTTGTTATTATTATTTTATTAACCAGTGCATTGTTCATCTCTGGCTTACAGGGAATTGAACCTGGGACCTGGGAGCCTCAGGCATGAGAGTCTGTTTGCATAATTATTATGCTATTTCTCCCCATCTATTTACTTTTTTCAATTTTTTTATCGCCACCAGGGTTATTGCTTAGGTTTGCTACCAGCACTGCGAATCCACCATTCTGGCTGCCATATTTTCTTTTTTTGTTTTTATTAGGACAGAGAGAGAAACTGAAAGGGAAGAGGAGGGAGACAGGGAGAAAGATTCCTGCAGACCTGCTTCCCTCCTGCAGATGGGGAGCAGGGAATTGAAGCTGGGTTCTTGTACCACTGCCCACCCTGCTCGCCCCCATTGCTGCTTCCTATTCTCACTCTCCCAGAAATCCTTTTCTATTTAACCACAACTAGTTAACTTCAAGTTCCCTCTTCTTCCTTCTCTGCCTCCTCCTTCTCCTCTCCATCCACCTCCCTCACCCTTCTCCTTTCTCTTCCTCTTCTTTCTCTCTTTCTTACTCCTTCTCTTCCTCTTGTTCCTTCTCCCTGTCTTCTTCCCATTCTTCTCCATTTATTTATTTATTTACTTTTATCAACACAAGACAAGCAGAGAAAGAACCAAAACATCACTCTAGTACATGGGATGCTGGGAATGGAACTCAGAACTTCATTCTTCCAAGTTGAGCATTTTACCCTCTGTACCACCTCCCGGGCCTCTCTTTCCCTTCTTATTCTGTCAGCCCTGGAATCCACAGTTCTGTCCCGCTGGAAATCTGTGTCTCCTTCCTCACCCCACCCTATGCCACTGTTTCAGAAATGAGTTTTAGGGCGGAGGGTAAATAGCATAATGATTATGCAAAGAGACTTTCATGCCTGAGGCTCCCAAGTCCTGGGTTCAGTTCCCTGCATCACCATAAGCCAGAGCTTATTTAACCAGAGCACTGGTTAAATAATAATAATAAAATAAATAAATAATAAAAACTTTAAGAAGATAAATAATAAGAGATTTTATTGATTGATTCCCTTTCAACTCATCAGTCTAAAGAAATGGCTTCGCCTGGGCTCAGCTTCCCCAGGGGTGTCCCTTCCTCTCCAGTTTCCCCCACACCTGAACTATGACTGAGTCTCTGGCTCAAACTCAAGTTTTCTTGCTATGTTCTCCCTCTCTGCAGAGTTCTTCGTTGATGGACTCGGGAGCTTGTTGGTGGGGTCATGCCCGGAAGTGGTTATAGGTCACCAGAGTCATTCAGCAATGGCAGACTCAGAACTGACCTCCCTGGAGAAGGCCTACAGCACTTACCGAACCAATACCAAGTCCCAGATCCAGTTCAAGTTGGCCCTGCACTACTTCAAGAACTATCTGCATTGCTTCGCATAAAGGTGTCCAGGCATAGGAAAAGCACTAGGCTTACTGGTGGTGGGTATCTGGAACAATGGGACTGGTGATTGGGTTACCAAAAAGATGACTTTTTTTCCCCTTTTTGCCAGAGCACAGCTCAGCTCTGACTAATGGTGATAAAGGGGTTGAACCTGGAACCTCAGAGCCTCAGGCATGAAAGTCTTTTGCATAACTGCTGTGCGATCTCCCCAGCCCCCTCCCCTCATGATTATTATGAAGTTTGAGCTAACTTTCACTGTGGAGCAGTACATTACCTACCACGCACTAGATCTCAGGTTTGAGCCCTGCACCTGGCACCCTGTGTCTCTCCCTCTTTCTCTGAAATACAAAGAAAAAAATTTTTTTATTCTGGCCTGGGAGCAGTGGAATTTCCCATGTATTAGGTCCTAACACTATAAAGGAAATAAACAAAAGAAATTTGATTTTTGTGTCTTGGGAGGTGGCACAGTGTCTAGAATACTAGACTTACAAGGATGAGATCCCATGTTCAAACCCCAACATCCCATAAGCCAGAGTGGTGCTCTGGCATCCTCTGTATATCATTAACAAATGATTCTTAAAAAATTGATTCCTGATGGCCTTGGAAGTGATGTGATGAATAAACTGCTGAACTTACAAGCATGAGTTCCCAAGTTTGAATCCTGACATCATATGTACAGAGTTCTGGTCTTGTCTCTTTCTCCTCCTCTTTCCTCTTCCTTCTCTTTCATTTTCTTTTTCTTCTTACTCTTGCTCTCTCTCTTCTCTATAACATTATTAAACACATAAATATTTCTAAAAATTGAAGCCAGGTCAGTATCGTAGCTGGTTAAGCACACATGGCGTAAAGCGCAAGGACTGGAGGAAGGATCCCAGTTCAAGCCCCTGGCTCCCCACCTGCAGGAGGGTCGCTTAATGGGCGGTGATGCAGGTCTGCAGGTGTCTATCTTTTTCTCCCCCTGTCTTCCCCTCCTCTCTCAATTTCTCTCTGTCCTATCCAACAACAACAATAGCAATAATAAAAATAACAACAACAACCAGGGCAACGGAAAAATGAGCTCCAGGAGCAGTGGATTCATAGTGCAGGCACCAAGCCCCAGCGGTAACCCTGGAGGCAAATATATATATATCTTTTAAAAAATATTTATTTTCCCTTTTGTTGCCCTTGTTGTATTATTGTTGTAGTTATTATTGTTGTTGTTATTGATGTCGTTGTTAGATGGGACAGAGAGAAATGGAGAGAGGAGGAGAAGACAGAGAGGGGGAGAGAAAGAGAGACACCTGCAGACCTGCTTCACCGCTTGTGAAGTGGCTCTCCTGCAAGTGGGGAGCCAGGGGCCCCAAATGAGATCCTTACACCCATCCTTGCGCTTCGCTCCAAGTGCGCTTAACCTGCGCGGCGCTACCGCCCAACTCCCTGGTTATTATTATTATTATTGTTATTGATGTCGTTGTTGGATAGGACAGAGGAAAATGGAGAGAGGAGGGGAAGATAGGAGGAGAGAAAGATAGACACCTGCAGACCTGCTTCACCGCCTGTGAAGCGACTCCCCTGCAGGTGGGGAGTGGGGGGCTCGAACCCTGGTCCTTATACCAGGTCCTTGTACTTCGCGCCACGTATGCTTAACCCGCTGCGCTACCGCCCGCTCGTCTGATAGGATGAGCACTGGGCAAAATAAGATAAGATGGGCAAAATTCTGCTCCCACCAAAGAGATTCCTCGGGTAAGCAGGGATGTGATGGACCAGTCACTGCTCAGTGGTAGCTATCTCTATCCTAAATAAATAAATAAATAAATGAAAAACATTCCAAGATGTCAGTGATTGAACTGAACCCAGTGTGGATGTGAGTGCTGTGGAAAGCCACTGAAATCCAGGAAGCACTCAAATGCCAACTTAGTGCTCTGGTGAAAAAATAAAATCAAATAAAATAGAAAAAAAAATGACTAGGTGTTGGTATGCATGAGACCCCTTCTGTTTCATTTGGTTTAAATCCCCCCTGCTTAACACTATTCTATTTACATAACCACTGTTAACAAGTTCCACCTCCCTCCAGGGCATTTGTGGTTCAGTGATAGGATTCTCGCCTGCTCCACCCCCTCCTTGTCACACCCTGATCCCTTCTTTGTCACACTCTGATTTTCACCAGTCACTTTTCTCTCCACCCTCTCTATGTCACATCCTGTTTCCACCTTACTTGGCAAGTATATATAAAGACAGCATTGTGAGTAGTACTGTACCTTGAGTTTAGCTTAGCTCGTCTTAGATTGTGCTGCGTCCTGCATGAATAAAGAGATACTGCCTACAGCTCAACTATGAGTCCCTGGTCGTCTGTTACCTGCCTGTGAAGCCAGCCCGGCGAAAACAACCTAACCCGTCGAAAACAACAACTAGGGAGATAGTTCAATCTGTTAAGAGTGTGAATTTGTATAATGGAGGCTCCAGAGGCAGAAGGTTCAATCCTCTGCACCACCTTATGCCACAGTTGAGCAGTACTCTGGCCTAATTGACATAATCAGTCAATCAATCAATCAATGAACAGGGAGTCGGGCAGTAGCTCAGCGGGTTGAGCGCATGTGGCGCAAAGCACAAGGACAGTGTAAGGATCCCCGTTCGAGTTCCCTGCTCGCCACCTGCAGGGTAGTCACTTTGCAGGCTGTGAAGCAGGCCTGCAGGTGTCTCTCTCTCCCCCTCTCTTTCTTCCCCTCTCTCCATTTCTCTCTGTCCTATCCAACAATGACAATAATAACTACAACAAGGGCAACAAAAGGGAATAAATAAATACAAATTTAAAAAATTAAAACAAAGAACATGAACAATAGTGGCCCAGCAGGTTTCACACCAATACACGATGTGTGTCTTTTGCCCTTTTAAATCTTTTTTTAATATTTATTTATGTATTCCCTTTTGTTGCCTTTGTTGTTTTCTTGTTGTAGTTATTGTTGTTATTGATGTCGTTGTTGGATAGGACAGAGAGAAATGGAGATAGGAGGGGAAGACAGAGAGGGAGAGAGAAAGATAGACACCTGCAGACCTGCTTCACCGCTTGTGAAGCGACCCCCCTGCAGGTGGGGAGCCGGGGGTCTCGAACCAGGATCCTTACGCCGGTCCTTGTGCTTTGCGCCATGTGCGCTTAATTTAAAAGGGCTGCGTTACCGCCCAATTCCTGCCCTTTTAAATCTTTAACTGTTATTATTCAGTGTGCTGGTGCACAGTCAAGGGACTTGTGCCAGTAGTGCAGTGAATAAAACATTGGTCTCTCAAGCACGAAGTCTTAAGTTTGATCCCTAATATCTTCTATTTGTTTTCCCTTTTGTTGCCCTTTTTTTATTGTTGTAATTATTTTTATTGTTGTTGTTGTCGTTAGTGCGCTTAACCAGCTGCTCTACAGCCAGACTCCCGATCCCTAATATCTTATGTACCAACATGATGCTCTGGTTCATTCCTGATTTTCTCTCTCATAAATAAATTTAGAAGATGTAAAAATAAAACCATAAACAATAATCTTAGTTTTACAAGAATTTTGCAAATTTCCCATTTGCTTCAGTTTACCCTTCAGGCAAATTTTGTATACTTTCAACACAGCCACACATTATTTTTAACATGATTTATTTTCTAAGTAATTTAACAGTGTTTTCCAAAGCTCTAAGATTTCAAGGGTATAATTTCACACCAATACAAGACGTGTGTCCCCTGCCCTTGAAAGTCTTTACTACTCAGTGTGCTGGTACGTAGTCAGGGGCTTGTGCCAGATTGTAATCAACACTCTGTTTCCTTCTCTGAGAGTCTTGCCAAAAAAAAAAAAAAACAGAGATTCTTGTGACTCTGGCACGAATTTCTTATCTCATTGCAAAGATTTAACAGTGAACTCACAGACTAGACCTTGGCATGCTATGAACAGCACTGCTTTAGATTAGGGATCAGCAAACTTAAAAAGCAAAACAAACAAGCAAAGCACTTATAAGAGAGAGAACCAGGACATCGTTCTAGCACAGGATCTCATGTTTTTTTTTTTGATTCCCTTTTGTTGCCCTTGTTGTTTATTGTTGTTATTGATGTCGTTTTTGACATCATAGGACAGAGAGAAATGGAGAGAGGAAGGGAAGACAAAGAGGGAGAGAGAAAGATACCTGCAGACCTGCTTCACAGCTTGTGAATCGACTCTCCTGCAGGTGGGGAGCAGGGGCTTGAGCCAGGATACTTATGCTGGTCCTTGTGCTTTGTCCTATATGCACTTAACCTGCTGTGCTACCTACCGCCTGACTCCCCAGAATCTCATGCTTTTATGCCCAGTGCTTTTAGCGACAGTGCCACCTTCTAGGCCCAGCAAACTTTTTTTTTTCTTTTGCCTCCAGGGTTATCACTGGAGCACCACAAAGCTACTGCTCCTGGTGGCCATTTTTCATTTTTTTATTGATAGGACAGAGAGACATTGAGAGAGGAGGGGAAAATAGAGCGGTACAAAGACAGACACCTGCAGACCTGCTTCATCACTTGTGAAGGGACCTCCCTTCAGGTAGAGAGCTGGGGGCTCGAACCCAGATCCTTGTGTATTATGCATGCTTAACTTGGTGCACCACTGCCTAGGCCTTTTTTTTTTTTTTTAATCAGAGTACTGCTTTATGGTGGTACTGAAACTTCAGCACTTCAGGCATGAGAGCCACTATGCTCTCTCCCTTGCCCAGCAAACATTTAAAAAAATATTTTTTATTAATTTATTTATTTGTACCTGAGTAGTGCTCAGCTCTGGTTTATGGTGGTGTGAGGATTGAACCTGGGACTTTGGAGTCACAAACATGAGAGTCTCTTTGTGTAACCATTATCCTATCTCTTGGTAAAGCAAAGTTTTTTTTTTTTTTAAAGGAGTAAATAGGGCAAGGGAGATAAATATTTACTTGTTGGATTGCCAAAAGAGCTCATTTGGATACTGCACTGCTTTGCCATGGACTCATCCAGTTCTCCACTGCATTGGGGGAACTTTGATGCTGTGGTTTCTTTCACTCTTTCTGCCTCTGTCTTTATCACTCTATCTGAAATAGCCTAGAGTGGTGAAAACCAGTGATGGAAAATACATATACATACATACATACATATATATATATATATATATATATATATATATATATATATATATACACACACACACACACATATTTGTCAAAGTAGGAATATTGAGTATTTAATCATTTGTTAGTTTTATAAATTTTATTTATGGCTTTTAAAATGTTATTCTTTTTAATTTAATTTATTTATTTTCAATTTTTTCTTTTCCTTTAATATTTATTTATTTATTTATTCCCTTTTGTTGCCATTGTTGTTGTTGTTGGATAGGACAGAGAGAAATGGAGAGAGGAGGGGAGACAGAGAGGGGTAGAGAAAGATAGACACCTGCAGACCTGCTTCACTGCCTGTGAAGGGACACCCCTGCAGGTGGGGAGCTGGGGACTCGAACTAGGATCCTTATGCCGGTCCGTGTGCTTTGTGTCACCTGCGCTTAACCCACTACACTACCGGCCGACTCCCTATTTATTTATTTTTTAACAGAGAGAAGTTGAGGCGGGAGATAGAGAGGGAGAGAGATAGAAAGACACCTACAGTATAAGCTTTCCCCCTGAAGATGGGGACCAGGGACTTGAACCTGGGTTTTTGTGCATGGTACAACATGCGCTTAACCAGGTGCAACACCACCCAGCCCCTCATAGCTTTTACATATTTAAGTCTTTTAAATAGTTATACATAACATATTTAAATATAAGAAACATATTTAATTTGTATGCTTTCTAAGGCCTTATTCCACAAAGTCCCCTGCCTTTCTGATTAATTACTTATTCCTTTTAAAAAATTATTTGGGGGAGTCTGGCGGTAGCATAGCGGGTTAAGCGCATGTGGCGCAAAGCGCAAGGACCCGCCGTAAGGATCCCGGTTGGAGCCCCTGGCTCCCCACCTGCAGGGGAGTCGCTTCACAGATGGTGAAGCAGGTCTGCAGGTGTCTGTCTGTCTCTACCCCTCTCTGTCTTCCCCTTCTCTCTCCATTTCTTTCTGTCCTATCTAACAACGACGACATCAACGACAACAACAATAACTACAACAACAGTTAAAAAAAAAAAAAACAAGAGCAACACAAGGGAAAATAAATAAATATTTAAAAAAATATTTTGATGAGATCACTGTTCAAATCTGGTTTGTGGTAGTGCCAGGGCTTGAACTTCAAACCTCTAAGCCTTAGGCATGAGTCTGTTGTGCAAACCACTTACTATATCCTAGAACTTGACTTCTTCCTCTCCTCATCCTCCTCTACCTTCCTTTTTTAAAGAGAGACAGAGAGACACAGAGAGAGAAACCAGAGTACTGAAACGCCCTTCAATGTGCTGGGAGCCAGGCTCAAACCTGGGTGTGCACATGACAAAGCAGCACACTAGCTAAGTACTTTCAAGGCAACTAAAGCACCCCCTACCGCACATTCCTTAGCAGTTGATAAGCTGCAGTTGTCAAGCACATTCTCTTCCCTGTTTCAAGGTCTGAGGCCATCTATTCCAGCAGGGAAGAGGAACTAACATGGAGCTCTTGTTAGGATGATTGCGTAAACTCTAAGCCACTGCTCCAGGGATTCTTCTGGAATTTGTCAACTACCCAGAGAAAGTATGGTCCCATTTCTGGCCAAAATGTATTAGACCAAGTGGCCTGGGAGGTATCACAATGGCTAAGAGTTTTAGATGTAAAAGCATGGAGTCCTGAGTTTGACCCCTGGCATTACACGTGCCAGAGTGATGCTCTGGCTTTCTCTCTCATAAATAAGTAAATAAGTATAATTTTATTAGTGATTTACAAAATTACAAAATAGCAGGGCTACAGTTCCATACCATTCCCACCACCAGAGTTCTGTGTATCCGTTTGCTCCACTGGAAACTGCAGTGATTCTCCCAAAGTCACAGATATGGATTGACTATTTCTATAACTAGCTGTCTATCTATAGATTTTCCTCATTTTTTCTATGGTCATGTCTTCCTTTCCATTTTTTTAAAGATTTATTTATTTTAAAATCTTTATTTATTTGATAGAGACAGTCAGAAATTGAGAAGAAGGGGGAGACAGAGAAGGAGACAGAGAGATACCTGTAGCACTGCTTTGCCACTTGTGAAGCTTTCCCCCTGCAGGTGGGGACCAGGGGCTTGAACCCAGGTCCTTGCAAACTGTAACATGTGCACTCAACTAGGTGCGCCACCACCAAGCCCCAAAGATTTATTTATTAATAAGAAAGATAGGAGGAGAGAGAGGAAGAACCAGACATCACTCTGGTACATTTGCTGCCAGGGATTGAACTTGGGACCTCCTGCTTGAGTGTTCAATGCTTTATCTACTGAACCATCTCCTCGACCACTCTTCTCTTCCATTTTAAGTCACACCTACACCTATTACTACTTCAAAATGTCTTTTTCAAAATATTTATTCATGTATTTTCCTTTTGTTGCCCTTGTTGTTTTATTGTTGTTGAGTAGGACAGAGAGAAATGGAGAGAGGAGGGGAAGACAGAGACGGGGAGAGAAAGCCCTCTGGTCATCTTCCCATAACATTTCTCCCCTTTTGGGAATATGGACCAAAATTCTTTTGGGGATGCAGAAGGTGAGAGGTCTGGCTTTTATAATTGCTTCTCTGCTGGACATGGAGGTTGGCAGGTTGATTCATACCTTCAGCCTGTTTCTGTCTTTCCCTAGTGGGATAAAAAAAAACTATTTTCTTTTTTTGTTGTTATTGTTGCCTCTAGGGTTATCACTGGGAGCTTCGTGCCAGCACTATGAATCCACTGCTCCTGGAGTTTATTTTTCCCATTTTGTTGCTCTTGCTGTGATTGTTATTGTTACTGTTGTTATAGCTGCTGTTGGATAGGACAGAGAGAAATGGAGAGAGGAGGGGAAGACAGAGAGGAGGAGAGATAGACACCTGCAGACTTGCTTCACCATTTGCGAAGTGACCCTCCTGCAGGTGGGGAGCCGGGAGCTTGAACCAGGATTCTTGCACTGGTTCTTGCGCTTCATGCCGTGTACACTTAACCTGCTGCACTACTGCCCAGCCCCCAAGATAAAATTTTAAAATATGATCTGGGGTGGTCCGGGAGGTGATGCAATGGATAAAGCATTGGAATCTCAGGCATGAGGTCCTGAGTTAATCCCCAGCAGTGATGTCTGGTTCTTTCTCTCTCTCTCTCTCTCTCTTATCTTCCTCAAGAATAAATAAATAAAATATGGCCTGGGCAGTAGACCTGGGTTCAAGCTCCTGGTCCCTATCTGCAGGGTGAAACTTCAAAAGTGGTGAAGCAATGCTGTAGCAATGTGTCTCTTTTCCTCTAAACCACTCTGTGTCTATCAAAAAGAAAGAAAAGAAAAAAAGGGAAAGGCTACCAGGAGCAGTGGATTTGTTGTGCAGGCATGCCCTAGCAGTAATCTTTGTGTCGATGAAACACAAATATTTAAAAGATAAAAATGAATAAAATCTTTTTTTTTTTTTTTTTTTTTTTTTACAAAATGCACTGGACCAAGAGAGCCAGGTTCCTGAACCAGTGGAAGATCCTGCCCCTAGAATTCAAGAATACAAACTCAAGAGCTGCCTCTTGACACCATGTGGGCAGAGGAGGAGAGCTCACCAGCCTGCAGCTAGAAAGAATCCCACATTTGCACAGAAGGGAACTCAAAAGAGACATTCCTGACAGCCTTCTGCTGTTTTCCTGAGGTCTGGCTATAGTCCTACCCTGGGGGTTTCATGAAACATGAGATCCTTATAATTCCCCTTTTTGTTTAACCCAGTTTGAGTTGGTTCCTATGACTTAAACCAAAGTGTCCCAAATAGTACATCCATCCTCTATGTCTTCCTGTCTCCAAAACAGAAAGGCATAAATAAAAGGTTTTCTCCTTGGGTGGTGTGGAAGCAAAAACCAGGTCATAGATAATAACAGCCATATTGGCCTCTCTCTAGCCTTGACTTTCAGACAAAATCAAGAAGCCTGGACCAAACCAGTGACAGAAGTATCATTCTGATATAGAGAATTGAAACACATGAACTTAGAAAAATATACATACATACATACATACATACATACATACATACATACATATATTCAACCGATATTTCTGACCTTGGGAAAACTGCTGTTACACTGGAGAGTGGTAGGGCACAGAACTTAGGTGGTGGAAGTGGTGTGGAATTATACCCCTATTATCTATCTTATAATCTTATAAATCACTATGAAATCACTAATATATGTAAGCTACCCTTCCAGGACAGTGATGAGCTCCTGATGCTTCTGGTAAGCTCCAAATTCCAGGACATGTTGCTACAAAGAACTGTGTAGGCCTCCAGGGGAGTTCAATCCTGCTCTCTCTGTCTCCCCTCTCTTGTGCTTATTCCCTACCATCCAACTCAGGGAAAGAAAATTTTTTCCTTTTTCCCCCTTCTTCCTCTCCTCCTCCTCACTCTCCTCCTCCATCATTGCCACTAGGGTTATCACTGGGACTCCGTGCCTACACAACCACTTCACAACCGCTACTCCAGGAAACCATTTCCCCCCTTATTCTTTCTTTTTCTGATAGGGAAAGAGAAATAAGGAGGGAGAGAGGGAGGGACAGACCTGCACCATCCCTTCCCCACCACTTATGAAGCTTTCCCCTTGCAAATGAGAGCTGAGGACTTGAATCCAGGTCCTTATACATAAGATGTGTGCTCTACTGGGTGCACCTCTGCCTGGCCTCTGGTCTCTGCCCTCCTTTTTTTGAAAAAGATTTTTTAAAATATTTATTTATTCCCTTTTTTTGCTTTTATTGTTGTAGTTATTATTGTTATTATTGGTGTCGTCATTGTTAGATAGGACAGAGAGAAATGGAGAGAGGAAGGGAAGACAGAGAGGGGGAGAGAAAGACACCTGCAGACCTGCTTCACCACTTGTGAAGCGACTCCCTGCAGGTGGGGAGCTGGGGGCTTGAACCAGGATCCTTAACATCAGTCCTTGCGCTTTGTGCCACTTGTGCTTAACCAACTGTGCTACCGCCCTACTCCCCTCTGCCCTCCTTTTTACTTTTGGTCAGCACTGGGGCTTCACTGCTCCTGGCCATCTTTTTTCAAGAGGAGCGGGACACTTCACAGTGTTGAAGCTTCTTCTGGTCAGTGGGAGCCAGCTTAAACCTCAGTTATTATGCACACAGCAAAGCAGTGCACTATCCAGGTGAGCTATTTTGATGACTCAGGAAAAATGCTTCTGTAACTTTCAGAAAAGAGAAGTGTTACATGGAGTGGTAGCATAATGATTATACAAAAAGACTTTTACGCCTGAGGCTCCCAATCCCTGGTTCAAGGCCTCATACCACCACTTAGCTAGAGTTAAAGTGGTAGAGAAAGAGAGGAGCATTATTGACCCTGTGGCTAGAGGCTTTCTCCTTGCATGAATATCTATTTCATGTGATGGAAGTGGAACATACTGTTTTTTTCTGCCTTTGGACACACTTTCCCACCCTTAGGAAAATCCTCTCCCTACTTACCGTCATATGAGAGAGATCAGAACTCAGAACACTGCTCCATCACACATCATATGTATTGCAGAAAATTGAACCCAGGGCCTCATCATGTATGCAGGGCATGTGTTCTACATGTTAAGTCACCGCCTCAGTCCTGCCATGTACTTGAATTTTGATCAACCAAAATATATACAGTTATTGCACCAAAGCTAAGGGCTTTGGGGAGGGAGGGCACAAAGTGAAACTTGGACTGAACATGGTGCATTGCATCAAAGCAAAGGACTCTGGGGAGCGAGGGAGACGGTGGATTGGAAGAAAATTCTGGGGGATTTATATAATGAAATTGTATGCACGTTACTGTTGAATGTAAAACATTAATTCCCCAATTAGTAAAAAATAAAACAATTAAAAAAAAGAAATTGTATGCACGTGTCAATGACTGTGCTGTAAAGCATTAACCCCTGCAACAAAACAGCTCTATGTATCTGTCAATTACCTATATAGCTGACCTTTGAAAAATACAAGTTTGACCTGCACAGATCTAAATAAACATAGATTTCCTTATAAATAGATGATGCAAAGTTACAGTATTGTAAATGCAGTATTGTAAAGATATGTTATTGGGGGGGGGGGGCGGGCAGTGACGCACCCGGTTAAGGGCATATAGTATATATATAAAGTGCAAGGACCTGTACAAAGATCTGGATTTGAGCTCCCAGCTCCCCACCTGTAGAAGGGGGTAAGTTTCATAAGTAGTGAAGCCGGTCTGCAGGTGTCTTACTCTCTCCCTCTCTGTCTCCCCCTCCTCTCTCAATATCTCTCTGTCCTATCCAATAAAACGGGGGGCGGGGATGGCTGTCAGGAGCAGTGGATTCCTAGTGCAGGGACCAAGCCCCAGGGATAACCCTGGAGGCAAAAAAAAAAAAAAAAGACATGTTCTTTTCCTCATGATTATTTTAACAACATTTTATTTAGCTTACTTTATTGCAGAAATACAGTACATAAACATCACACAGGATATATGTGCTGATAATTTCTGTTATGGGTAATTCTGCTGATCAATAGCAAACTACCATAGTTAAGTTTTTTGTGGGCCCAGTGGTGGCACACCTGGTTGAGTGCACATGCTACAGTGCACAAGGACCCAGGTTGAAGCCCTGGCCCCCACCTGCAGGTATCTCTCTATCTCTTTCTCTATCGCCCCATTCTCCTCTCAATTTTTCTCTGTCTACACTCAAACTATTTTTAAAAGTTTTTTGGGAGTCAATTATTATGCTCATTTTTCTTTTATTATTATTTAAATTTTTTTTGTTGCCCTTTTTTGTTATTGCAGTTGTTATTGATGTTGTTGTTGGACAGGACAGAGAGAAATGGAGATAGGAGAAGACAGAGAGGGGGAGAGAAAGACACCTGCAGAACTGCTTCACCGCTTGTGAAGCGACTCTTCTGCAGGTGGGGGGGGGGGGCTCGAACCAGGATCCTTATGCCGGATCCTTGCGCTTTGCACCACGTGCACTTAACCCGCTGGGCTAACCGCCTGACGCCCTCATTTTTCTTTTAAAAATATTTTATTTCCAAGTACAAGTTAGAAAGAACACTACAGGGAGTCGGGCGGTAGCGCCGTGGGTTAAGTACACGTGACGCAAAGCACAAGGACCTGTGTAAGAATCCCGGTTCGAGCCCCTGGCTCCCCACCTGCAGGGGAATCGCTTCACAAGCGGTGAGGCAAGTATGTAGGTGTCTTATCTTTCTCTCCTCCTCTCCTCCTCTCTCTCTCCCCCTCCTCTCTCCATTTCTCTCTGTCCTATCCAACAACAATGACATCAACAACAATAGTAACTACAACAATAAAAAAAGTCAAGGGTGGGAGCGGTAGCGCAGCGGGTTAAGCGCAGGTGGTGCAAAGAGCAAGGACCAGCATAAGAATCCTGGTTCAAGCCCCCAGCTTCCCACCTGCAGGGGAGTAGCTTCACAGGCGGTGAAGCAGGTCTGCAAGTATCTTTCTCTCCCCCTCTCTGTCTTCCCCTCCTCTCTCCATTTCTCTCTGTCCTATACAACAACGACGACATCAGTAACAACCACGTCATCAATAACAACCACAATAAAAACCAACAAGGGCAAAAAAAGAATAAGTAAATAAATATGAAAAAAAATTAAAAAAAAAGTCAAGGGCAACAAAAGGGAATACATAAATAAATATTTAAAAAAATAACAGTACAGCATCACTCTGGCACATGGGCTGCTGGGGACTGAACTCAGTACCCTATCCCCTCAGACACCTCCCAGGCTCTACACTCAGATATTTTCAGCTGTGTAGGGGTCAGTAACCCAACTCCTATGTTTCTGTAAGGATTAAATGGTCAGTTGTAGAAACCACTACAAAAAGTGTGCCCAGAGCCCAGGGATGTGGCTCAGCAGGTAAAGTGCCTGCCTTATGTTGTGCCTGGGTCCAGGCTTCATTCCTTGGCATCACATAGAATGATCATTGGGCTGGCAAAATAGCTCACTTGCACAGTGTGCTGCTTTACCATGTGTAGAACACAGGTTTGAGCCCAGACCCCACCATACTGAAGAAAGCGTTGGTGCCATTATCTCTATTCTCTCTCTCTTTTAGCATATATATATATATATATATATATATATATATATATATATATGAAAAAAATCATATAGAATGGTAAAACCCCGGTGTTCATTCTATTTCATATATATGTATATGAAAGCATGAGGTCCTAAGTGTGATTCCTAGAAGTTCATGCACGTACTCTGGTTCTTTTTCTCTCTCCTCTCACTTTTTTTTTTTTTTAATTTTATTTTTTTTTATTTTTTTTTAAGAAAGGATTAATTAACAAAACCATAGGGTAGGAGGGGTACAACTCCACACAATTCCCACCGCCCAATCTCCATATCCCACCCCCTCCCCCGATAGCTTTCCCATTCTCTATCCCTCTGGGAGTATGGACCCAGGGTCGTTGAGGGTTGCAGAAGGTAGAAGGTCTGGCTTCTGTAATTGCTTCCTCGCTGAACATGGGCGTTGACTGGTCGGTCCATACTCCCAGTCTGCCTCTCTCTTTCCCTAGTAGGGTGGGTCTCTGGGGAAGCTGAGCTCCAGGACACATTGGTGGTGTCTTCAATCCAGGGAAGTCTGGCTGGCATCCTGATGACACCTGGAACCTGGTGACTGAAAAGAGAGTTAACATACGAAGCCAAACAAATTGAGCAATCATGAACCCAAAGCTTGGAAAAGTGGAGAGGAAGTATTAGGGAGGTACTCACTGCAAACTCTAGTATACTTCTGCTTTCTTACTTTGGTGCCATACTCCAAACTCAGTCAATTTCTGCTTTGCGTTTCTACTTCTTTTTTTTTTTTTTTTTTACATGCATAACATTCCCCAGATTCCCATTTAGCAATACAACCCCCACTATTTCATTCATCATTTTTCATGGACTTGTATTCTCCCCACCCACCCACCCACCCCAGAGTCTTTTACTTTGGTGTAATACTCCAATTCCATTTCAGGTTCGACTTGTGTTTTCTTTTCTAATCTTGTTTTTCAACTTTGGCCTGAGAGTGAGATCATCCCATATTCATCCTTCTGTTTCTGACTTATTTCACTCAACATGATTTTTTCAAGGTCCATCCAAGATCGGCTGAAAACGGTGAAGTCACCATTTTTTACAGCTGAGTAGTATTCCATTGTGTATATATACCACAACTTGCTCAGCCACTCATCTGTTGTTGGACACCTGGGTTGCTTCCAGGTTTTGGCTATTACAAATTGTGCTGCCAAGAACATATGTGTACACAGATCTTTTTGGATGGATGTGTTGGGTTCCTTAGGATATATCCCCAGGAGGGGAATTGCAGGGTCATAGGGTAGGTCCATTTCTAGCCTTCTGAGAGTTCTCCAGACTGTTCTCCACAGAGGTTGGACCCATTGACATTCCCACCAGCAGTGCAGGAGGGTTCCTTTGACCCTACATCCTCTCCAGCATTTGCTGCTGTTACCTTTTCTGATGTGTGACATTCTCACAGGAGTGAAGTGATATCTCATTGTTGTCTTGATTTGCATTTCTCTGACAATCAGAGACTTGGAGCATTTTTTCATGTGTTTCTCGGCCTTTTGGATCTCTTCTGTGGTGAATATTCTGTCCATGTCCTCCCCCCATTTTTGGATGGGGTTATTTGTTGTCTTGTTGTTGAGTCTGGCAAGCTCTTTATATATGTTGGTTATTAAACTCTTATCTGATGTATGGCATGTAAAGATCTTCTCCCATTCTGTGAGGGGTCTCTTGATTTGGGTAGTGATTTCTTTTGCTGTGAAGAAGCTTTTTAATTTGATGCAGTCCCATAGGTTTATACTTGCCTTAGTCTTCCTTGTAATTGGATTCATTTCACTGAAAATGTCTTTAAAATTTATGCGGAAAAAAGTTCTTCCAATATTTTCCTCTAAGTATCTGATAGTTTCTGGTCTAACATCCAAGTCCTTGATCCACTTGGAATTTACTTTTGTATTTGGTGAAATACAGTGATTCAGCTTCATTCTTCCTCCTCTCACTTTTTAAAAAAATATTTATTTATTTTCCCTTTTGTTGCCCTTGTTGTTTTTCATTATTGTTGTAGTTATTATTGTTATTGATGTCATCATTGTTAGGACACAGAGAAATGGAGAGAGGAGGGGAAGAAGGGAGGAGGGGAGACAGACAGACACCTGCAGACCTACTTCACTGCCTGTGAAGCGACTCCCCTACAGGTGGGGCGCAGGGGGCTCGAACCGGGATCCTTAAGCTGGTCCTTGTGCTTTGTGCCACGTGAGCTTAACCCACTGCGCTACTGCCCGACTCCCTCTCCTCTCACTCTTGATCATAAATCAATACACATTTTAAAAAGGAAAGATAAGCAGTCTAGGAGATGGTGCAGTGGAGTGGATAAAGCACTGGACCCTCGAGCATGAGGTCCTGAGCTGAACCTTCTCACACATATACCAGGCTGATGGTCTGGTTTGCTCCCTTTAGCTTCCTTCCTCTTTCTCTCAAAGATCTCAAGATTTCAAATAAATCTGGAAAATAAAATAAAATAAAATAACTTGGTGTAGTGCACTAAAGTAAAAGACTCTGGGGTGGGTGGATGGGGGAGGGTTCAGGTCCTGGAACAGGATCAGGATGGCAAAGGACCTAGTGGGGGTTGTATGTGGGAAATGTTATGCATGTAAAAACTACTGTACTTATTGTCAACTGTAAAACATTGATCCCCTAATAAATAAAATGCCAATTAAAAATGAGAAAATAAAAGAAAAGATAAGCTTGACTTGATCAAAATCAAAACCTGCTAGTCAAGAGACATAAAGGAACTGAAAAGACAAGCCACAAACTGGGAGGCAGTTGTAACTGTGATACAAACTTTTGTCAAAGGATGCTTCTCTCAGAGAAATAAAGAAGTGGATTCTTATAAATCAACTAGATAGATATTTTTTCAAATGAACAAAGTACTTAAGGAATCACTTAGGGGGAGAAAAAAAAAGATATCCAAATGGCTAGTGAGCTTACAAAAAGGATGTTCAACATCATTAACCATCACAGAAATGCAAATTAAAACCACGAGAGATCATTATACACCCACTAGAATGGCTAAATTTAAAAGACTAATAATACCACCTATTAGCTAAGATGTGAAGCCACTGGAACTCTTACATGCACTGCTGGTGTAGTGTAAAATAGTATAACGGCTTTGGGAAGCTACTGAATAGTTTCTAATCAAATTTAATGTCTAATTAAATTTAATGTCTGCTTACCCTATGACCAAGTAACTCCACTCTTAAGTATGTACCCAAGTCTTTAAAAAGTTTGCACAAGACTGCTCATAACAGCTTTGCTTATATTAGCTACAAATGAGGAACAACGCAAATGCACATCATCAGGAGAAGGAACTGACAAAAACTGTGGCATAGCCATATAATCATAGGATGAGTTACACTGCTCAGTAATTAAAAAGCATACTGATTACACCTCACTATTTCCTTATATGCCATGGTTTGCTGCTGCCAGCTCCTGCAACTCTGCTTAAGAGCACTGTCAGGTAGGAGCATGTCCAGATTATCTGAAATAGGCTCAAAATTTCCAGTCTTGGTAACACTCTTTCACCACACTCTTAGAGGAAAGTTGGATAAATACCCCAATCTCCTTACTTTAAGGTGACGTAATTATGAGGTGGGTTATGACATAATTATGAGATATGTGTAGGTGTACACTCTGGCACATGTGATGCTAGGCTAGAGCTTGAACTCAGAACACCAAGTGGGATATTTGTGGCAGATGTCACCTACTCTATGTGGCAAGTACTATGCCAACTGAGCAGAATGGATAGAGGTTGTTGTGACCCCAACAGGAGTTTAGGCCATGTGGAGCTAGCAAAATGGCTGCCTCCCACTATGCACGCCAGCCCTTCTCCAGGTCTTCTCTAAGTCAGACGTGGAAGAGAAAAGAGAGCAAACGAACAGCAGCGGGCTTTATAGTAAAAACTGGAAGTGGCAAGTCAGACACAGAAATGGCTAGGAAAGGGGATGGAGAGAGGCAAAAGGGATGCTGGGAAGGTGGAAGCATCCTTAGCAACTGTTGCAATGGTTTTAAGTGAATTAGCAATACCCTGAGGGGATAATGTGGTGGGGATCTTTCAGGCCAAACAATGATTATGTAAATAGACCATAGTGTCAGTAATGGAGCATGGAGCAGAGTAGGTGGGGCTGGCTTTAAGGACCCACAAGGTATAAAAGCATGGGACTTGGAGCAGGTCACTCTCTCTGGCTGCTGCTGCTGCTTCTGGTCAGAAGCATCTTGGTAGAGGTGCTCCTGGTTTCTGCCATGGCTACTTCTCCTGGGAACTGAACACGTGTGACCCTTCTACAGCCATGAGCAACCTATATATCAGCTGATAATTGTTTATCTTATTGGACTAAACTTTTGATAACTATACTCAGACTTTATGGACCTAGCATACTCCTAACCCCTGATAATAATTGCTTATTTTGCCTTTTACTCGTTTCACCCTAATTAAACCTTCTATTGTTTAAACCTGTTATCTGCTCCCTGCTATGAATCCTTAAGCGCCGAAGTCCTAGGCCTAACATTGATAGACAGATGATAGATGGTAGATAGAAGGGAAAGACATCACAGCATCATAGCTTTTGCTCACATAGTGGGGCCCGACTTGAACCTGGGTCACACCCATGGTAATGTAAATACACTATACAGGTGAGTTTTGCTGGCTCAAAGTGGAAAATCTTTAATGTCTCTTCTGACAATATATAAGAAATTTCCCCTGAGCAATAAATGAAAAGCAGGTCCTCATAAGTTTTCTTTCCCCACCTCCTCTCTTATACCAGAGCACTGTTCAGCTCTGGTTTATGGTGGTACTGAGGGTTGAACCTGGGACCTCAGAGCCTCAGGCATGAAGTCTTCTGTATGTATAACCATTACATTATCTCCCCAGCCTCATAAATTTACCCTGTAAAGGTAACTGTCACCAGCATACATTTTCAGAATCCAGGCTAAGGAGATTCTTGACTGTTTGAGACAAAAATAGACCCTGGATCCTTTAAGCAGAAAAGGGACCCATCTGGAGAATGTCAGTTAGCTAATAGTACCAGAAGGGAACATATTTTCCCAAAGCAGTAAGCATTAGGCAACCAGGAACTCAATCAAAATCAGAATCCAGAAGTGTCTGGTTAGGATGTCATTTCTGCTGCCAGTTTACTTAGTTGGTATGGCCATTACTGCCTCTATGCTGCTGGGCGTCACAGTCAATAACTAGCAGCAGAACATGTTTTAAAACATCTCTGGGCATGATCTGCTTTAGTCGCTAAGTCCAGTTGTCAAAGCTTACATCACCTTTCACTCTGGCTGCGAGAAGCCTGGAGCGTGCAGCCTTATTGCCATACCCACCTACACAATGTTGTAACTTAAGAAAGGGACCTGATCAAATGTCAATCAACTATCACACGACTAAAAGAATGACAAATGTTTGCTCTATGTGTATGCAGTATTTGTATTAACACTTATGTGAGATTCTATTATGTACACTAAAACTAAGTTATTTTGGTTTGTCTAGACCTATGTTTTCATAGCAATACAACCACTCGTCATCCCCTAAATTCCTACACAGTATTTATTAAATAGGCATTCTGAGTATTTTCTTCATCACTAGTCACTTAAGGGACATTTGTTTTATATTAATTACTATTATTTCTAGTATAAAATACCACAGTTGAGATCATCCCTGAATGTAAAGTTCTAAAAGTGAAACTGTTGAGTCAAAGGTTGCATAAAATCTTATCTGTCGCTAGATACCAAGCTACCGGGGGATCTTACGTGTTTATCCGTCCACTAAAACGTGTGAGAAAAATTCTAAAAGAACCGATGACCCCAAGTCCAGTTAGCAGCCCCGCTGCGCCTCGAGAAAGGAGACGCGGCGATGGAGGTAGTGAGACGCCCAGTGCAGCTGTCCGGTGCAGTTGTCTCGGGGTCCACCTCCGGGACCACCTCCCCATCCCGTGTAGCATTTTCCCAAAGCCCTTGTCAGGTTGGGGCGTCCAGGCCTTGAACCGCTGTGCCCCTACGCGCCAGTCCGCTTCGCTCCCCGCTCAGCCAAAGGGTCGCATCCAGGACACTCCCAGATTAAATAAATAAACAACCAAGTACCGAGCTCCGGCTGTGCGCCCGGCCTCCTGCTCCCGGGCTGGGGGCCGATTCGGCTTTTCCCGCCCGCCCTCCCCGCCGCTGCGCCCCACGAGCGCACCCCCGCGGCCCGCCCTCCTCGCGTTCCCCGGTGCCCGGGAGGGGAGAGGAAAAGAGCATCTGCGGGAGATGATGGCCCGGTACCGGGAAGTTCTGGGGCCCGGAAAGCCTTGTTACTCTGCGGTTGCCTGCCCTTGAGGCTTCGGACCCAGGGCCCCGGGCCCAGGCCAAGCAGCGTCCAGATGGAGGCAGTCACTTTGCAAAAGCTGCACTGAGCACTCGCCACGTGGCTTGAGAAGCCTCTCGGCCGCCTAAAGCAGCCAGCAGGTCCCATGGTGTAATGGTTAGCACTCTGGACTTTGAATCCAGCGATCCGAGTTCAAATCTCGGTGGGACCTCAGAAAGGATCTTTTTATCTTGGTCCATCAATTTTCGTTTTGGGGACCTATAGCGGCAACTGAAACCACGGCTGTGCCATTGCCCCTGTGACCTGCGGGACCGCCGTTTAGGGTCCCTCCTCTCAACTTGCTTTCATTTTGAGGCCGCCGAAGGGTCATAGTGCGCATGCGCGGGGCAGGGCGGAAAGGTGAATATACAGAGAGAAGGAAAGTGAGTTTATACCCGGGAGCCTACCGCGAGCCGCCGGGTCTTGAGCGGCCGCTTCCGGTGGGACACAGCCCCTCCCCGCTTCTCCCAGATCGCTGCCCGGAAGCCTACTTCCTATGGCTGATGTGCAGAGTGCGATCCATTTCTGCTTTACCCGCTGGGACAAAAGCACCCGCCCGAGCCAAGGGGCGCAGCACGACTGCTCTGGTGGGGGGGGGGAGGGGGTGTTGGAGTCAGTAAACCCGTGGGTCCAACAGTCAGTAAAGCGCGTCTGTGTTGGTGGTGCGGTCCCCCCGGCAGGTGCCGGACAAACGCATACACAACGACTGTGTCTTTCAATCAGGAGGGGAAATAATCTCCCTTAGTCCTGGGTAGACTTAGGGCTCAGGTTGTCTCTGAAGGCGGCTTCGAGCTTCAGCTAAGGGGGGTGTTTCCAGTGGAGACTAGGGACCTCTATGGATTCACCAGCAGAGCTGAGCATTTCTCTGTTGGGAAATCTAACCGGGATGGGTGTTTGGGGTGCTGACCAGGTGCGCGCGATCTTCAGGAAAGGGCGTACCTCTGGGACAGCGGGGGAGAGATGTGCATGCAGTGTTTTCTTTGGATTGGTATCTGGGTTTTGAGGGCTGTCTATCCCTCCGGACTAAGTGACAGGGGAGCCAGCTGACGCATTTGTGATCTCCCTACAGGGTGATTGGCACGGTGGTTATAAGTTCCCACCCCTTGGGAGGATACCATGGAAACAGAGAAACCAGACATTGCTCCCCCCTTCCCTTAACACTCTTCGTTCCCACCCCCACCCTCACCTCACCCCATCCCACCCCCCAAAGCAAAGCTTGAGCGGATTTGTGTGCATGAGTAGTCCTTGCCTCCAAAATACCTATGCGTGAGTGGTGGGAAGACTTAATCTATCAGATGTTAAAACTTGTTATCAGCTACAGACTAGGAACCAAGACAGTGTGATACTGGTGCTAGGATACATATTAACAGTGGAGCAGAACAGAGAGCCCATCATTACTTGGGCAATGGATTCATGACTAATCACAGAGCAGTGGGAAAAAGGACCTACAGTAGGTTACTCAGGGGCAACTGACATATTCTGGGACACTTCGATACAGAGGAAAAAAAAAAAAAGAAATCAGATTCCTTCAGCTTACACAAAACAGTATTAAATTCTGTGTGAATTATGTGGTCCTGGAGGTCGTGCAGTGAATAAAGCATTGGACTACCAAGCATGAGGTCTTGGTATAACACATGTACCACAGCGATGTCTGGTTCTTTCTCTCTCTCCCCCCCATCTTTCTCATCAAATAAAATCTTAAAAAAGAAATCTGGGAGCCGGGAGGTGGTGCATCGGGTTAAGCACACATAGTACAAAGCTTAAGGACACGAACAAGATTCCCAGTTCAAGACCCCGGCTCCCCACTTGCAGGGGAGTCTCTTCACAGGTGGTGAAGCTGGTCTGTAGGTTATCTCTCTGTCTCTTTCTCTCCCTATCTCCTTTCCTCTCTCAATTTCTCTGTCCTATCCAATAAAAATATATATAAAAATAAAGGCCTCCAGGAGCAGTGGATTCATAATGCCAGCACTGAGCTCCAACCATAACACTTGAGGCAATGTGTGTGTGTGTGTATTATAGACCTTGATGTGAAAGGAAAGGCAATAAAACTTTTGGAAGACAACACAAGAGAATATCCTCATGACCTGAAGGGTAGGAAAAACATCTTTCTAAATATAACAAGATTCTAAAAGCCTGGTATGTCACTGTATTAACAGAGTACTTCAGTGGCACAAAAGAAATAATCCTATACCCCAGTGGGGTCTTCAGAAACTGGACAAATTATCAAGTATTAGGTAGATGGATAAAAGTCAAAAAGAAGTTTAATAGTAGCATGTTAGCTTCTCTATATGTAGGAGAAACCCAGATTCAGTAACTCAACATATGGTTTCAGATGCCATCTTTAAATAAATCAGGTTAAAAAAAAATAGTTGTTAGGACAGGCAACATTTGGGAAGGAGAAAGAGCTGAGTGGCCTGGGGAGGCAGCATAATGGTTCTGTAAAAGACTTTCATACCTCAGGTTTTAGGTCAAGTTCAGTTCTCAGCGCCACCATAAGCCAGAACTGAACAGTACTCTAGTATGTATGTATCATCTATTTATCGATATCTCTCATTAAAATAAATAAATTAAAAAAAAGAAGGGGGGTTGGGCAGTAGTGCAGCGGGTTAAGCGCAGGTGGCGCAAAGCTTAAGGACCGGCTTAAGGATCCCGGTTCGAGTCCCTGGCTCCCCACCTGCATGGGGGGGGGGTCGCTTCACAAGCGGTGAAGCAGGTCTGCAGGTGTCTCTCTTTCTCTCCCCCTCTGTCTTCCCCTCCCCTCTCCATTTCTCTCTGTCCTACCCAACAACAACGACATCAATGGCAATGATAACAACCACAACAACGATAAAAACAACCAAGGTAACCAAAGGGATAAAATGGCCTCCAGGAGCAGTGGATTCACGGTGCAGGCACCAAGCCCCAGCAATAAGCCTGGAGGCAAAAAAAAAAGAGAGAGAGAAGAAAAGGTAAAATTAGGTCTTTGGGGACAGAGGAGATAGTGTTTGTGCAACAGACTTTCATGCATGAACTTGGGAACTACCAGGATAAGTCCCTGACACCACTATAAGCCTCTGCATTTGTAAGTTTTCTCCACATATGAAATTGCCAATTACTGTCCCAGGAAGGTCAATCTTTATCGTTCCCTTGTTCCCCGCTCTTGCCCCTCCTTATCCTCTACAAAAGAAGCTTCATAACAAAGTACTTTCTGACATGGGGTGGTGTGACACCTGGTTGAGTGCACATGTTACAATGTACAAGGACCCAGGTTCAAGCCCCTAGTCCCCATTTGAAGGCGAAAGGCTTCATGAATGGTAAAGCAATGCTGCCAGTGTCTCTCTCACTATCTTCCCCTTTCCTCTCAACTTCCTTTTTTTTTTTTATTCTAAGGTGTTTTTTTTTTATGTATTTTCCCTTTTGTTGCCTTTGTTGCTTTTCATTGTTGTTGTAGTTATTGTTGTTGTAGTTGTTAGATAGGAGCCGGGGGCTCGAACTGGGATCCTTAAGCCAGTCCTTGCACTTTGCGCCACCTGCGCTTAACCTGCTGCGCTACCGCCTGACTCCCTTTTAAAAATATTTTTATGTTCCCTTTTGTTGCCCTTGTTGTTTTTATTGTTATTATTGTTGGTGGTGGTGTCGTTGTTGTTAGATAGGACACAGAGAAATGGAAAGAGGAGGGGAAGACAGAGAGCGGGAGAGAAAGAGACGCACCTGCAGACCTGCTTCACCGCCTGTGAAGTGACCACCCTGCAGGTGGGGAGCCAGGAGCTCAAACCGGGATCCTTATGCAGGTCCTTCTGCTTTGCACTTAACCAGCTGTGCTACCGCCGACTCCCTCCTCTCAACTTCAGACTGTCTCTATCCAATAAATAAATAAAGATAATGGGGGGGGGAAGATTTGCAGCAGAAATGGGGTTATCTCTCTAAACTTCACTTAATGTGTGTCTATCCTTTTTTTTTTTTTTTTTTTTGCCTCCGGAGTTAGGCACTACGAAACCTCTGCTTCTGGCAGTCATCTTTCTTCCATTGTTGTTGTTGCTGTTATTGTTGGATAGGACAAAGAGAAATTGAGAGAGAAGGGGGAAGACAGAGAGTGAGAGAAAGACACATAACTGTAGACCGGCTTCACCACTTGCAAAGTGATTCTCCCCATGCAGGTGGTGAGCTCTGGTCCTTGCACTTCCCACTATGTGAGCTTAATCCCCTGTACTACAGACCCCCCCCCCCCTTTCTTTACTTTTCTTCTTTTTTTTTTTTTTTTGCCTCTAGGGTTATTGCCGGGGCTTGGTGCCTGCACCATGAATCCACTGCCCCTGGAGACCATCCTTTCCCCTTTTGTTGCCCTTGTTGTTTTAACATTGTTTTGGTTATTATTATTGTTGTTGTTGCTGTCATTGGATAGGACCCAGAGAAATCGAGAGAGGAGGGGAGGCAGAGTGGGGGAGAGAAAGACAGACACCTGCAGACCTGCTTCACTGCCTGTGAAGCGACTCCCTGTAGGTGGGGAGCCAGGGGCTCGAACCAGGAACCCTAAGCCGGTCCTTGGGCTTGGCACCACGTGTGCTTAACCCGCTGCGCTACTGCCAGACTCCCCCCCTTTTTTTTCCCTTTATTTGATAGGACAGAGATAAATTGAGATAGAAAAGGGAGATAAAGAGGGAGAGAACCAGCTGGTGGCGCACCTGGCTGAGTGCACGTTTACAGTGCACAAGGACCTGGGGTCGAGTCTCCAGTCCCCATCTGCAGGGGGAAAGCTTTGCAAGTAGTGAAGCAGTTTTGAAGCAGTTCTGATAACCCTGGAGGCAAAAAAGAAAAGTCCTTGGCTACAGCTGGTCCAAATAAGTGGGGATGAATCTCTAAATCCTTGAGGCAAAGCTTTCCAAGTTACTTGATGATGATAGAGGAGTCAAGGCTGCCAGTCAAAGGCGAATAGATACTGAGAGTCAGGCTATACAGGGATACAAAAGAAGGCATCCTTTAAATCTAGTACTGTAAAGCAGGTCTCTGGAAGCACCAGATAGCATTTAAGGGATAGAAACATTGTGGTCTGGGGGGTGGTGTTGTGGACAAAGCATTGGATTCTCAACTATGAGGTCCTGAGTTCAATTCCTGACAACACATGTACCAGAGTGATGTTAGTTCTTTCTCCCTCTCCTTTCTCATGAACAAATAAATAATTTTTAATAATTTATTTTATTAGGGAGTCCAGCAGTAGCGCAGCGGGTTAAGCGCATGTGGTGCCAAGCACAAGGATGGGCATAAGGATCCTGGTTGGAGCCTCTGGCTCCCCACCTGCAGGGGAGTCACTTCACAGGTAGTGAAGCAGGTCTGCAGGTGTCTAACTTTCTCTCCCACTGTCTGTCTTCCCCTCCTCTCTCCATTTCTCTCTGTCCTATCTAACAATGATGACATCAATAACAACAGCAATAATAACTACAACAATAAAAAACAACAAGGGCAACAAAAAGGAAAATAAATAAATATTTAGAAAATAATAATTTATTTTTATTTAACTTATTTATTTTGTTTTATAAGATAGAGAAATTTAGAATGGAGAGATATAGGGAGGGAGAGAGACACTGGCATCACTGCTTCAACACTTGTGAAACCTTCTTCCTGCACATAGGGACTAGAGACTTGAACCCAGATTCTTGCACACTGTAATGTGTGCACTTAGCCAGGTGTGCCACTACTCAGCCCCAATAAATAAATTCTTAAAAAAAAAAAGAAAGAAACATTACAGTAATTGGTATTACTGCCTCACATATGACTCTTTTTTGCCTCAAGGGTTATTTCTGGGGCTCAGAGTCAAATCCACTGGTCCTGGAGGCTATTTTTTCCCTTTTGTTATCCTTATTGTGATTATTATTATTGTTGTTACTGATGTCATTGTTGTTGGATAGGACAGAGAGAAATTGAGAGAGGAGGGGAGAAGAGAAGGGGAGAGAAAGACAGACACCTGCAGACCTGCTTCACCGCTTGTGAAGTGATCCCCCTGCAGGTGGGGTGCCCGGGGCTGGAACCTGGATCCTTACTATGGTCCTTGCGCTTTACGCCATATGTGCTTAACTCGCTTCACTACTGCCAGACCCCCCTTTAACTCTTAAATCTTGTACTAATCTATATTCCTCATTTAGTTTCTTCAATGCTAGGACAGGAGTGTCACCAGAAAAACTGCAGGGCTTTAAGAGTCCTGCCTCAAGGAATTAATGAATTAAAGGCTGTAAGCATCCCAGAGCTTCATTTAAAAAATATATATTTATTCCCTTTTGTTGCCCTTGTTTTTTTTTATTGCTGTAGTTATTGTTGTTATTGATGTCATTGTTGTTGGATAGGACAGAGAGAAATGGAGAGAGTAGGGGAAGACAGAGAGGGGGAGAGAAAGACACCTGCAGACCTGCTTCACTGCTTTTCATCCTTATAAGATGGAGAGCCGGGGGCTTGAGCCTGGATCCTTAATCCAGTCCTTGACTTTGTGCCATGTGCACTTAACCCACTGCGCTACCACCTGGCTCCAAAATACTTATTCTTTAGATATACATATGTAAGAACATGAATATTAAAAAATGTCTCCTCTGGAGTCGGGCGGTAGCGCAGCGGGTTAAGCGCAGGTAGCGGAAAGCGCAAGGACCAGAGTAAGGACCCGGGTTCAAGCCCCTGGCTCCCCAGCTGCAGAGGAGCTGCTTCACAATCGGTGAAGCAGGTCTGCAGGTGTCTATCTTTCTCTTCCCCCTCTCTGTCTTCCTCTCCTCTCCCCATTTCTCTCTGTCCTGTCTAACAAGGACAACATCAACAACAACAACAACAATAAAACAACAAGGGCAACAAAAGGAAATAAATACATATTTTTAAAAAAATGTCTCCTCGGGAGTCGGGCTAAGCGCAGGTGGCGCAAAGCGCAAGGACCAGTGTAAGGATCCCGGTTTGAGCCCCGGCTCCCCACCTGCAGGGGAGTCGCTTCACAGGCGGTGAAGCAGGTCTGCAGGTATCTGTCTTTCTCTCCCCCTCTCTGTCTTCCCCTCCTCTCTCCATTTCTCTCTGTCTTATCCAACAATGACAACAATAATAGTAACTACAACACTAAAACAACAAGGGTAACAAAAGGGAATAAGTTAATATAAAAAAATTTTCTTAAGTATGAGATATATATATATATGTATATCCTCGTAGTTCCAGAGGTGGTGCTGTGGATAAAGCTTTGGACTCTCAAGCATAAGGTCCTGAGTTCAAACCCTGGCAGCACATGTACCAGAGTGATGTCTGGTCCTTTCTCACTCTCTGCCTATCATTTTTCATGAATAAATAAATAAAATCTTTAAAAAAAAAAACACAAAAATGTCTCCTAAATAGAATGATATATTTTAATACTGTTTAGCCTGTATATTAAAAATTGAGGAAAATGTACACTGTAAGTATCTTTAAGAATTTTTTTTAAAGATTTTATTTATTTATTTATGAGAAAGGACGAAAGAGAAAGAACAAGACATTACTCTGGCACATGTGCTTCTAGGGATTGAACTTGGGACCTCATGCTTGAGAGTCCAAAGCTTTACCACTGCACCACCTCCTGGACCACTTAATGTTTTTTTCTATATATATATTATTTATTTTATTTTTGAGAGAGATACAGAGAGAAACATCAGAGCTATGTTCAGCTCTGGCTTATGGTGGTGTGGGGGCCGTTGACTGTGCTAATCCAGCACAGGTCGGGTGACGAGTCTTTATTCCATCTAGCACTGTGAAAAGAGCCTAGCTGTTTGGGATCGTATAATAGGGAGAGGTCATTCGCTGAAGCCCAGTCAGCTAAGATAGAGCTGTCAGCAAGAGTGGAGGAATATCCCCAGTCTTGGTGATGACCCGAACTGCCCCTGCGGCTACAGAGTGACTATGACCCACATAGTCAACGACTGCCACCTCTCCAGATTCAAAGGAGGTCTCGAATCTTTACATCAGGCTCAACCTGATGCTGTTGACTGGCTACGGAAGAAGGGAAAAGGCTACTAGAAGAAGAATGCTATCTCCGCCATCCTTTTTTTTTTTTTTTTTTTTTGCCTCCAAGATTATCCAAGATTATCGCTTGGGGCTTGGGGCCTGACTGTGAATCCATAGCTTCTGGTGATCATTTTTCATTTTTATTGGATAGGTCAGAGAGAAAGAATTGAGAGAGAGTGGAGAGATAGAGTGGGAAAGAGACAGAGAGACACCTGCAGACCCTCGGTTCAGGTGGGGAGCCGGGGGCTCAACCTGGGATCCTTGAGCTTCATACTATGTGTGCTTAACCCGGTGCGCTATCGCCTGCTTTTCCCAATATATGCTTTGTAACTGAAACTGCTATGTCCAAGTTCTGAGGAATGGGGTGGGGGAGAAAAATTATAAACTGGAGGGGCTTGGGCGGTAGCGCAGCGGGTTAAGCGCAAGGTGCACAAAGCGCAAGGACTCACGTAGGGATCCGGGTTTGAGCCCCTGGCTCCCCACCTGCAGGGGAATCACCTCACAGGCGGTGAAGCAGGTCTGCGGGTGTCTGTCTTTCTCTCCCCCTCTGTCTTCCCCTCCTCTTTCCATTTCTCTCTGTTCTATCCAGCAATGAACAACATCAACAATAATAACCACAACAAGGGCAACAAAAAAGGGGGGGAAATGGCCTCCAGGAGCGGTGGATTCATGGCTCCTCACCTACAAGGGGGGGGAGTGGCATGGGGGTTGGGAGAGAGTCACCTCACAAGTGGTGAAGCAGGTCTGCAGGTGTCTTTCTCTCCCCCTCTCTGTTTTTCCCTCCTCTCTTGATTTCTCTGTCCTATCCTAGAACAATAACAACAACAACAACAACAACAACAAGGACAACAAAAGGGAAAAAATGAAAAATGGCCTCCAGGAGCAGTGGATTCCCGTAGTGTAGGCACCAAGCCTACACTAACCCTGTGCTGGGAAATTGTGCCGATGCAGTCACATCTGCCACGTTGTCCCCTCAGGCTACTGCTAGTTCCCCGCTAGAGTTGGGACATTCTTGGAGTGCCTGTTCAGCCATGTTGTGCCCTCAGGGCATTGTCTATATCCCCGTGATATTTGGAGTACTTTGGTTACTCCTCCCCCCTCCCATTCTCACGAGAGTTATTATCCTATCCTGGAGTGCTATGGTTATCCTCCCCCTTTCCATTCTCATGAAAGCTGCTCCTATAAAAGCCTTTCTTCTTCCGCACCTCGCTCTCTTGCCAGTGCTTCACTCTGGTGTTCAGACGCAGGAAAGGCTACTGCATGAGGTGGCCATTTTCGCTACCTCCACGTGGCCCAACCTTCTTCTCTAGCACCCAACTCTGAAGTGCCAGAGCAAATAAAGATTTGTGTTTCCTCTTCGCTCCGGACCCCTCCTCTCTCTTATCGGCTCCCCACGCACAACAACATCTGGCACCCATCGTGTTCCGCACCCACGCCCCGCTGGGTGGCCCGGCCTGAGGTCGCCAAAAGCAGCCCAGACACAGGTAAGTGACATCCGCCCACCTCTGTGGCCCTGCATTTCCCTCCACCATGGGAATTTTTTTGTTTTATGAGGAGGTGTCCCAGTTATTATCTCCTTCTGCCCTGGGACAGATTCGCGCTCTCACAGACGGTTTAATTTTCTCTACCCTTTGGATTTTTATAACTGTGGTTGCCACTTACAAGATATGTACAATGTGGTCTGCCATGAGGATAAGTGACCTTGAGGCTGAGATATGAGAGTTAAAGCACATGTGCTTAAGACTCAGACACCCGAGATTCGAATTCCGGAGGCAGAGCTATGAGCAGCAGATCTCTTTCTCTCCTCTCCTCTCCTCTCCTCTCCCGAATCAACCAGGAATACCAAAGGAGACTACCCGGACCGAAACAAGACAGGACTAGAATGACCACAGGAACCCAGTAAATCACCCGTGAGTACAAATACGCATGGCTGGTGACAGAGAGGAGAGAGGGGCCTAAGGAGAGATTAAGTGACTGCTAACATTCAGCAGTTTATCAGTGGAGACACTACCTCCAGTCTGCTCCACAACAAGGGGACAGCTGAAGGGAGGAAAGGACTCCCCAGAGACTCAAAAGTGCAACTCTGAGTCTCCATTGCTACTGCCCTCAGAATCTGGAGCAGCAACATGGAGGGACACCAGGGTACAGAGATCTAACCGGGAAACAAAGGAGAAGACCTATACCTCCTTGGCATAGCTGAGGGGCTGTGAAAATCTCTTTGCATAACCACTGGATTATCTCTGCCACACCCTGCTTTATCTCTTGGTCAGGAGTCAGTGATTAAGCGAAGAAGCCTATTGATAGTTTAAAAGCCCTCAGGCACCCATAGCCTACAGGGAAGAAAAAAAAGAGGCTTTTACACCACTGAGCTCCAACTCAGGGATTGAAAATAAACTGTTAACTTCCACCACGGTAAACCCTTTAATTAAATTACTTAGACACAAGTAAATCCAGGCAATAGTGATCAATAATTTGAAAAGTACTGATAAAGGGAACTCATAACATAATATATAAAATGGTTAAAACAACAAGAAAAAATATTGGAGACTTGAACCAGGACAAGAGTCCAGCTAAAAGTCCTCCAGAGGGTGAAGCACAAAACAACGAGTTCAACATCCAAACATTAGCCAAGGAAATAATAACAGGAGTGAGTAAAGAATTTGAAAAAATTGTAATCAGAACTGCAGGAACAACAAATGAGAATATGGAAGAAAATTCTAATAATCTCATAGTTATTAGAGAGATGAAAGCTGAAATCTCTGAGCTAAGAAGGCAACTAGCTGAACAAGCTAAAACAGTATCAGAGCAGGGCAACAAAATAGATGAACTCCAGAAAGCAGTAGAGGGCAGAGAGAATAGAATCTATGAGACTGAAGACAGAATTAGCAAGATTGAGGATGAATTAGAGAAAACTAAAAAAGAAGTAAGAGACCTCAAAAAGAGATTAAGAGATGCTGAAAACAACAACAGAGTCCTATGGGATGACTTCAAAAGAAACAATATACGCATTATTGGCTTACCAGAGGAAGAAAGAGAAGGAGAGGAAGAAAGCATTCTCTAGGCCATAATAGCTGAAAATTTCTCTAGTCTAGACAACACCAAAGACATAACAATTCAAGAAGCCCAGAGGGTCCCAAACAGAATTAACCCAGACCTAAAGACACCAAGACATGTCATACTTAGAATGGAAAGGAATAAGGATAAAGAAAGGATCCTCAAGGCTGCAAGAGAAAAACAAAGAGTCACCTACAAAGGAAAACCCATAAGATTAGCAGCAGACTTCTCCATACAAACACTACAGGCCAGAAGAGAATGGCAAGATATCTATCGAGTGCTCAATGAGAAAGGCTTTCAGCCAAGAATACTATATCCTGCTAGATTGTCATTCAGACTAGATGGAAGCATCAAAACCTTCTCAGACAAGCAACAGTTGAAGGAAGCAACCATCACCAAGCCTGCCCTGAAAGAAGTTCTGAAAGGTCTCCTATAAACAACCAGACCACCACAAATAGGACATATATCAACACACTCTAAAACTCTACAAGAATGGCGTTAAAATATCTTCAATCTTTGATATCAATAAATGTCAATGGCCTGAATTCACCTATTAAAAAACACAGATTAGGAAGGTGGATCAGAAAACACAACCCAACAATATGTTGTCTACAGGAAACTCACCTAACACAACAAGACAAACACAGACTTAAAGTGAAAGGATGGAAAACTATCATTCAAGCCAATGGCCCACAAAAAAGGGCAGGAACAGCTATTCTCATATCTGACATGATAGACTTTAAAATACATAAGATTAAAAAAGATAGGAATGGACACTACTTAATGCTCAGAGGATCAGTCAATCAAGAGGACTTAACAATTATTAATATCTATGCACCCAATGAGAAACCACCTAAATACATCAAACTTCTACTGAAAGAGCTACAGCAATAAATTAACAGCAACACAATCATAGTAGGGGACTTCAACACCCCACTATCTCAACTTGACAGATCATCCAGGAAGAAAATCAGTAAAGACATAAGGGAGCTAAATGAAGAGATAGATAAACTAGAACTATTGGACATTTTCAGAGTCCTTCATCCCAAGAAACTGGAATACACATTTTACTCATATCCACATGGATCATTCTCAAGGATAGACCATATGTTAGGCCACAAAGACAGCATCAGCCTATTCAAGAGCATTGAAATCATCCCAAGCATCTTCTCAGACCACAGTGGAATTAAACTAACACTTAACAATCAACAAAAGATTAGTAACAGTGCCAAAATGTGGAAGCTCAACAGTACACTTCTTAACAACTTCTGGGTCAAAGAGGAAATAAAGGAAGAAATCAAAATGTTTCGAGAGGTCAATGAAAATGAAGACACAAGCTATCAAAATATTTGGGACACAGCTAAAGCAGTCCTAAGAGGGAAGTTCATAGCTATACAAGCACACATTAGGAAACAAGAAAAGGCACAAATAAACAGCCTGATTGCACATCTCAAAGACCTAGAAGAAGAACAACAAAGGAATCCTAAAGCAACCAGAAGGACAGAAATTACTTAAGATAGGGCAGAAATCAATAACATTGAGAATAGGAAAACCATACAAAAGATCAATGAAAGTAAATGTTGGTTCTTCGAAAGAATAAACAAAATCGACAAACCTTTAGCCAGACTCACAAAACAAAAAAGGGAGAAGACCCAAATAAATCAGATAGTAAATGAAAGAGGAGAAATCACAACAGACACTGCAGAAATTCAACATATCATGCGAGGCTTCTATGAACACCAAGCTAGAGAACCTATATGCCACCAAGCTAGAGAACCTGGAAGAAATGAATGATTTCCTAGATACCTACCAACTTCCAAAACTAAGTAAAGAGGAAGTGGATAACATGAACAGGCCCATCACAGCTAATGAAATTGAAACAGTTATCAAAAATCTTCCCAAAAATAAAAGTCCTGGACCAGATGGTTTTACAAATGAATTCTACAAAACCTTCAAAGAAGAACTAATACCTCTACTTTTAAAAGTCTTCCAGAAGATTGAAGACACTGGAATACTCACTGCCAGCTTCTATGAAGCCAACATCACCCTGATACCAAAAGCAGACAGGGACACAACCAAAAAAGAAAACTACAGACCAATATCTCTGATGAACATAGATGCGAAAATATTGAACAAAATTCTAGCCAACCGGATACAGGAATATATCAAAAAGATTGTTCATCATGACCAAGTGGGGTTTATCCCAGGCATGCAAGGTTGGTTTAATATACGTAAATCAATCAATGTGATCCACCACATCAACAAAAGCAAGACCAAAAACCACATGATCATATCAATAGATGCAGAGAAAGCCTTTGACAAAATACAACATCTCTTTATGATCAAAACACTACAAAAAATGGGAATAGATGGAAAATTCCTGAAGAGAGTGGAGTCTATATATAGCAAACCTACAGCCAACATCATACTCAATGGTGAAAAACTGGAAGCATTTCCACTCAGATCAGGTACTAGACAGGGCTACCCACTATCATCATTACTATTCAACATAGTGTTGGAAGTTCTTGCCATAGCAATCAGGCAGGAGCAAGGAATTAAAGGAATACAGATTGGAAGAGAAGAAGTCAAACTCTCCTTATTTGCAGATGACATGATAGTATACATGGAAAAACCTAAGGAATCCAGCAAGAAGCTTTTGGAAATCATCAGGCAATACAGTAATGTGTCAGGCTATAAAATTAACATTCAAAAGTCAGTGGCATTCCTCTATGCAAACACTAAGAAGAAATTGAAATCCAGAAATCAGTTCCTTTTTCTATAGGAACAAAAACAATAAAATATCTAGGAGTAAACCTAACCAAAGAAGTGAAAGACTTGTATACTGAAAATTATGAGTCACTACTCAAAGAAATTGAAAAAGACACAAAGAAGTGGAAAGATATTCCATGTTCATGGATTGGAAGAATTAACATCATCAAAATGAATATATTACCCAGAGCCATCTACAAATTTAATGCTATCCCCATCAAGATCCCAAGCACATTTTTTAGGAGAATAGAAAAAATGCTACAAATGTTTATCTGGAACCAGAAAAGACCTAGAATTGCCAAAACAATCTTGAGAAAAAAGAACAGAACCGGAGGCATCACACTCCCAGATCTCAAACTGTATTATAGAGCCATTGTCATCAAAACTGCTTGGTACTGGAACATGTACAGACACACTGACCAGTGAAATAGAATTGAGAGCCCAGAAATGAGGCCCCACACGTATGGACATCTAATCTTTGACAAAGGGCCCAGACTATTACATGGGGAAAGCAGAGTCTCTTCAACAAATGGTGTTGGAAACAATGGGTTGAAACATGCAGAAGAATGAAACTGAATCACTGTATTTCACCAAATACAAAAGTAAATTCCAAGTGGATCAAGGACTTGGATGTTTGACCAGAAACTATCAGATACTTAGAGGAAAATATTGGCAGAACTCTTTTCCGCATAAATTTTAAAGACATTTTCAATGAAACGCATCCAATTACCAGGAAGACTAAGGCAAGTATAAACCTATGGGACTACATCAAATTAAAAAGCTTCTTCACAGCAAAAGAAACCACTACCCAAATCAAGAGACCCCTCACAGAATGGGAGAATATCTTTACATGCCATACATCAGATAAGAGTTTAATAACCAACATATATAAAGAGCTTGCCAGACTCAACAACAAGACAACAAATAACCCCATCCAAAAATGGGGGGAGGACTTGGACAGAATATTCACTACAGAAGAGATCCAAAAGGCCGAGAAACACATGAAAAAATGCTCCAAGTCTCTAATTGTCAGAGAAATGCAAATCAAGACAACAATGAGATATCACTTCACTCCTGTGAGAATGTCACACATCAGAAAAGGTAACAGCAGCAAATTCTGGAGAGGGTGTGGGGTCAAAGGAACCCTCCTGCACTGCTGGTGGGAATGTCAATTGGTCCAACCTCTGTGGAGAACAGTCTGGAGAACTCTCAGAAGGCTAGAAATGGACCTACCCTATGACCCTGCAATTCCCCTCCTGGGGATATATCCTAAGGAACCCAACACATCCATCCACAAAGATCTGTGTACACATATGTTCTTGGCAGCACAATTTGTAATAACCAAAACCTGGAAGCAACCCAGGTGTCCAACAACAGATGAGTGGCTGAGCAAGTTGTGGTATATATACACAATGGTATATATACCACTCAGCTTTAAAAAATGGTGACTTCACTGTTTTCAGCCGATCTTGGATGGACCTTGAAAAAATCATGTTGAGTGAAATAAGTCAGAAACAGAAGGATGAATATGGGATGATCTCACTCTCAGGCAGAAGTTGAAAAACAAGATTAGAAAAGAAAACACAAGTCGAACCTGAAATGGAATTGGAGTATTACACCAAAGTAAAAGACTCTGGGGTGGGTGGGTGGGTGGGGAGAATACAGGTCCATGAAAAATGATGAATGAAATAGTGGGGGTTGTATTGTTAAATGGGAATCTGGGAAATGTTATGCATGTAAAAAAAAAAAAAAGAAGAAGTAGAAACGCAAAGCAGAAATTGACTGAGTTTGGAGTATGGCACCAAAGTAAGAAAGCAGAAGTATACTAGAGTTTGCAGTGAGTACCTCCCTAACACTTCCTCTCCACTATTCCAAGCTTTGGGTCCATGATTGCTCAACAATTTGTTTGGCTTTGTATGTTAACTCTCTTCAGTCACCAGGTTCCAGATGCCATCAGGATGCTAGCCAGGCTTCCCTGGATTGAAGACCCCACCAATGTGTCCTGGAGCTCAGCTTTCCCAGAGTCCCACCCTACTAGGGAAAGAGAGAGGCAGACTGGGAGTATGGACCGACCAGTCAATGCCCATGTTCAGCAGGGAAGCAATTACAGAAGCCAGACCTTCTACCTTCTGCAACCCTCAATGACCCTGGGTCCATGCTCCCAGAGGGATAGAGAATGGGAAAGCTACTGGGGAGGGGGTGGGATATGGAGATTGGGCAGTGGGAATTGTGTGGAGTTGTACCCCTCCTACCCTATGGTTTTGTTAATTAATCCTTTCTTAAATTAAAAAAAAAAAAAAGAAAGAAAGGCTGTCAGAGGGCAGGGTAGACAGCATAGTGGTTATGCAAAGAGACTCTCCTGCCTGAGGCTCTAAAGTCCCAGGTTTAATCCCCCGCACCACCACAAGCAAATAAAAGGCCTTCAGCAGAAAAAAAGAAAAAAGAAAAAAAAAAGACTCAGACACCCTCAGCGATCAGCAGATAGACCCAGAACTTCCGTTCCCACAGACACGTACACATGTTCGGAAGCTCCTCCTCCAACCCCGCCCCCTGCCGCCCAGGGTTCAGCTTCTCCTGAGATACAAGAGTTAAGAGATATGTGCTTATGAAAAAAAAGTGCTTCCGGGGTAGCAAAGGTCAGCTCCGGCAAGATGGAGGCCCCCCTGGAGCTCAGCTGCTGGGGAGGAGGCTGGGGGCTCCCGTCGGTTCACAGCGAGTCCCTAGTGGTGATGGAGATGTACCAGTTTTGACAACTGAAGACAACATTGTTTCTCAGCCAACAAAAATACTTAACTTTTAAAAAAAACAGCAAAACAAGGGGCAGATACGCTGACTTACATCACTCTCCTCGAAGAGAAGCTTCTACCTGCAGTGCTTCATACATTCTTGGTTGAGAGCGACAATTACTTCACTGTGACAAAGCCATGGTTTGCCTCACGAATTCCTTTCCCCCTGAGTTTGATCCTGCCTGGAAGAATGTCTAAAGGAGCACTGAATAGGATTTTTTTGACCAGAGGATAACCTCCCCTCTACCACCTCCAAGAAGTGGAAGCACAGATATACAGAGATGCCGAGGAATGCTTAAATCTTCTGTCACACAGATTGGGAACATCTCAGTTTTTCTTTGGAGATAGGCCTTCTACCTTGGATGCCTACATATTTGGTTTTATCGCTCCTCTTTATAAAGTACATTTTCGAAAGTTCAGCTACAAGGACATCTGAAACAGCTCTCCAACTTGTGTCGCTTCTGTGATGACATCTTAAACAGTTATTTTAAGCGTAATATTGGAGATGGGCAATTACCTTAAATGTTGCTTCTAGCATTTTCCTGTGTGAACAGAAAGCGGCAACAGATTGGTTTTGGTGAGGTACACTCCCATGATTCTACTGCTTGAGAACTGATTGCATCAGACTGGAGGCGTTTCTCCTGTGGGACAAGAAGCAGTAGACGCAAACCTGCGGAAACTCACGCAGCTTGTGAACAAGGAATCCAACTTGATCGAAAAGATGGATGACAGTCTTCGCCAAAGCCCTCAGCTTCCTCCACGGAAACTGCCAACACTCAGACTGACTCCCGCCGAAAAAGAAAAGAATTCTTTACGACGACTGTCACCCTGACATTCATTATGCTTTCTGTCCAGAAAGAAAAACAGGATTGCTGTAGTACAGGAACCTCTTACAGTACGTACGTGAAGGCAAAAGGGAAATGCCATTCACGGGCATGAAGAAGACTTCGAAGAAACTCTCTAGGACAGTTTGTTTTTAATTAGGATGCTTATATTTTATCTTGGCAATGCACTTTAAATCACATCAAAATGAATGCTAAATGGACTTGAAGAAAAAGAAAACACATTATATAATATATATTAATGACCTGCCTAAAAAAAAAAAAAGAGATATGTGCTTACAACCTAAACGCCCTAAGCGATTTGCAGTCAGCACCCAAACTTCTGTCCCTGCAGACACGTGTTCAGTTCCTTCTGTTTCTCTGGCTCTGCCCCCTGCTTCCCCTGAGGCTTCTGGTTCTCTGACCCCACCCCCTGATGATACGTCATCATTAAGAGACCTAGTGGCTGAGGTACAGGAGTTAAAGGATATTTTTTCAGCATTTAAGGACCTTAAACCATGTGCAGTCCACCCCGAGAGCTCCATCCCCATAGATATGCATGCAGTTTCCCCTGCGGCCACTACAGCAGTTTCCATGGCACCTTCCACTTCTGTAGCTCTCTCTCCCGTGCCATCAGACCAAATCCACACCTTCCCGGTAAACGTGGCCCCTTCTGAACAAAACCCTCAGCCGTGGCAGCCATACTCCTCTAAAGAGCTCAGCAGCCATACTCCTCTAAAGAGGTCAGAGCACTCAGACAACCAGTCAGGGAGGACAGAATGCACGCTCCATGGACCAAGTCCATTTTAAGGAGTTTTTACCACTATCTTAACATGCCACAGGATTGGAAGGACCTGGATCATGCTGCACTCCCAGACCCCCTCTACCTGCAGTGGAAGGCATGCTTCCGTGATGAGTGCTCTAGACAGTCGCAGGAAAATAGTAACAAACAGGTAGAGTGGGATTCTGATGCTTTGTTTGGAGAAGGAGGTTATGAATCTGGAGCTCAGCAGGCAGAAGCCAGGTTTCCAACCGGTTATTTTGAACAGGTATGCATCTGCGCAACACAAGCATGGGAAAGGGTGACCCCACCCAATGTAGATTCATCAGTTCCCATTAACTCTCTTCGCCAAGGCACTGATGAATCATTAGCGAGCTTCATCTCAAGGGTGAAGACAAGCTTAGAGAGAAAGGTTTATAATCCTGACGTCCGCTCACTACTCCTGCACTCTATTGTCTGGGAAGGCATGATACCACAATTCCATCAGGCATGCCTTAATCTTAAACACCCACACCCAGATCATTGGATTTTAGCGACACAGGAACTTACATCAGGTAATTATGGCTTCACACGCCAGTAGGCAGAGCTCCAAGACTCCTCACTGAGATAGACGCATTAGCATTCATGGTTCACCAAGGGAGAAATGGGTCTGTGCAGGTCTTAGGGAAAGAACCGGATTTAATTATTCTGCCCTTTTCTCTCACAGATACAGAGTGGCTTATATGGCATCATTCCTGCTTTGCCATAAGCTTCGTGGGGTTTCCAGGACAAATAGATAACCATTTTCCTTCTAATAAATTGACAGGTTCTTTACCTCTTTTGCCTCTACTAGTGCCTAAACTTTTCTCTTGAGATCCCATTCCTTCTGCTCCTACAGTCTTCACTGATGGTGGAAAAAAGGGAGCCGCTGCCCTCATATATTACCCGGACAAAAAAACCCCTAAACCTCTCTTTCCTGAGAATGCCCCTCAGTACAAAGAACTTTATGCTGTTTTCCTTGCATTAAAAGCTGTACCAGAATCCTTCAACCTTTTTTCTGACAGTGTGTTAACTTACTTCCATGGCTTGCTCGTTCCTATGTGAAAATTGATGACAACCCACTTTCCCCTCTTTTGATTCAAATCGCCTCTATGCTCTCTTCTCGAACCCAACCACTATATATTCAGCACCTTCGTTCCCACAGCCCTCTTCCTGGTGCCCTGTCTGAAGGGAATGCTGCAGCTGACTGCCTTGCCTCCACAGGAGCTCTCCTAGTCTCTGTCTCTGATCCTGCTGACTTTCATTCCCTAACCCATGTTTATCTTAAAGGCCTTCGAGCTCAATTTCCTGATGTTCCGTTACCACAATTAAAACATATCCTAGTTACATGCTCTTCCTGTACAAGTCTCATAAAAACACCTGCTATTCAGACTCTTGGTGTTAACCCCCGAGGCTTAAAAGCTAATGTTATTTGGCAAATTGATGTCACCCACATACCAAACTTTGGCAAACAAAAATATGTGTTCGTCTCAATTGATACCTTTTCTAAATTTATGTGGGCAACAGCTCAGATAGGAGAAAGCTCTAAAAAGCTTATAGGCCATATGCTCTCTTGTTTTGCTGTGATGGGCTTACCTCTTCAACTGAAAACTGACAATAGACCTGCATTTACCAGAAAACAATTTAAAGATTTTTGTTCCCTCTGGAACATTACTCATACCACAGGCATTCCCTATAATCCACAGAGACAAAGCATTGTCGAGAGGGCCCATCAAACCCTTAAGGCTCAATTAAATAAAGATAAAGGAGGAATTTACCCCCCCCCATATCCAGCTAGCAAAAGCCTTAACTACGTTAAATCTCTTTAATATTTACAATAACTCGGACTTACCTCCATTATTCTTCACTGGCAAACACCATCTACTCTCCCATCTATTAAGGTCAAATGGAAAGGCCCACTTGATAAAATTTGGAAAGGGCCTGACCCTCTATTGATCATGGGAAGAGGTTTTGCATGCACTTTCCCACATAATTACTCTAAACCTGTCTGGATTCCTGCCCACCATGTCCGACAATACCCTCATGATGGCACTGTTATCCCTGAAGAACAATAAATACAAGAGGACTAGATGCAGGATGCATCCCAGGATCCATAAAATGACATGGCAGAACCTACAACCTAGAACCCTCTCTCCTACACCTTCTCTGAATGTCTTATGTTATGACTGGCCAGTTGTGTTTTGTGAGTGAGTGTGTTGAATGACCAAAAATTTTTGTGTGACCCATCTGCTCAGAGTACTCTAAATGTTAAAACCATTGTCACTAACATGCGTTAACCTTCTAAGTAACCTGAGTCTGTTTATAGTCCAAAGTCAATTATAGTAAACCTCTAACTTGTTACAAGTTTTATTTTTTTTCACAAGTAAGTGATTACAGCTATCAAGCCTTCATATGAGGAATCATCTGTTCATATGGTAAGGTATTAAACTGTAAGAAGTTCCTCCATATCCAACCTATGTGAATTAACAACATTCACATATTCTTGTACACTTAACTGGTGTATCTTGTCTTGCCACCATAGGCCTGCCTTTGTCAGCCAACAATTTAAAGATGTTTCCCTTTATAACATCACCCATGCCACGGACATCCTTTACTACCCCCAAAGACAAATGGCTGTTCCCCTGGACATCACATCCATTGACTGCTTCCCTTAGACTTAAGATATGATCCTACCTCTTCATACCAATGGATACATTCCCCCTTCCTTACCTGTCTACCCTTAGTTGTGGGACCCTAGCTTGTTTTACTTCTTCTGCTCACAATAGGTCCTATAATTCTTTTTTTCAACATTTTAATTATTGAACAAAATTCTAGCCAACCGGATACAGCAGTATATCAAAAAAATTGTTCATCATGACCAAGTGGGGTTTATCCCAGACATGCAAGGTTGGTTTAATATACGTAAATCAATCAATGTGATCCACCACATCAACAAAAGCAAGACCAAAAACCACATGGTCATATCAATAGATGCAGAGAAAGCCTTTGACAAAATACAACATCTCTTTATGATCAAAACACTACTAAAAATAGGAATAGATGGAAAATTCCTGAAGATAGTGGAGTCTATATATAGCAAACCTACAGCCAACATCATACTCAATGGTGAAAAACTGGAAGCATTTCCCCTCAGATCAGGTACTAGACAGGGCTGCCCACTATCACCATTACTATTCAACATAGTGTTGGAAGTTCTTGCCATAGCAATCAGGCAGGAGCAAGGAATTAAAGGAATACAGATTGGAAGAGAAGAAGTCAAACTCTCCTTATTAGCAGATGACATGATAGTATACATGGAAAAACCTAAGGAATCTAGCAAGAAACTTTTGGAAATCATCAGGCAATACAGTAATGTGTCAGGCTATAAAATTAACATTCAAAAGTCAGTGGCATTCCTCTATGCAAACACTAAGTTAGAAGAAATTGAAATCCAGAAATCAGTTCCTTTTTCTATAGCAACAAAAAAAAAATAAAATATCTAGGAATAAACCTAACCAAAGAAGTGAAAGACTTGTATACTGAAAATTATGAGTCACTACTCAAAGAAATTGAAAAAGACACAAAGAAGTGGAAAGATATTCCATGCTCATGGGTTGGAAGAATTAACATCATCAAAATGAATATATTACCCAGAGCCATCTACAAATTTAATGCTATCCCCATCAAGGTCCCAAGCACATTTTTTAGGAGAATAGAACAAATGCTACAAATGTTTATCTGGAACCAGAAAAGACCTAGAATTGCCAAAACAATCTTGAGAAAAAAGAACAGAACCGGAGGCATCACACTGCCAGATCTCAAACTATATTATAGGGCCATTGTCATCAAAACTGCTTGGTACTGGAACATGAACAGACACACTGACCAGTGGAATAGAATTGAGAGCCCAGAAATGAGGCCCCACACCTATGGACATCTAATCTTTGACAAAGGGGCCCAGACTATTACATGGGGAAAGCAGAGTCTCTTCAACAAATGGTGTTGGAAACAATGGGTTGAAACATGCAGAAGAATGAAGCTGAATCACTGTATTTCACCAAATACAAAAGTAAATTCCAAGTGGATCAAGGACTTGGATGTTAGATCAGAAACTATCAGATACTTAGAGGAAAATATTGGAAGAACTTTTTTCCGCATAAATTTTAAAGACATTTTCAATGAAACTAATCCAATTACAAGGAAGACTAAGGCAAGTATAAACCTATGGGACTACATCAAATTAAAAAGCTTCTTCACAGCAAAAGAAACCACTACCCAAATCAAGAGACCCCTCACAGAATGGGAGAAGATCTTTACATGCCATACATCAGATAAGAGTTTAATAACCAACATATATAAAGAGCTTGCCAGACTCAACAACAAGACAACAAATAACCCCATCCAAAAATGGGGAGAGGAATTGGACAGAATATTCACCACAGAAGAGATCCAAAAGGCCGAGAAACACATGAAAAAATGCTCCAAGTCTCTGATTGTCAGAGAAATGCAAATCAAGACAACAATGAGATATCACTTCACTCCTGTGAGAATGTCACACATCAGAAAAGGTAACAGCAGCAAATGCTGGAGAGGATGTAGGGTCAAAGGAACCCTCCTGCACTGCTGGTGGGAATGTCAATGGGTCCAACCTCTGTGGAGAACAGTCTGGAGAACTCTCAGAAGGCTAGAAATGGACCTACCCTATGACCCTGCAATTCCCCTCCTGGGGATATATCCTAAGGAACCCAACACATCCATCCAAAAAGATCTGTGTACACATATGTTCTTGGCAGCACAATTTGTAATAACCAAAACCTGGAAGCAACCCAGGTGTCCAACAACAGATGAGTGGCTGAGCAAGTTGTGGTATATATACACAATGGAATACTACTCAGCTGTAAAAAATGGTGACTTCACCGTTTTCAGCCGATCTTGGATGGACCTTGAAAAAATCATGTTGAGTGAAATAAGTCAGAAACAGAAGGATGAATATGGGATGATCTCACTCTCAGGCAGAAGTTGAAAAACAAGATTAGAAAAGAAAACACAAGTCGAACCTGAAATGGAATTGGAGTATTACACCAAAGTAAAAGACTCTGGGGTGGGTGGGTGGGTGGGGAGAATACAGGTCCATGAAAAATGATGAATGAAATAGTGGGGGTTGTATTGCTAAATGGGAATCAGGGGAATGTTATGCATGTAAAAAAAAAAAAAAAAAAAAGAAGTAGAAACGCAAAGCAGAAATTGACTGAGTTTGGAGTATGGCACCAAAGTAAGAAAGCAGAAGTATACTAGAGTTTGCAGTGAGTACCTCCCTAATACTTCCTCTCCACTTTTCCAAGCTTTGGGTCCATGATTGCTCAACAATTTGTTTGGCTTTGTATGTTAACTCTCTTTTCAGTCACCAGGTTCCAGGTGTCATCAGGATGCCGGCCAGACTTCCCTGGATTGAAGACACCACCAATGTGTCCTGGAGCTCAGCTTCCCCAGAGACCCATCCTACTAGGGAAAGAGAGAGGCAGACTGGGAGTATGGACCGACCAGTCAACGCCCATGTTCAGCGAGGAAGCAGTTACAGAAGCCAGACCTTCTACCTTCTGCAACCCTCAATGACCCTGGGTCCATGCTCCCAGAGGGATAGAGAATGGGAAAGCTATCGGGGGAGGGGGTGGGATATGGAGATTGGGCGGTGGGAACTGTGTGTACCCCTCCTACCCTATGGTTTTGTTAATTAATCCTTTCTTAAATAAAAAAATAAATTAATAAAAAAAATTAAAATAGAAAAAAAAAAAAAAAAGAACCATGACCATGCTTATTTGGGGGAAGAAAACAAAACTAAGAGGATTGCAACAGAGGTAGAGAATGAGAACTTGTAAGTGGAAGTCAGAGGCACAAATAGGCAGAGTATTCGAACAATATGAGCTGGACATCAACTAAGGGGCGGGGAGAAATTCTGAGTTTCTGGTGTTGTGGGGGGTCGTTTTAGTCTCAGTCATGCAGGAGTGGAGGAAGCCTTCCGCACTGAGGTGGAGCCTGACTTTCCTTGCCTACTACTGTGAGGTTTGATTGCGCAGTGAACTTCATGGCCACTCCTACCTTTACTCACCAGAAGCCTCGTCCTTATTTGTCCCATGGCTTTCACTATTTGTATGTTTGTCCATGACCCGCAGGAAGATGCTTTACGTTGCAGACCACTATAACACATACACAAAAACTGAAACAAAAATTCAAGATACAATACTTACCACTACTACATGTAAAAGCACATTTCTTTTATATATATTTTTAAAGGCTGGCCACAGTTTACTTACTAGTGGTTTTTAAACCACAGCTTATAAAGCTCTTATGTACTCCCAGTATCCCCTCTGTCCTTCCCTTCCTTGCATCAGTTTTCCTGTGACTTCTTCACATAGTTGACTATGTATAGCCCCGGATGCTCAGGGCATATTTTTTTCCATCTCTGAGGAGCCTCTTGGAAAGGTTTTATTGGCTAGGCACAGTGGATAGCGTTGGACTCTCAAACATGAGATCCTAAATTTGCTCCTCAGCATTATATGTGGCAGAGTGGTGCACTAGTTATCTTCCTTTCAGACAAACAAATATTGGGCTGTTAGAAAACTCATGACATGGGCTGGGAAGACAGCATAATGGTCATGCAAAAGACTTTCACGCCTGAGACTCTGAGGTCCCAGGTTCAGCCCCCAGCAACACCATAAGCTAGAGCTGAGCATTGCTCTGGTATCTATCTTTCTTTTGCTCATTCATCCTTTGTTTCTTTCTTTCATTAAAAATAAATAAAAATATTTTTTAAAGGAAGTCATGATATATTTCTATGCAAAAATGCGTCACGACTTTTCCAACAACCCAGTATTTTAAAAGATACGTCTTTTAAAAAGTTTTCTGTTTGAAGCAAGCAAACTGTAAGAGTTGTGGGAACTCTGATGGTTATCTTTCAGTGGCGGGAGGCTGGGGATATAGAACTTTGGTGATGGGTGTGGTGCGGAGCTATACATTGCAATCTTACAATCTTGTAACAAATTATTACTAACAAATCAAAAATAATATGAAAATAAATTTAAAAGCCAATCCTGTCTTTTTTACTTTTTTATTATTTATTTTTCCTTTTGTTGCCCTTGTTTTTTTTGTTGTTGTAGTTATTATTGTTGCTGATGTAGTCGTTGTTGGATTGGGCAGAGAGAAATAGAGTGAGAAGGGGAAAATAGAGAGGGGGAGAGAAGGAGAGACACTAGCAGACTTGCTTCACCGCCTATGAAGCGACTCCCCTGCAGGTGGGGTGCCGGGGGCTCGGACCAGGATCTTTACACCGGTCCTTGCCCTTCGCGCCCCGTGCGCTTAATCCACTGCGGTACCGCCCGACCTCCCCCACCCCCCGTATGTTGTTGTTTTTTTTTAAGTTTTCTGTTTGCTTATTTTTAGCACAAGATAGGGAAAGAGAGAGCTTTGACACATGGGATGCTGGAGACTGAACCAAAACTTCTAAACTCAACACTCTATATTCTCTGCTCCACCCTCCAGACCCCACAAATAAAGACTAAGGAAAAGGGCTGGATAGGCAACAAGATTTCCTGTCTGAGTCTCCAAGGTCCCAGGTTTCCCTTAAAGGACCCCCTGGGGAGGTAACTTCTCCTATAAACTCCAGCAATACTTTGTCCCAGACAATCACCAGCAGAGGGCACTAAGACTGCCAGCCAGGGAAATCAGGTGTTTGGATGGGCCTTTCTCTTGTCCTGGATTCTCAGGCTTGTCCATTCATCAATTTACTTACTTTTATTCCCTCCTCTCCCTCCCCCCCTTGCAACCAGACCACTGCTAAGCTCTGGTTTATGGTGGTGTGGGGATTGACCTAGGGACCTTTGGTGCCTCAGACATGAAAGTCTTTTATCACCATTATGCTATCTCCCCAATCCAACTTCTTCACTTTAATTTTTTATTAGTGATTAACAAGATTGTGAGATAAGAAGGGTACAATTCCATGCAATTCCCCTCACCAGAGTTTTGTATCCCATCCCCTCCATTGGAAGCTTCCCTATTCTTTATCCTTCTGGGGATATGAACCAAAATTCCTTCTTTCTCATTTTCTTTCTTTCTTTCTTTCTTTCTTCCCTTTTTGTTGCCCTTATTGTAGTTATTATTGATGTCATCATTGTTAGATAGGACAGAGAGAAATGGAGAGAGGAGGGGAAGACAGAGAGGGGGAGAGAAAGACACCTGCAGACCTGCTTCACCGCCTGCAGGTGGGGAGCCAGGGGCTCCAACCAGGATCCTTCTACCCATCCTTGTGCTTTGTGTCTTGTGTGCTTAACCCGCTGCACTACCGCCCAACTCCCTGTGAACCAAAATTCTTTATGGGGTGCAGAAGGTGGGGTTTCTGGTTTCTCTAATTGATTTTTCACTGAACATGAACATTGGCAGGTCTATTCATACCCCCATCCTGTTTCTTTCCCTAGTGGGTTAGGGCACTGGGAAGGTGAGGTACCAGGACACACTGATGAGGTTGTCTGCCCAGGGAAGTCAAGATGGTAGCATCTGCAACTTGGTGGCTGAAAGGTAGTAAGATATAAAGCAGGACAAACTGTTTAATAACCAAGTATCTAAAGGTAAGAATAGAGCAGATGGGACACTAAGGGTCTTGGTGTGGGAAGAAGCTAGGAAGTCAGTCCATTTTAGGTATACTCCAAGGGTGCTCATGACTTGTAATTTTTGCCTGAGTCCAATAGCTAACATGCAGGTTGGCTAAAAGTATTGCCTGGGAAGATGGTGTCAGAGTTGAAGAAAGGACTAGAAAGCTGTATTAGGGCAGAGAGTGACTCCCAAATAAGAGGAACTCCTTCACTTTTATTAAGTGAAATAATAAGTATACAACGCTTACCACAATGCCCAGCTCATAATAAGCCTATGGAATATAGAATATACAGAGTTGAGCTGGGGAGAGAGCACTAGTTGTGGTGCACTAGACTTTGGCTCATGAGGCTCTGTGTTGCTAGGTGCAATCTCTGGCACCACATAAGCCAGAGCTGAGTGAGCAGTGCTCAGGTAAAAACGTAAATAATGATAGTAATAATATCCAGACAAAAGCTCAAAATTGCATGCTACTGCTACCATTGTTGTGAAAATGGGGAGAATATGTATGAGTTGACTTGTATGTGCACAAAATATATAAGAAGCAGGCATTGGTTTATTTATTTATTTATTATCTTTAATTTTTTACTAGATAGAGACAGTCAGAAATTGAGAGAGAATGGGGAGATAGAAAAGAAAAAAAGACAGAGAAACACCTGCAATACTGTTTCACCACTAGCAAAGGTTTTCCCCTGCAGGTGGGGGCTTGGGGCTTGAACCTGGGTCCTTGCACATTGTAACATGTACGTGCAACCAGGTGTGCCCCACTCGGCCCCTAGACATAGGTTTCTTGAAGGACTACACTTTGTGTTCTTTCCCCACTTCTTGAATTCCATATCGCTTATTTTTGCATTTTTCTAAACATCATAACGCCATTCCACCATCCATAGAGCTCCTTTGGAGACATGATAGTGTTCCCACGTGGTGTTAACTTGAACGTGGGCCTTGCACATGGCAAGATGCGCACTTTCCTCTGGTGAGCTGTCTTCCATTCAGGATCCACCTAATTTTGAATGACCTAGTCATTCTGTCACAAAGAAGAGTGGAGAAATCTTAGAAAGGGTAGATAGGGGAGTCGGGAGGTAGCGCAGCTGGTTAAGTGCACGTGGCGCAAAGCGCAAGGACCGTTGTAAGGATTACAGTTGGAGCCCCCAACTCCCCACCTGCAGGGGAGTCGCTTCACAGGCGGTGAAGCAGGTCTGCAGGTGTCTATCTTTCTCTCCCCCTCTCTGTCTTCCTCTCCTCTCTCCATTTCTCTCTGTCCTATCCAACAACGACATCAATAACAACAATAATAACTACAATTAATAAAACAACAAGGGCAACAAAAGGGAATAATAAAAAAAGACCTGACTTTGATATCACCTCCTTCTAGAACCCTTTTCTGTCTTCCCTGTCAGGGCACAGCACACCTGTTCAGCTGGGCTAGGGAGCCCTCCTGGGAGATCCTTCACACCCCACAAAGACCTCTCTCATGCTTCACCGAACACATTGCATCCCAAGTGTCTGTGGCTACTGTAGACCATGCTCTCCATGTCCAGGGAGTCCAGAAGTCAGTCTCCTTCCTTGTACCCCCAGCCTCAGCAGGTTTCAGGCTTCCTCCTGCCAGTCAAATCAGTATCTTCAAAGGCTTGTGTCCATCCTGAGCATCCAAATAAACATGCTTTTCTTTTCTTTTTTTTAGCCACAGCACTGTTCAGCTCTAGCTTATGGTGGTGTGTTGGATGGATCCTGGGACTTTGGGGCCTCAGGCATGAGAGTCTCTTTGCATAATCATTATGCTACCTACCCCCTACATTTCACATTTTCTTTACTGGACCCCAGTAAAGGAGCCCTGTTAACCTTGCTCATTCTTCTCTCCTGGTGCCCACTTCATAACAGATGTTCCATAGCATGAAATAAATCAGAACTTTACAATCTTTTTTTTTTTTCATCAGACCATCTAGGGTGATTTCAGTTACTAGGAGAAGGCCACAGGACAGGATATTGGATAGGGGAAAAATAACTGCCTTGATTTTCATCATCAGCTGAAATTACTCTGAAATGCTTGCTCATGGGAGGAATGCAAAGGGCAGAGGGGAGGAGCTCCAGGAGGAGGTCCTGAGCACTGCCTACTAGGTATGGGGCTTTGCAGACACACCACACAAGATGCCAACTGCTGACCCAGGGAAGGTTTCCACACAGTGTTTCCAAGTGGGTCTGTGTTGCCCAGTGGGTGGAGACAAAGGGAGGAAAGAATGTCGGTACAGTTAAGGAAGAAAAAAAAAAATCCACAATGTGTGCAACCAGGTAGCTTTACTCATTCTGTGACCAAGCAAAGGTGAAGATTTGCTGGCCCTGTGGGTGCCCCAAGACAGGGTGCTGGGTGAGGAGTGGGGCTGAGAAGGGGTAGACCCTCAGGGTGAGGGGCTCTGGGGCCATCAGCTTATCATACAGCTGCCTTTCTCCTTGAAGGGATTTTTGTCCTCCGGGATGCCTCTGAGAAGAGGGTCACTTCCTGCTTGGGCCTCCACGTAATCCTTGATTTCCTGTCCTGTCTTGGAAATCTACAAGAAAGTCAAGTATGATTCCAACCTTATTAGTTGCTCAGGACCCATGACTTGGTCCTTCCCAGGAATACAGGCTTCTGGGCAGGGTGAGGACAGAGGCCAAAGAGAAGGAGAAGCCAGGGGCAGGAAGGTTTAAGAGGGGTGTGAGTTTCTTGGCCAGAGCCACCTAGGCCAACTTACTTGGGAGGGATGCTTGGCTAGACCCAGAGCAGAGGCAGCCCTCCAGTCTGTAAGGCTTTCTCCCCTTTCTCCCTCCCACCTGCCAGGGGTCACAGCCTCCTTCTACATCATACCCAGTCCCAAAGCACCTGTCATTGCTCCAGTAGCCCTAGAGTCAGTCCAATACCCCTTTGTCCCTCACTTTTTCCTTTGAAGAAAGGGACAGGAAGAGAAGAAGAGGGAGCACTGAGGGGAGAGGGCTACTCACAGGCAGCCTTGGGTTCTTCACTTCCTTCTTGAGCTGCTCCACCTCCAGCTTCAGCAGCTCCTTCTCGCTGAGGCCCTGGGCCATCCTGCCCTGGAGAGACCTGGTCCGGAAAGAATTTCTTCCACAGCTAAGACTGCAAGTCCTCTGCACTCTCCACACACAGGCTTCTCCCTTCACCTCTCATCCCTCAGTCAACACCTCCATTGCCAATTTTTCACCACCTAGTAACTGCCACCTCTCCTGGACCCTAAACTCCCAGATTGACAGGGGAGGCACAAACTTTGCTCTTGGGTAAAGACCTGCTTGTGGAGAAACAGGAGTTAGGGCATGGGGAATGGAGGGGAAAGGGTTTCTGCTTTCTTTTTCTCTTTTTCTTTTTGAAGAGGTAGGTCTTCACATAGGTACAATTTCACCACTCTGGGGTGGCTTTTTCATTCAGAAAGAGATGGGGGGGGGGGAGTGAAGCAAGGAGGGAGGGAGGGAAGGAGAGAGAGAGAACAGTATAGTACTCAGTACTATAGTCCCTCTCCAGTGGTACTGAACTTCTACTTGTTGATTTCTCCCTCTGTCTCTCTCTCTCTCTCTCTCCTTCTCTCTCTCACCTAGAAAGTTCTTTCACTGAGGAAGGTTTGGGCAGTATAGTTATTGCTCCACATGATGACATGTATAAAAGTTTCCTTTCTTTCCTTTTGCTCTCAAGTCCTGTCAGGGGAGTAAACCTAACTGGCCAAGAAAGGACCTTCAGGTGGTCCGGGAGGTGGTGTAGTGATTAAAAAATACTTTGGACTCTCAAGCATGAGGTCCTGAGTTCGATCCCCAGCAGCACATGTGCCAGAGTGATGTCTGGTTCTTTGTCTCTCCTCCTATCTTTCTCATTAATAAATAAATAAAAATCTTAAAAAAAAAAAAAAAAAGAGCCTTCAGAACCTGCCAGACTCCAGCCCTGACCACAAGTCCCAGCTCTTCTGCTTCCTCACTGTGTGGCCTTGGGCAAGTTACTCAACCTCTGATTTTACTCATTTGCAAAATGGATATAATAATAACACCTATCTTAAGCAATCATTATACAAAAAAAAGGCATATAAAAACTAGAGAGATATTTATTTATCAGAAATTCAACAGGTGGGCTGCTTGCCTCACCATGTTCTTGACTCAGATTTGAGCCCCCAGCACCAACAATAAGATGCCATGTCACTGGAGAAAGATCTGGTGTTATAGCATCTCTTTCTCTCTCCCTTTCTGCTTCCTCTCTCTGTCTCTCCATCTCAATGAAAAAGTAACCCAGAAGTGTTGAAGTCATATTTGTATGAGGTACCATCTCCATCCAAGAAAATGCCGAGCAAATAGTCTAATACACTACCTGGCACACAGTGAACACTTAGTGCACTTCTTGTTATTATTTTAAATATTATCACAACTGCTGGTGTTATCATTATCTTCACCATCACCACTGCAGGGTGATCAGGAAGACCTTCCTGGTTCCTAAGTCAGTGATCTAAGATGAAATCCCAGTCCAGGACCGCCTCTACCCCACTCACCTGTCAGGAAAGAGCTTTCACTTCAAGTCAACTTGTCCTGGACTCAGACAAGGTGGTATCTGAGCCTCCTAACTCCTCATCTGCTCTAAGACTTCAGATAAAGCAGATGGTCTGGGGGCCTAAATCTCTAAAGCCTAAGCTGATCACAGGCTCAGGGTCCTAAGTCCATCAACAGCCAGAGTCACCAGGCCCTCACTACCACCAAAGCAGTGGTGCCCTGCCCTGCCCTGCCCCCGACCAGACCACTGAAGTCACCCTTCTGTCTTGGAGTTGCCATGGTTCCTCTTTCCCCATTTCTCACCCTCTGGCCTGGCGTGTTTCCCTCTCCCTGCCCTCTCTCCTGTGCCTTCTTCTTCCGTATCTCTGGGGCTGCTCTTCCCACTGGGGCAAATCACAGACCAGCTGCTTCTGCTTCTTCTTCTTCTTCTTCTTCTTCTTCTTCTTCTTCTTCTTCTTCTTCTTCTTCTTCTTCTTCTTCTTCTCCTCCTTCTCCTCCTTCTCCTTCTCCTTCTCCTTCTCCTCCTTCTCCTTCTCCTTCTTCTTCTCCTTCTCCTTCTCCTTCTCCTCCTTCTCCTTCTCCTTCTCCTTCTTCTTCTCCTTCTTCTCCTTCTTCTCCTTCTTCTTCTCCTTCTTCTCCTTCTTCTTCTTCTTCTTCTCCTTCTTCTCCTTCTTCTTCTTCTTCTGCTTCTTCTTCTTCTTCTTCTTCATCTTCTTCTTCTTCTTCTTCTCCTCCTCCTCCTCCTCCTCCTCCTCCTCCTCCTCCTCTTCCTCCTCCTCCTCCTCTTCCTCCTCCTCCTCCTCCTTCTTCTTTTATGCCTCCAGGGTTATTGCTGGGGCTTGGTGCCTGCACTACAAATCCACTGCTCCTAGAGTCTTATTTTCCCCCCTTTTTTGTTGCCCTTGTTTTTTTTTTAATTGTTGTTATTATTATTGTTGTTATTGCTGTCATTGTTGTTAGATAGGACAGAGAGAAATCAATCGAGAAAGGAAGGGAAGATGGGGGGGGGTTAGAAAGATAAACACCTGCAGACCTGCTTCACTGCATGTGAAGCAACACCCCTGCAGGTGGTGAGCCAAGGGCTTGAACCAGGATTCTTCTGCCATTCCTTGCGCTTTGTGCCATGTGTGCTTAACCTACTGCATTACCACCCGGCCCCCAGACCAGCTTTTAACACAAACACACACTCTGAATGCTCCCTCCTGGTATTTTTACCCCGCCATGGGAGTCCCATGATGTTTTCTTTCAAGATTCTTCTACTTCAGTCTTCACTCATTTAGAAAAAACATCCCCCATGCTTGGGGTGCTGTGTGAATTTGCCTTCATGCCTCCCTTAGCCCTGGGGATGGGTCTCCCCTATCAGTCCCTGAACAAAGGGCCCAACTCCTGATCTTTCTCTTGGTCTCCGTTCAGCTACTCAAGGGCAATGCTATTTAACAGACACTGGGCTGCTGCTCAGTTGATATCTGTCTAGTGACAAAGAAACCCTCCAAGGAGCCAATGCATAGGGATCTGTTTGGTCATCAAGGGACCTTCCTGCCTCTAGGATGATAGGTGTGGCAGGAGGGTGGGGGAGGAGGCCCAGACTCCATCTTAAACTCTCATCCCTGGGTTTTGTTCCGGCAGGAAACCCGAGCACATACCTTCTGAGGCCACTGAGTGCTTTGTCCACTGCTGCCTCCTAAAAGCAACCTGTTTGTCTGGAACTTGAACCTGGTCCTCCGCAAAGTCAAGTCCTTTCTGTTGTCTACTCTGAGTGTCCCACCCTACCCTCAATCAGCTTCATCCTATCTTGCCTCCATCAGGCAGAGGGCTGGTATACCAGCTGTCCATTACATGCAACCCTTCAGAGACTCGAGAGCCTTTTCTGAGAGACTTCTGGCTGTGTCTCTCTGTGTCCAAGCTGATTCCTCCCACTGCCTCATCGGCTGTTTTCCATTGTTGCTGCTTCACCACCCATTGGCTCTGAGCATGACTGGTCTCCACATCCTATCCACCCTCTACTCCATCCCTTGGTGACTCATCCCTGAGCTTCCCAAGGAAGCCCCCACCCTCTGCCCTTTCCTCCCCTCCCCTGAGTGGAAAATCCATCCCCATCACCCAGATTAGGCCTGCCCCCTTCCTCCTCAGCCTCCTACCCCACCCCCCACCCAACAGTTTCCTCTCCAGGCCCAGGGAGCAATCACAGCCACCAGACCTTGGTTTCCTCTGCTGGGAGAGATAGGGGGGCTGGGCCCCCAAAGGGGCCCCTGGCTTCCCCCTTCCTCTGGGCTGGGAACAGAGAGGCGCAGGGAGCAGGAACTGACTTCCTCCTGTCCCGGAATGAGCATGCATGCCCTTTGCAAGCGGGTCTGGGTCTCTCACACAGAGGAAACCAAAAGTGGTGAGAGGGAGGGAAGGCAGAGCGGCCAATCAAGAGCAGGGTGAGGTGCAAAACCAGCAGGCTCCCCAGGGAGCCAGCAGAGCTGGGGGCCATGGAGGAGCTACAGCAGTTACAAGAGTTTGAGATCCCCACAGGACGAGAGGCTCTGCGGGGCAACCACAGCGCCCTGCTTCGTGTTGCAGACTACTGTGAGGACAACTATGTGCAGGTAGGCGAGTGGGCTAGGCCCCCACACACCGTTCCCCAGGGGCCACAGCCGTCCTCAGAGCAGACTGTGGGAGCCATTCTCACAGGTGCTTGTCCTGGGCGTTGCCTGACGAATCCTCCACCTCCGGCCTCAGCTCGATCCTAGCCCTTCAAACTTCAGCCTGACCCCATGTTGTGCCCCCGTCTTCCCCAGAGTCCCAGAGGTGTCTGGGCAGGCTGTACCACTGCCTCTTATTATCCCACCTCAGCTTCCACCTAGCCCCCAACTCAAATCCCCAGGCCCGATGATGAGTCCTCACACATACATGGGGGGTGAGAGGGCTGGAGCTCCACTGTTTCATTTTCATGCTGGCACTAAATGAGGTTTCAGAACCTCCCAAACATTTTTGTGACGAGAGAAGCCTTCCCTTAATAGTTGAGGGAGAATGAGGAGAAATCAGAGCAGGTTGGTTAATGACACAGAGGCAGGGGGCTGAGTAACATGACTGCTGGGAGCAAAAGAGACAAGGAGAGTGGGCCTGGGGTGTAGCTCAGTGGTAAAACACAGGTCTGATGTGCACAAACAAGACCTTGGGTTCAATGCCACACACATACACACACACACACACACACACACACACACACACACACACACACGAGTGATATATTTTAGAAGAGTTTTCTGAATTAGATAGTGGTCTTGGGACACAGAGAGCAGGTCAAGACAAAAGGTGCCGGGGACACTTGATGGTTAGGAGGATCTCTGTTACTTTATTAACCTCCTGGCGACCCTGAAGGCATTAGCAGCATTCCCATTTACAGACAGGTGAGGTGGCAGTGGCCGCTCCAAGAGCCAGCACCAGGTCAGATCTCCTGACCTCTCAGGCCGGCTCCCTCCTCTCTTCCTTGCTGCCTCCTTGACCTGCTGCCTGGCTGTTTCAACTGTTGTTCAATTACACCCTCTGACCTCTGCTGTCTTAAGAGCTACAGATGAGCCTGACTCCCACTGGGCAAAGCTTTCCATTTCTCACCTGCTCTAATGGGACGGTGAGAAGAGGAACAGAGAGCTCCTGGAACAGTCTGGTTCTCAGGCCCTGGGAGGATTACTTTGTCTTTTCAAGGGATAGTGGCAGCTTAAAGTCATCAATGATACCAACTGTCAAAGTGCTCTACAGCCTAAGTGGTTGTTTCTTGTTGTGGCTGTGATGGTTGTTTAGTGTAAGGGCTCAAACCCCCAGGGCTTCAAATAGGCAAAGTATTTGTTTTGCCATTGAATTTTATTCTATTATTGTTATTTTAAAATCATTGATTTATTTCATATGAGATAGAGAAAGTGTCACATGAGAGAATAAGAAAGAGAAAAGCCAGAGAGCCACTCTGGTCCGTGAGAACTAGGAGCTTCAGGCATGCAAGTCCTGTGCTCTGCCACTTGAGCTGTTCCCCAGGACTCACCACTGAGTCACATCACTGACCTTCGCACCCTCGCTTTGAGCAGGTGTGTTAGCACAATTTCTCCAAGAAGAAGAAGAAGAAGAAGAAAGGTGTTTTTATTGTGCAAAATGCAAGGACCGGCATAAGGATCGCTTTATAGGCGTTGAAGCAGGTCTGCGGTGTCTTTCTTTCCCCCTCTGTCTTCCCCTCCTCTCTCCATTTATCTCTGTCCTATCCAACAACGACATGAGTAATAACCACAATAATAACTACAATAATAAAACAACAAGGGCAACAAAAGGGAATAAAATAAATATTAATAATTTTTTAAAAAGATGTTTTTATTTATCTATGAGGGCAAGATGTTTTTATTTATCTAGAGAGAACTAGAGCATCACTCTAGCACATGTAATGCCAGGGATGGACTCTAGACCTCAGGCTTTATCTGCTGTGCCGCCTCCTGAGCCTCCTGCATCGTCTTTTAATTAAAAAGAATTATTTACTGAGGGGTCAGGTAGTGGCACACCTGGTTGAGCACACGTGTTACAATGCGCAAGGACCTGGGTTCAATCCCCCAGTCCTCACCTGCAAGGGGAAAACTCTGTAAGTGGTGAGACAGTGTTGCAGGTGTCTCTCTGTCTCTTTCCCTATCACCCATTTCCCTCTCAATTTCTGGCTGTCTCTATCCAGTAAGTAAAGATAATAAAAAAAATTTTTAAAAATTAAAGAATTGAGACTGGCAAGATAACGCACTGGGGAGAGTGACTACTTGGCCATGAGCAAGGTCTAAGTTTGAATGTGGCCCTCAACACACTGGAGTAAGCTTTGGTGTGGTGTCTTTGCCTTTCTCCCTTTGTCTGCCTCACTGCCTCTCTGTCTTTTTTTTTTTTTCCCTCTACCTGGAAAAAATCAGCCCAAAGTGGTGAAACCCCACTGATAACAAAACAAGCAAACAAACAAAAAAAAATACAAGCAAACAAAATAGCTGATTTAATGAGCGAGAGAGACCAGAACACTTCTCCAGGATATATGAGGCCCTGGATCAAACCTGCTCTATTCACTGCGCCCCCTCCCCAGATGCTATTGTTGCCTTCTTTTGTCTTTACTCCAGACCTTGCATGGAGCGTCTCTCCCACTTCATGTTGGGAGGCTGGGGTCCTAAAGGATAACCTAAAGGTTATCTTTCTTTCCAGGATCTCCAAACCCTTAACTCGGACTCCGGAGTCCAAAGGGACAATGTCTATCTGTGTCGATGCTGAGATGGAATGTGGCTCCTAAACCAGCCCTGTTCTAGCAGCACCCACACACACGCTCCTCTCAGCCTTAGGCTCAGAAGCAGAACTTCCACTCCTTCATTAACCTGTGCACAGCCCCAAGCACTGCAGCCTCAGCAACACACACTGAGAACCCACAGGATTTGGGGTCACAGAGGCCTGACTCCAATTTCCAACTTGACATCCTCTTAACTATAGGGTCTATAGTTCCTCCCTCATTGTATTCTATCCTATCCTGTCCTGTCCTATCCTATCCTATCCTATCCTATCCTATCCTATTTATTTGATAGAGTCAGACAAAAATAGAGAGGGAAGGAGAAGATAGAGAGGGAGAGAAAAAGAGAGACACTGTAGCACTGCTTATGAAGCTTCCCTTCTGTAGGTGGGAACTGGAGGCTTGAACTCGGGTTCTCGCACATTATAACATGTGTGCTCAACCAGGTGACCCGTGCCTGACCCCTTCATTTTTTTTTTTTTTTTTTACCAGAGCACTGATCAACTCTGGCTTATGGTGGTGTGGAGATTGGACTTGGAACATCAGAGCCTCAGGCATGAGAGTCTTTTTGCATAACCATTATGCTATCTACCCCCACCCCTTTTTTTTCTTAAATATGCATTTATTTACAAATTATCTATCTGCCTATCTATCTACCTATCTATCAGTCTGCCTATCTATCTATTTATCTCTAGCTCTCTCTGACAGAGTTCAGAGCACTGCTTAGCTCGGGTATAGGGTGGTGATGGAAATTGAACCTTTAACTTATGGAGCCTCAGCCTGCAAATTGATACTCTTAACAGGCTGAGCTGTCTCCTAATTCTTTTTTCTGTATTTTATGTATTTATTGATTTTAAAAAAGATAAACCCTATAGTGCCACTCCAGCATACATAGTATCAGAGATCAAACCCAGACTTCCAGGCACGCAAGGTCCTGTGCTCTGTTGAGCCATGTCCCTCTGATTTCACAGTGGTCACACAGGTAAAATGTGCTAGTATATTAAAGCATCTAGTCCAATGTCTGGTCCTTAAGAAGGGCAGAAAAAAATAGCTATTTCCACTGTTACTGTTATTATTAAAAATGATGAAAGGTGGTGTATTGCACCAAAGTAAAAGACCCTGGGGTAGGTGGGGGGGAGAGTACAGGTCCAAAAAGGATGCTAGAGAACCTAGTGGAGGTTGTATTGTTATGTGGAAAACTGAGAAAAGTTGTGCATGTATTTACTATCAAATGTAAAACATTAACCCCCCAGTAAAAAAAAAAAAAAAAAAGGTTAAAGGGGGGCCAGGAGGTAGCGTAGCAGGTTAAGTGCACATAACACAAAGCGCAAGGACTGGCATAAGGATCCGGGTTTGAGGCCCTGGCTCTTCACTTGCAGGGGGGGTCACTTCACAAGTGGTGAAGCAGGTCTGCAGGTGTCTATTCTTCTCTCTCCCTCTCTCTGTCTTCCCCTCCTCCTCTCCATTTCTCTCTGTCCTATTCAACAACAATAAACAACAAAAGCAACAAAAGGGAAAAAATAGCCCCCAAGAGCAGTGGATTCATAGTGCAGGTACTGAGCCCCAGCAATAACCTTGGAGGCAAAAAAAAAAAAAAAGATGAAAGATGTATACAGTCAAGGAAAACTGTTTCTAGCCTGATGAAGCAGCCCTTTTAAGAATCCCCAGGGCAGGAGTTGGACGGTAGAGCAGTGGGTTAAGCGAAGGTGGTGCAAATTAAGGATTCCAGTTTGAGCTCCCAGCTCCCCACCAGTAGAGGAGTCACTTCAGAAGCAGTGAAGCAGGTCTACAGGTGTTTATCTTTCTCTCCCCCCTGTCTTCCCCTCCTCTCTCCATTTCTCTCTATCCTATCCAATGAAGATGACATCAATAACAACAACAGTAATAACTATAACAACAAAACAGTAAGGGCAACAAAAAGGAATAAATAAATATTTTTAAAAAATACCCAGGGCAACAGAACCCCTCTACAAGATGGGAATCCCTGGACTTCTACTTTAAAAAATTTTGCTGTTGTTGTTGTTTATTTTATTTTAATGAGAGGTGCAGAGAAAGAGAGAGAGTAGAGAGAGAGTCCAGATCACTACTCATCTCTGGCTTATGTTGGTGCAGGGGATTGAACACGGGACTTTGGAGCCTCAAGCATGAAAGCATTTTGCATAGCCATTTATGATATCTCCCCAGCTCTTACTTTTTAAAAAAAATATTTATTTATTTAGGATAGAAACAGAGAAATTGAGAGATAGAATGTGAGAGAGAAGGCGGGGGGGGGGGGTGTAGATAGTGTAATGGTTATGCAAAGAGACTCTCATGCCTGAGGCTCCAAAGTCCCAGGTTCAATCCCCCGCACCACCATAGGCCAGAGCTAAGCAGTGCTCTGGTGTTTCTGTCTCTCTCTCTCTCTGCATCTCTCTCAAAAAATAAATAAAAATAAGTAAACACTAAAAAAAAAAAAAAAAAGAATGAGAGAGAGAAAGAGACATCGGCAGCATTGTTTCATCGCTCATGAGGCTCCCCCCCCTTGCAGGTGGGGCAAGGAGCTTGAACCCAGGTCCTTGCACATTGTAACATGTGTGCTTTTCTGTGCACCACCACCTGGCCACTCTACTTTAAAATATATATATGAGGGGGAGAGTACAGGTGCAAGAAGGATGACAGAGGACCGAGTGGGGGTTGTATTGTTATATGGGAATCTGGGGAATGTTATGCATGTACAAACTATTGTATTTACTGTTGAATGTAAAACACTAATTCCCCAATAAAGAAATTTTAAAAATAATAAAAATAAAAAAATATATATATATGAGAAATGAGAATCAGAACATCAGTCTGGTAGATGGGATGCCACCAGGCATCAAACTCAGGCCCTCATACTTGAGAATCTAACACTTTTTTTTTTATTTATATTTTTTAAATTTTTTATATTTATTGATTTTCCCTTTGGTTGCCCTTGTTTTGTATTGTTGTTGTAGTTATTGTTGTTGTTGTCATTGATGTTATCATTAGATAGGACAGAGAGAAGTGGAGAGGAGGGGAATACAGAGAGGGGGAGAGAAAGACAGACACCTGCAGACCGGCTTCACCGCCTGTGAAGCGACGCCCCTGCAGGTGAAGAGCCAGAGGCTCGAACCGGGATCCTTACGCCGGTCCTTGTGCTTTGTGCCATGTGCGCTTAACCTGCTGCATTACCACCCGACTCCCTCTAACACATTATTCACTACCCACCACTTCCCAGGTCTTTGGACTGCTACTTCTCTCATGCAGAAGACCAACTAGTAGATCACACAACCTTCCTTGGCCTCTCTGAACATCTATGGGGAACAAAAGTCTGGGAGGAGTTCAGGGAACTTCTCACAACTGCTCCTAAACACGGCCTGGTTCTCACAGGCTCTAGCCTTCCCCACCCCAACCCCCTCTAGCCCCTCCCTTTACCCCAACCAGGTGTCAGGAAGCCCATGGGGAGTGGGGGAGGGCAGGCCAGGGACAACTGCAGAGTTCATGGTCAGGGTCCACTGAGTTTACAGACAAGGTGATTTACATGATGACTGAAACCTTTGTCCCTAACTCTGGGCTAAGACCAAAGCCAGAGCTCAGTAAGTGTCCATGCTCTACTCTCTGAAAACTGGACCCAGGCAGACTTTTTTTTTTTTCTTTTTGGGCTGATAACTCCACCTGCTAGTCCAGGGAAGGGACAGGAAAGGGGAAGCAGTTAAGACAGTGGAGTGGAGACCATAGCAGTTGTCACTACTCTGTGCTGGGTCTCATTTCCTCGCCTGCTAGAAGGAGGCCTAGAAGAAGATGGACTATCTTTCTGATTTTAGAGTCCTAGATAGACTTATTTGCCTTTTCAAGGCTCTTGGTTACAGATGCTGATGAGATACAAACTTCATGCAAATGAGCTTCTTTTCTCTGTGGGACAGAAAGGCAGGGAGAAGGGAATTTGAGGAATAACCTCAGGAAGGGCTGCCCAGAAGGTTCTGTACCTGCCCTTTGGCTGAAACCTGGCACAGGCTACACAGGAGACACCCAGGTCTCTCTCAGCACCCTGCTCGGGCAGTTCTAGGACTGTAACCCACTAACAGGCTCTGAGAAACACCCAGGGGGACTTAGCCAGGAGACCTTATGTGCAGCCTTGCCTCTCAGTCCTCCAGCTTTCCCCACCTTGCCCTGAACCTGCCTCTGGCCCCACAGGGAAAGGTACAGACTAAGTGCAGAACTCCATGTCCCCAGCTGAGATGAGGAAGCTGCCTGGGTAAACAGATGACCAGGAAAATGTGCTCCAGTCCCCACGGGCTGACCGGCTGACCAGGGACTGAAAAAAAAAAAGAAAACAAAAAAAAGACCAACTGCCTCAGCCACTTTCCCACTGACTGGCAGTGTGAGGCTGAGCAGCCCCTGGCACCATGCCTGGCATGCGGAGGGAAGGTGCTCAGCGCTAGTGTCTGGGCTCACATTCTGCCCATCAGTTAACCCATGCAAGCATTTTAAAACTATCATCTCTTGTTGAACACTTTTCTAGGACAGGACATGCAATGAAGCTGACACACGGCTGCCCTCACAGCACTGGCATTTCAGTGTGTGTGTGGGGGGGAGCAGTCTAGTGACAAACCATAAAGTAAATCGACAGATCCTTTCTGATAGTTCTCAGTGCTCTGAAGAAAAGCAGACAGGCGAATATGCTAGTTAGTCAATACCAAATGGGGTGAGGAAGTCTTTGTGTGGTGAGGGACAGTTTCTTTGAGAAGCTGGGACTTAATGATAGAGTTCTAGAAAGAAGTATGGTGAACACAAAGGCCCTGAGAAACAATATTAGCTTGATCAGGAGCAGAAACCAGATGCTCCTGTAGCTGGAAGGGTCAGGAGAGAGGATTGGAAAGGGATGAAAGGTAGCAGCCAGATGTGTAGGCCCTAGGTAGGCCATGACTAGAAATGTGGAGTTTTTTTTTCCCCCTCAGTATTTACTGAGAATCTATTGGAGGGAATGATGAATGGAGCCATTCCCCTCTGGATCCCAGTTTTTCCTTATATATTTAATGGACCAGAGCGCTACACAACACTGGCTTCTGGTGGTGTTGAGGAATTAGAAACATTTAAATGGACCAAATCATTGGTTTCCAAAGACTAGCCTGCAGACAGAAGCTACAAGAATCACTCGGGTGGGGATTGTAACTCAGTGGTAGAATTCATGCTTTTCTTGTGTGCGGTCCTGAGTCTGATTTCAAGTACCAAAAAAGAACAAAGTCATCCAGAAGGCCTTTATGAGCCCTATCCCAGGGAAGTCTGGTTAAACTTTCTAGGGTGGGGGAGGTATCATAGACTTTTGAGCCTGAGGTTCCAAAGTCCCACGCTCAACCCCTAACACCACCATAAGCCAGAGTTAAGCATTGCTCTAGGGAAAAAAAAAAAGGACAAGAAAAAAAGGCTGGGGTGAAAGTCATGCTTTTAATATATATTTTTTCATTTAGTATTAGATATAGACAGAGAGAAATTGAGAGGGGAAGAGGATATAAGGAGAGAGACAGAGAGACACCTATAGCCCTGCTTTACCACTCGTGAAGCTTTCCCTCTGCAAATGGAGACCAGGGCCTTGAACCTGGGTCCTTCCTTCTGCACTATAATGTGAGCACTTAACCAGGTGCACCACTGCCTGGCCCCTGAAAGTCAGGCTTAAAAAAAAAATTCTTTATTGGGGGATTAATGTTTTACAGTCGATAGTAAATACAGTACTTTGTACATGCATAACATTTCTCAGTTTTCCACATAACAATACAACCCCTGCTAGGTCCTCTGTCATCCTTTTTGGACCTGTACCCTCACCCCCACCCACCCCAGAGTCTTTTATTTTGGTGCAATACACCGAAAGTCAGGTTTTTAAAGGCTCTGCTCAACTCTGGGTTAAGGCAGTGCTGAAGATTGAACCTGGGACCTCTGAATTTCAGTCATCAAAATGTGTCGTGTAAACCACTAAACCACTATGCTGCTTTTCCACCCTGGTTTGTTGATATGTTTTTTTTTTTTTTTTTTTAAGATTTTATTTATCTATGAGAAAGACAGGAGGAGAGAGAGAACCATATATCACTCTGGCACATGTGCTACCGGGGATTGAACTCGAGCTCTCATGCTTGAGAGCCCAAAGTTTTATCACTGCGCCACCTCCTGGACCACTGTTGATATGTTTTTCCAGGCCTTTTTTTTGTGTGTGTGGTTAATTGTGGCTTACATGATTATAAGATTATAGGATACAGGGTGGAGGGTAGATAGCACAGTGGTTATGCAAACAGACTTTCATGCCTGAGGCTCCAGAGTTCCAGGTTCAATCCCCCGCACTACCATAAGCCAGAGCTGAATGGTGCTCTGGTTAAAAAAAAAAAAAGATTATAGGATACAGTTACACACTGCTCTCATCACCCAAGTTCTGTGCCCCCACTCTGGTTGGTTGACTTTTAAATTTGAGAATATCTCCTCCAACCAGTATTGCCTTCTTCTTTCCTACCATTGACCTTTTAACACTCCCCCTCCCCCACAATAAAATAAAATAAAAATGTCCAGAGAAGGGTGTTAGGTTGGAATTGCATCTTAATTATTTGAGGAAGGGTCTTCTTCAGATATCTAAGGGTTGCCACCCTCTCTCAATTCAGCCTTGACTTTCTTGTGTGCTCTCCCAATCCCACCCATGGAAGGTACCACTCAGGTCAGAGCTGTGTGTCTTTCAGGCCACAGACAAACGAAAAGCATTGGAGGAGACCATGGCATTCACCACCCAGGCACTGGCCAGTGTGGCCTACCAAGTGGGCAACCTGGCCGGGCACACGCTGCGTATGTTGGATCTGCAGGCAGCCGGGCTACGGCAGGTGGAAGCCCGTGTGAGCACGCTGGGCCAGGTAAGGATGCTGGGGATCAGCACCTAACACTCTAACCCCTCTTGGACACAAGGCCACCATCAAGCTTTCTGTACTTCTTATCTCCGTGGCTATGTTTCACTGCTGGACCTGGGAATGTCTCTCGGATTTCTACATTGCTAATAAGCAGGCCTTATGGCGCTTAACTGCAGAGTACAGGAAAGAGGCTGATGAAACCTGTTTCCATGTAAACACAGGCAGTAGCTTCATAACGGACTGGCCCCAGAAGGCTTGTTTGGCAAGGTCATCTTCAGTGCTGGAAGCACTGCCACGCCAGGCAGTGCCCCCCACCCTGTAGCACACACACCCTCCTCCTTCCTTCCTGTATCCTTGGCCAGGGAGTCGCCCCATAAAGCACGAGTATGGGTCCACTCATGAGCCCTGGCAGGCCCAGTGTGGGGGGCATCTTTTCTTCCCGGCAGACTACAGTTCCCACCCTCTCTGGGCTGTGGGATTCTCCACAGAACCTTCCCAAGAGGAAGTTACTTAACGGATCCCCCTACCTTTACAGCACCCCCTCTGCTTACCAGACGTGGTGCTTCAGCCTCTTCCCAGAACTTCCAGGGATACAGTGCTTTCTCTTTTCCTTTTGTTCCTGCTCAGCTAATAATAATCCTTGTTCTCTTCCACCAGGAAGTTGCTCTAAAGTGGCTCCATCCTTCCCCAATTACTCTTTTTTCCAAAGGCTATGTGGCCTTGGGGACAAAAAGTTTCTCTGAGCCTCACTGCTTCCAATGGTCCCTACTCCTCTCCCCAAAATATCTAGCCCCTACCTCTCTTACAGGGAAAAGCACTGTACAGAGATAACTTCCTTGTCACCTCAAACCTTGTCCTGCAGATGGTGAACATGCATATGGAGAAGGTGGCCCGAAGGGAGATTGGGACCTTAGCCACTGTCCAGCGGATGCTCCCCAGCCAGAAAGTCATTGCCCCTGAGAGCCTGCCTACACTCACGCCCTACTACAGGAGACCTCTCAACTTCAGTTGCCTGGATGACATTGGCCATGGGATCAAGGTACAGAGTGGGACCCCCTCCTCCTTCTTTACAACCTACCTTCTTCTGCTTCCTTATTCCTTTCTTTGCAGGCCTTTAGTTTTCTTGACCTTACCAGTAGCCTCTTCCTCTTCTCTCTTCCCACCCCATAGAATTCCATCACACAAGAGTACTTTGCCTAAAAAAAATTATATATGCATAGAATCAATTCTTATTAAATATATATTATTGTATATAAACAGAAATTGAGAAAGGAAGGGGAGATAGAAAGGGAAAGAGAGTGGTCCAGGAGGTAGCACAATGGATAAAGCATTGGACTCTCAAGTATGTGGTCCCAAGTTCAATCCCCAGCAGCACATGTACCAGAGTGATGTCTGGTTCTTTCTCTCTCTCTGTCAGCCTATCCTTCCCATAAATAAATAAAATCTTTAAATAAAAAAGAGAGAGAGAAAGAGAGACACCTGCTGCAGCCCTGCTTCACCACTTGTGAAGTGTCCCACCTGCAGACGGGGAGCAAGGGCCAGAACCTAGGTCCTTGTGCACTGTGATGTGTGCACTTAACCATGTGTGCCAACTTATGCCCCCCCCCCTTTTTTTTAACCAGAGCACTGCTTGGTTCTGGTTTATGGTGGTGCTAGGGTTGATCCTAGTCCCTTAGAGGCTCAGACAATGAAAGTTTTTTTTACATAACAGTTATTCTATCTCCCTGGCCCCTTCATTCCCCCCCCCCAACCTCCCCCTTGCTCTGGCTTGACTTTCTCAGGTAGAGATATATACACACACACCACAACAATGAAATTTCCCTCATAAGTAATGCACTTTTGTGGGACCAGGGTCATATGCAATTGCAAAGCAGACACCTTCTATATGAACTATCTCAGTAATTTCAGCTCCTTCTTCAAAATCCTTTATGACTGCCCCCTGCCATAACTGACTTTAACCCTGCTCTTAGATGATCTCTGAGAGTGACAGCTGAACACATGCGGGCCTTGTGGGTGCTGGGTGTATGTAAAAGGGAAGAGGGGGAGGAGGGGTGTCAGGGTGTGCATGAGAATGGCTCCCCAACCACATGAGAACAGCAACTTCCTCTGTCTGGGGGTTTGAGGTCATTGCACTGAGCAGTCACTCCAGAGCAGCTGTTGGGTGGGAAGGGATGCAGCCTTTCAAAGAGGACATGAATACCGGGGGTGGGGGGGTGGTGTGGATTTTTCTTTTTCCTCGGTCTATCTCCTGAGAAGTGGGAGAGGACACACACCTCTTAACTTGCTCTGTCAATTCCTGTCTCCAGGCCCCAGCAGTTCAGGTCAGATAAATGCCCCCCTGCACCTAAATTATATCTTGAGGGGACAGTGAAATAGCTCACCTGGGAAGGCACTTGCTTTGTCATGCGTGCAACCCAGATCTCGGTACCCGGTACAGCACACGGGAGTATTACAGTACTGAAGGAAGCTCCTGTGTTATGGTGCCTTTCCCTCTCACTGTCTGAAAAAGAAGGCCTTGAGCAGCAAAGTTCCAGCAACAACTTAAATACATTAGCAATGCTTTGTTATCTTTAATGGACTACATCCCTCCCTCTCCCCCTAAATGTAGTGAAAGTATATGTTCCCTCTTTAGATACCAGGCCTCCCACTGACTAAATTCTTTTTATGGTCCAACTTGAGCTCTTCATGTGTGAATTTGAGTCTCATTTGTTTGCTTTAGTGAAGTCTAGCAAACACAGACTCCTCTTTTTTTCTCTCTTTCTTTCAAGAGATACACATGCATGGCTGCTTCACCATTTGTGAAGTTTCTCTCTTACAGGTGAGGACATGGGGCTTGAACCCGGATCCTCATGTACTGTAATGTGTGCGCTCAACCAGGTGTGCCACCACCAGGCTCTTGTGGACCCATTTTTAAGGAAATCCGTTAACAGAAGTGTTTTCTCTTTCAGTTTTTTAAAAATTATTATTTACTGGATAGAGACAGCCAGAAATCGGCGGAGGTAGATAGCATAATGGTTATGCAAACAGACTCTCAAGTCTGAGGCACCATCAAATATCCCAGGTTCAATCCCCCGCACCATCATAAGCCAGAGCTGAGCAGTGCTCTGCTAAAAAAAAAAAAAAAAAAAAAAAAGACAGCCAGAAATCGAGAGAGAAGGGGCAGATAGAAAGGGAGAGAGGAGAGACACCGGCAGTTCTGCTTCATCACTGGCAAAGCTTTCCCCCTGCTGGTGGGGAGGGGGGGCTCCAACCCAGGTCTTGTGACATGTGCGCTCAACCAGGTGCACCACCACCTGCCCCCAACAGAGTTGTCCTCTTGAGGGTTTCTACCCCCTGTGTATTAATAAATGCCCTGTTCCTCTCTGTCCTGAACTCAAAGCCAGTTCCTCAGGCCTGCGGGAAAGCTGGATGGGACATTCTAAATGTGGTGGTCCACTTCCCCTACTCCCATCTCAGTCCATGCTGGCATTGGAGTCTGATGGGTATTAGAGGACACTGGGGTGGTGGTGGGATGCTCTGGGGCGGGGTGGGACGATGGACCCACTTGGCAGCTGAGGCTGAGCAGAGGAAGTGGCCGCGAGTCTACGCAGCGAGCAGCTAAACTTCCGCGGGGGCCCTGCACCCTGGCTGTCAGCAAAGGGGGCGCGGTTGGGAAGTGGAAGTGGGAACTTACTGGGCCCACTCTCTCTCCCGCCTCGCCCCCGTTTCCTCTCCGGGATGGGGGGATCGGTCCCCCTGAGAGATGTCAGCCGCGCCCCCACCCCCACCCCGCAGGATCTGAGCACGCAGCTGTCCCGAACCGGGACCCTATCTCGCAAGAGCATCAAGGCTCCCGCCACCCCGGCCTCCACCACCCTGGGGTGAGACTTTGCCTCTGTCCAACCCGCCCCCCTGAGTCCTGAATCTCCCCCATCCGAGCCTCCACGCCCCGCGCCAAACTTCCTCCTCGGCTAGCTCCCCCCACCACCCCGCCCCCGAGCCCAGCCCCGCTGCAGCTCAGCACCTTCCTCCCCGTTCCCCCCCTCTCCCCAGGAGAGCGCCCCGGATCCCAGAGAAGGTACAGCTGCCGATGGTGTCCGACGGCAAACTCTCCGCCGCCTCCTCCGTTTCTTCCCTGGCATCTGCCGGGTGAGCCCCACGAAACCAAATGGGGGTGCGGTAAATAGAGACTGAGAGTGGTTCCCTGCCAGCGGGCAACTGGGGTGGGGAAGGCTCAGGTCGCGCGGACAGCCGAGAGGTGCTAAATTCTGGACGTGTCACCCAGCCCAGCGAGTGCTTTTTTCTTCTCTGGTTTTCAGCAGTGCCGAAGGTGTTGGCGCAGTCTTCCCGGCTAAAGGGCAAGCTGCACCCCAAACCCTGCCTAGCTCCTCTGCCCCACGTCCTCCACCTGCCCCTGCCGACTTCTTCCTGCCGCCTCCTCCGCTGGAGGAACTGTCCCGGCCCCCACCGGGTAAGAGCTCCGCCTTCTCCTCCTCCCTGCTGGGTGGCGACTAGAGCTGCCTCCCCATCCCTCAGGGATCTGGTGAGCCCCTCAGCAGACTTTGTCCAAGAAGTGGGAAACAGGAGATGCGGGCGGAAAAGGAAAACGCTGGTATACCTGAGGCGCCAAGGTCCCAGGTTTAATTCCCAACACCACCATAAGCCAGTCCGTCAGAACTCCAGTGCTCTGGTTCTTTGCGTCTTCTTTTTTTTTTTTTGCTTTATCTGATTAAAATTATAAACTTTAATTTTAAAAATTTACTTTGGGTAATGAGAGTAATTGAAAGGGAAGGTGGAAATGGGGCAGAAATAGGGCAGCTCTGCTCCATTATTGTGAAGATTCCCCCTAACAGGTGGGGTCTGTTATTAAAATATACTTAAAAAATAAGTGGCACTTAGTGCCCCCTTAGTACTATTGATGCTTCCTGACCATCCACCGTCTCCCTCTTCTTTTTCTATTTTCTACCAGAGCACTGCTCAGCTCTAGTTTATGGCAGTGCTGGGAATTGAACCTGAGATCTTGGAGCCTCAAACATGGAAGTTATTTGCATAACCATTATAGTATCTCCCCAGCCCCCAGCCATTATCTTAAATCTGACAATCCTGGTCTGGAGAGCTAGCATAGTTTTTGTTCTAAACAACTATAGTGCCTGAGACTCTGAGGTTCCACATTCAATCCCTGACACCACTGTAAACCAGAGGAGAAATGTGCCCTGGTGAAAATTTAATCATCCAGCAGGGTAATGTCTCAGCTGGTCCTTTGCCACATTTACAAACTTTTTTTTTTTCTAACCAGAGCACTGTTCAGCTCTGGCTTATGGTGGTGTGGGGGATTGAACCTGGGACTTTGGGGCCTCAGGCATGAGAGTCTGTTTGCATAACCATTATGTTATCTACCCTCTGCCCATTTACAAACTTTCTATTCCCCTCCCAGCCCCAGAGCTGCCCCCACTGCTGGACCTGCCCCCTCCACCACCACTGGAGGTAAATGAACTGGGGCTTCTGCCTCCACCCCCACCAGGCTTTGACACAGATGAGCCCAGCTGGGTCCCTGCTGCGTACTTGGAGAAAGGTACTGAAGGGTTCCAGATCCCAGGACCAGGGTCCCCCTTCTTCAAATACATAATCACCCTACATTTGCTGATGAATGGGTCAAATGTCCCCCCAGAAGGGGGCTTAGAACCAAGCTGAGAAGATAGGCAGCCTAACTGGCATTGCAATTATCGGAGCCCTCCCCTCCTTGCAGGCTGCTCCCTTCTGTGCTCCTTTGAAGCCACAAGCAGGTTCCTGCCACTCCAAGGTGGGGCAGGAGACCTCTCACAAGATTCTTCCCTCTCATCCCACAGTGGTGACACTGTACCCGTACACACGTCAGAAGGACAATGAGCTTTCCTTCACTGAAGGGACTATCATCTGCATCACCCGACGCTACTCCGATGGCTGGTGTGAGGGTGTCAGCTCCGAGGGGACTGGCTTCTTCCCTGGGAACTATGTGGAGCCCAGCTGCTGATAGCTCTTGACTTTCTGGCTGATGACCCAGACTCTGCCCAGAGGGAGCCTCCTGAGCCCCAAGCTAAAGCCAACTCTAAAGCCAAGGCTGCCCACCTCTTTGACTGTGTTCCCCCCCCCCAGCTGGATGGGAAGGGCTTTTGAGGGTAGAAAAGAAATGCCCAGAGAGGTTTGCTAAGGACTGGAAAGAACTGTAAACCAAGCAATTCGGTGATCTTGGTCTTTATAAGACTCCAGCGCCATACAGGAGTGGGTCTCCAACTGCACGTGCCAACTTTGAATAAAACTTGATTGCCCTGCAGGGCCTTGGGAGGCAGAGAGGAGGGACTGAAAGGCACCCCAATTTAAAGTTCCAGCTAATTGTGAGTCTCTATCTGCCCATAGTAGCTTTACCTCCACTGCTCTCATGGTCTTTGTTCATTAAGTGCCCTCCACACATATCCCCGAGGCCTGTCTACAGTAATTGGGTATGCCTTTGTTCTTTGGCCCGTGGCTTGCTCTGTGTGTGTATTCAATCGTGAATCCTTTCTTCAACCCAGGCAGTCCTCCAAGAGTGGGCATCAACCCCTTCACTTAAGTGGGATCCTGTTAATAGAGCCTACCTCCCTCCGCCCCAGACTGTGGCGCGAAAGATCTGTCACCTTTTCTTTTTCCCCCTTTTGCCTCCTTTATAGCTCTTAAAACACCAAAGGGGGAGGAGGGGCTTGGGTTACACTGGCTCTGCTTTAAAACATCATGGCTTTCAGTTCCATACGGGGAGGGGGGGTGCAGGGGAGGGGAGGGGGGAATTCCAGCCGGCAGGGTGACTTTGGTAAAGTCCCTGGTCTCCTGCTGCATAGAGGACGCTGAGGTGTGAGGAGACAGTCCGGTGCCTTGAGGTCTTTGGCTGGCTGAACACCCCCCCCCCCCAGCCGGACAACGTGCTACCTCATTCCACCACCAGGAGGCGACTATTCCCTCTGGCTTCTCCCGCCCCCCAGTCTGGGTGTGCTGGCGGGTGGAGGTTGAGATAAGAGGCGTGGAGTCGCAGTAGATGAAGATCTAGGCCTGCACGGGACAGGGGCATCTCTCCGCAGAGTCCGGTTCTGAGGAAACTTCGGGACCCGGGAGCTCTTGAAAAGTGGGTGGACCTCGTGTTACAAGGCTCGGGCAGCCTTTATAAGCAGTGGGAGATGTTCCTTCTCTCCTCAGGGAGCTCTTTCCTTGGTCAGGAGAACAAGGTTTCTGGAAACACTGCGGTCTTCCCTGGCGGAACACTGTGCCCGAGCTGCATAGACTGGGACAGCCCCCCCCCCCCCCCACACACACACACACACATACACACTTCCTCTCCAGCCCCCAGTGGAAGCGCCCGCCATTCCCGAAATCCCTGGAGGGACTGACCAAAGCGCAAGGGGAAAGGGAATCATCCAACTAGCTTGGTCCTTCCCGAGCTCCACCCAGCCGCTCAGCCGCCCTGCCCTCTGCCGCTCGCGGGGCCCAGCCCTCCCCCTGCAGGCAGCGTCCTCAGCACGTCTTCAGCACCTGTTGCAGATGGAGGCGCACGTCGGCCGCCGTCTCCCAGGGCACCACGCTGGCGCGGAAGGAGCTGGGCTCGGCTTTCTGCGCCTCCTGGATAAGGCGGTGCATGGGGTAGCCGCGACGCGGGAAGGCCACGTCGCCGCCGGCCAGCAGCCCCATGGGGCAGAAGTCGTTGGCGCCGTCGCCCACGTAGAACAGGCGCTCGAAGTGCACGCCGTCGTGGGCCCGCTCGCGCAGGTAGTCGCTGAGCACCTTGTGCTTGCACATGTTGGTGGGGCAGCGCGCGCAGCTGTGCGTGTGGAAGGGCCGCAGCGCCAGCAGCCCGCGCGCGTCGGGCCCCGACGGGTTGCTGAGGATGCGGCGGAACAGGCCGTGGTGGCCGGCGGCGCGCAGCGCGCTCTCCACGCCGAAGGTGTTGGCGTCGGAGATGAGAATGACCTCGAAGCAGGAGCCCTGCTTGGCCACGAACTGCAGCAGGTCGCCCATGCCCGGCGACAGGGGGATGGCCTCGTAGACGGCGCGCAGGTCCCGCGGCCGCACGCCCTGCTCGCCCAGATACTTGAAGACGCGCTGCATGTACTCGTTGTAGAAGCCCTCCCTGTAGGTGGCGCGCAGGCTCTCGGGCAGTCGCTGGCCCGGCGCGGCGCGCACGATGGAGTCGTCGCTGTTCTCGTCCACTATGGTCTCATCGAAGTCGAAAGTCAGGAGGAAGCGTGGCTCGCCCTGCGCGGCCATCCCGCCGTCCTGGGAGCAGGGGGGAGAGGAGCAGGAGGAGGAGGGGGCAAGCGAGAGGGGGCGCGGCGGGAGCCGGCCCGAGAGAGGCTGGTTAGCAGGCCGTGGCCAGAGGCGCTGGCACATCCAAGACCTGAGGAGGACCCAAGGCTGGTTAAGCTGGGCGGAGTTCCCACCGCCGCCACCCCACCCCACTCCACTCCTGCCCTGCCCACACCCCTGGGGGCCTCTCTGCTGGGGGCTTATCCTCAGGGGACCATCCTCATCCCCAGCCCAGAGGGGCTTCCTAGGCACCTGCTTCTATCATGATAGGCCACAAAGGCTTAAAACAAGGGTCATCTTGAAAAGAGAACTTAAGAGTTTCCAAGAGATTACCCCGTTGGGGAGGTTTCTGGATTAGATGGTTTCAAATGTCCAGTGACCCACACTGATGGTGTGAATAAAAGGAGCGTGCCCAGTCCCTCTTGCCTAACAGAGGAACCCACCCATTCACCCAGCTGGAGCCGCTGCCTTCTGGGGGCCTTCTGGGGGCATCTGAAGCCTTGTAGGACCAGGTGAGCAGTTAAGACTCAGGCTGCAGGACAGACCTGCTGGTATCATTCAAGGCCATGAGTGCTAGCTTCTCAGACCCATACAGGAACTAAGTGCCAGGCATGGAGAGTTAGGTGTTTGGACATCTACACTGACTAAAAGCCCCTGGATTTTAGCATTTGAAACCACCAAGGAAGTGGGTTGACCACACAAGATCCAGGAAGGCTCTTTGGGAGCTGTTTCCAGCCAGATGGCACTGGGCAGGGGTCCAGAGATGGGACACAGCTTCTCCAGGAAGTCTGAGGGCCCTGTGCTGACAGCTCATCACTAATCACTTGCCAATTCCCTGGGAGGAACGTTTCAGCGGGTGGGGTTTCTGGCAGAGTCCGAAGCAAGCAGGCAGCAGAAGAAGCAGAGGGGCTTGGGGAGGTAGGGACCTCCCGCGCCAGGCCACGACATACCTGGGAAACAGGTAAGGGAGAGGGAAGAGAGCAGCAGTGGCTGAAAAGGCAGAAGGAACAGGAGCATATGGGATGCTGTGTGTGTGGCAGTAGTGGGGGAGGAGAAGGCTAGAGGGAAGTCATGCGGGGGGGGGGGGGGGGCAGGGAGACAGACTGGACAGGAACACAGAGTGGGGGCGCCCAGAAGTGAACATTGAGAGGATAGGGGGCAATATGGCAAGAGTGAGGGCACAGCTCGCAAATGGAGGCAGTAGGAGCTCTCAGCAGCTTGTCCATACTACCTTTCTGCTTGCCAGCAAGCAGCTGGACACGACAGGGCCTGGCCCTGAGCAGACAGCTCCTAGCCATCACACTGCCTTCCTCCCTCCAGGCCTTTCTGGTTTCTTCCTGGCTCTCTCTGACATTCCTGTGATGTACAAGGCCTGGCCCACCTTGTGAAACAAAAATCCAGGCTCCCAGTTTCAGAGCTGAGATCTAAACCAGGCTCTCCGCCTGCCTAAAAAGAACTATATCTTTGACCTCAGGCCTATATTTCATCTTCTGGTTTCACAACAGCCACCTGGGAGTCTTATTGGCCCAGGATGCCCAGAGCTGATGAGGGTGCAGAACATGAGGACCCTATCCCAGGACCTGGAGTGGAGGCTTCCAGGGACTCATGGAGGATCACTAAAGATAAGGGCCTAAACGAGACTGAATTGGGCTCTCCTTCCACCGATAATGAGCATATGGGTGCCAAAGCCTCACCCTGAGAGACCCCTGAAGGGACCCACTTACCCTAGACAGGCATCGCAGGCCAGCAACTGGAAAACACCCGCTCATTGTCAGTACATCACCTTGGGCACCACCGTCAGGGACTCTGCTGGCCACCAGCTGTCATCCAGAGCTGCTGACAAGCACAGAAGGTTTGAGGGTGCCAGGTCATCCGACTGTGTCATCCTGTCATGCCTACCTGACTCTATCTTCTCTTTGAACCCCTGAAGCCACTCTCACAGGTTCAGTAAAGACAATCCCTTAAATAGGCACAGCATCTTACAGATCACACACTCCTTAAGCATCCTTTTTAACAATCCAAGACAATAGAGAGGTTAACATATGACAGTACTACCCAAAGGTCACTCACTGTAATTGGCCAAGACCACAAAGCCAGAACCCAGAGTCTGAGACCAGTGTTTTCCTCTAGTATAACGTGGCATTGTGGTGTGTGCGTCACACATATCATAGTTTACAAGCCACCTTTACTCATATTCCCTCCATGCTCATCAGTCTCATGAATTCAGCCCACAAGAAGGACCTGGAGAGGTCAAATAATTCATTGTGGGACAGAGCCTAGTTCCTGAACAACTGACACTGCCTTGCCTTCCCTCTCCCCTCACAAGGGAAAGAAATATGACCAGGGTCTCAGTGCCACAGCTGGGGGGCCAGGATCCTTGGGCACTACAGTGGTCTGGGACTGGCCTCCCAGTGCTTTCCTAGCAGACTGGTCAGGACTTTGTTTTGTGTCCTTAAGTTTAAAGATTGTTTTTGTGGTGCCTTCACCAAGAGAGCTGCAAAGGACAACATTAACATTCCCAGTGCTTCCCTATAACTCCAACTTCCTCCACTCTGAGATAGAATGAGAGACCAGGGGCAACTGGAAAAGGTCTGGAAATATACATAGCAGTGAGACTAGACAGAGAAAAGAGCAAAGGTCTGGCTGACTGCTGCCCTCTGGTGGTGATAATGGGTAACACTGGTTGCCCCTCTGACTTTGTCAAGGTGACACTCCCATTCCCCAAACTGCAGGAAGCTATGTGTCCCCAAGTGGGTGGGTAGCTCTCTATACATCATCTAGAGATACTCCATTCCTCCCCATGTCCTGACCATATAACCATACAAGCACTAAACCCTTTGCAGAGATGAAATGTGGGCCATAACCTTTTCCTTAAAAACTTTTTTTTTTAACCGAGGATTTGGTGAATGGGGCAAAAGGAGTGGGTGAAAAGAGGAATTTCAGGGAGGAGACATAGGTCAAGTAAAATATGGGAGAGATGTTGGGGAGATTGCATAATGGTTATGCAAAAAGCTTTATTTTGTCAGAGGTTCTAAATTCCCAGGTTCAAGCCCTTTACCACCATAATCCAAAACTGAGTGGTGCTCTGGTTAAAATAGAAAATTAATAATAAAATACTTTTTCATTTTTGGGTGGTGATGGTGCCAAGAATCAAGCTAAGGCCTCAAATATACCAAGCATGCATGTATCATTCTGCCAATCAACTACATACATCCCTGGTCCCAACTACTGACATTTTTTTTAAAACCAGAATACTGTTCAGCTCTGATTTAGGGTAGTACAGGGAACTAAACCTCAGGCATGAAACAGAAAAATTATGCTATCCTGGCCTGGGAAGATAGCATAGTGGTTATGCAAAAGAATTTCATTCCTAGTGGTCTGGGAGGTGGCACAATGGATAAAGCATTGGACTCTTGAGCATGAGGTCCCAGGTTCAATCCCCGGCAGCACATGTACCAGAGTGATGTCTGGTTTTTTTCTCTCTCTCCTCCTATCTTTCTCATAAATAAATAAAATAATTTCATTCCTAAAGTTCTAAAGTCCCAGGCTCAATCCCAACACCACCATAAGCCAGAGTTGAGCAATATTCTGGGGTCTCTCTCTGTATCTTTCTTGCATTACAAATTAAATAAAAATATCAAAAAGAAGAATGAAAAAATTGGGGGCTGGGCAGTAGCGCAGTGGGTTAAGCGCACATGGCACTAAGTGCAAGGACCACCATAGAGATCTGGGTTTGAGCCCCAGCTCCCCACCTGCAGGGGGGGTCACAGGTGGTGAAGCAGTGTCGATCTTTCTCTCCCCCTCTCTGTCTTCCCCTCCTCCATTTTTCTCTGTCCTATCCAACAATAATGACATAAATAACAATAATCACAACAATAAAACAAGGGCAACAAAAGGTTAAAAAAAAAATAATAAAGCCTCCACAGGCAGTGGACTCATGGTGCAGGCACCAAGCCCCAGCGATAGCCCTGGAGAAGAAAAGAAAAGAAAAAATTATATCTCTCAAACCAATTAATTTTGTCCTTTTTGCCCTTGTTTATCTTTATTATTATTGTTGTTGTTGTTACTGCTGTCATTGTTGCTGGATAGGACAGAGAGAAATAAAGAGAGAGAGGGAGAGAAAGACTGACACCTGCAGACCTGCTTCAGGGCCTGTGAAGAGACAACCCCCCCCCTGCAGGTGGGAAGCCGGGGGCTCAAACTGGGATCCTTACGCCAGTCCTTGTGCTTTGTGCTAAGCGCACTTAGCCCTCTGCACCACCCTCTAGCCCCCACAATTTATTATTATTATTTTTTTTTTTTTACCAGAGCACTCACTGTTCAGCTCTGGCTTACGGTGGTGTGGGAGATTGAACCTGGGACTTTGGAGCATGAGAGTCTCTTTGCATAACCATTATGCTATCTACCCCCCGCCCCACAATTTAATTTTTAATCACGCTCAAAAACCTCTCATTTTTCATAGCAAAAGCTATAGTTACATTCTTCATTTAATAATAGTATCCTGGGAAGTCCCAACTTTCATTATTTGTGAGTTGCCCTTGTCTCTGTCCCCAGAGCAGAGATTTGGGTGTCTTGAATTCCTTCACCGCAAAACTGGGAGTGTCATCCTGGAACACATCACCCTATCCCACAAGTAGCCAGAGGAACCTTGGAACAGAGTATTTTTTTTTTAAGTGATTCACCTCTGGAAACTTTGTCCAAAGATCAAATCCTTCTGTGGTCACCAGAAAGAGTCTCTCAGAGAAAAGGGGGCAAGATCTCTGACCTTCTCCCACAGGCTAGAGCAGAGAGAATGAAGGTGGGATTTTTTTTTGGGGGGGGAGGTAGTTGGGAGTCTATATTCTAGTTTCATCTCAACTGTACTGCCTCACAATAGCTCACTTGGATAGCTGTTTTGCCTCGCATGTGACCTGGGTTCCACCCTGGCCCCTACAGCTTTGAAGGAAGCTTCAGGGCTATGGTCTTTCACTGTCTCTGCCTCTGTTACCTATCCTGCCTCCTGGACCCCACACCAGATCACTGATTTCCTCCCAGTTTCATCTGCTTTTTTATTCAAATGTTCTTTTACCTGTAGGAATAGGGTGGGAGAGCCCCTTGGGAATGGAAGAGGAAAACAGCCCCTCCCCTTGGCATAGACCTGAAGTTTCAAATTCCCCCTAATGAATGAATGGAACCGCAGGACAGTTTTGAGACAGTTTTCCACAGGAAATGTGCAGGATTGAGTGGGGGTGGTGAGGACCCCAAAGACAACACTGTAAAATGCCCTCTGCCCAAGACAGGTCTCCTTCAGTTAACCACTAAAGAGACATTCTCTTCCTCCCCCAGACAATGCTCCCAACTTCACCATGGTCCTTTTCTGGTTCCAACACTTCCTGTAGCGAATAGGAAAAACAGGCCCAGAGAGGTCAAGTAACATCTTAGGGGTCACACAGCATCAGAATCTGGATTAGAACTCAAGGTTCTCTAGTGACTCTTGGGAAAAGTGCAGACAGAACTTGCGCTATTGCTCTGGAGACCTCTCCCCACATCCCCCTTGGGCTGCGATGGTCTGGAGCCCTGGTGCCTGGCAGGCAGCTGGGACCAGGAGTCACCTTTGGCCTGCCGGGGTGGACGCGCTCGGAGGGAATCCTCACCGGGCAGAGAGGTGGCAGCTGCGGGTAGATTTGGGGGGGGGGGGGGGCAGATATTTTTAGAGGTGGCTTGAAAGCAGGCACTCTGGCACACCCCCAGCTGGCGGGTGCTTCCCAGTGCGGGGCGGGAGGGGGTGCGCTGTTCGGGGAACTCGGGTGACAGGGAGCACGGGGGCTCGGATTCCTTGGCTTTGCAGGAATCAGGGACGGAGGGATACCCGGGCACACGTTCCCGGTGAAAGGGTGGATGGGCACCCATTCCCTGCGCTTCAGGGACTCCCTACCAGCGTGCAGAAGCGCTCTCAAACTCCACACATCCCCCACCAAACACCGGGACCCTCAGCTTCCCCGGCCGTGCGGGACCCAGGACTCACGTGGGGTGCGGCGGCGGCAGAGTCCTCCGGGCTGAGTTGCGAGTTGGGGGCGGGCAGGGGGCTGGCTGAGGTATTTGGGTGCAGGATGGAGCTTCTGGGAATTGGAGAGGACGCAGTGTCTTAACCACCCCCGGATTTCTGGGCTCCGGCTCACGGGTCCCTTCAGCCCCGAGGGGCTGTGGATGAAATGCGTCTGGGCTGTCCCCTCCACCTGCCCTCCATCCCCCCGGGCCGCCGCCGCGTCCCCTTTAAAAGCCCGGGAGCCGGAGCCGGAGCCCGAGCCGCGGCAGGCGCTGCGGCTGCCGCAGCACCCGAGCCCACCGCAGTCCCCGCACGTCACAAGCGACTCTCCAATCAAGGTGGCGCCGGCGCAAATCATAGGGGCGGGTCTCCCGCAGGCTACGCCCCTGGCCGCCGGACAGGCTCCGGCGAGCCAGCCTAGGTGGGATTGGCCGCGGGAAAAAGGCAGACACCCGGCGCATCCCTGCGGGAGTGGCAGGGGTTTGTGTGTGTGTGTGTGTGGGGGGGGGGCACACTCTTTGGAGCAGCCTCAGGTTTCTGAGTTAATTAGCACCCTCACGGCCTAATGGCGCCGGGGCAGTGGACTTTCTTGCCGTCTGCCCTGGGGCTGTCCGTAGGATTAGCAGAGATGCATCCCACCTGCAGCGGGTACCTGACCCCGTAAACCTATGGTGGGCTCCGGCAGCCCCGCTTCGGGAAATGCAGCTCAGCCCCCACGTGCGCGTAGCTCGCTACCTCTTGCCCTCCAGACTGAGTCGCAACTTGACCAGCAGGTTACCTGGAAAGGCACCCACCCATCCCACCACCAAGCTCCTTCCTGTAAACACCGAGTTGGGAGATGAAACTCTTTGCCCCTGGGCTAGTGGTATTCTAAATAAAAGTCCGATTTCTCTTCTTTTCCTAGCAGTCACTTCCTTACCACACGCAATAGCTCCACCCCCCCACCCCATCCCAGGATGGTGATGAGGAGGAGTGATTTGCCTAGAGAAGGAAGAGGTGAAACTTGTGTGACTCTGGACTCAATCGCAACTTTTATGGTCGAACAAAATGCAGGAGAAATCATTTGACTGAGTTTGAGTCCAGGCACTCTTGGGAGGACAGGCAGCCCCACAGATCTGAGTCTAACTTAACTTCAGAGTTACTCGGGTCTCTTCTCCTTCCTCTCCTTGAAAAGTGCCAGCAAAATGCAAAAGTTTAGGGTGCTCCAGACACTGGTGGAGCCGGAAATCAAAGCACTCCCCGAGTCAGTATGGACTGACACCTGTTCCTAGGGGCAAGGAACAGAGGAACCGTACAGATATGTTCCACGTTTGCAGATACACAAAAGAGAAAAGACGCTGTTATTATTATTATTTAAGATTTTATTTATTTATTAATGAGAAAGAAGAGAGAAAGAACCAGACATCACTCTGGTACAAGTGCTGCCAGGGATTGAACTCAGGGCCTCATGCTTGAGAGTCTAGTGCCTTAGCCACTGCAACACCTCCCAGACCATGGCTTTTGTTTTTATAACCAGAGCACTCTGGCATATGGTGGTGCTGAAAATTGAACCTGGGACCTCTGAGCCCTGTGGCATGCGAGTCTTTTGGTCAGAGTAGCATGGGAGGTGGCACAGTGGATTAAGTGTTGGATCACCAGACAAGAAGTTCAGAGGGCTGGGGAGATAGCACAGTGGATCTGCAAAAGACTCTCCTGCCGGAGGCTCTCAGGTCCCAGGTTCAATTCCCAGAACCACCATCAGCCAGAGCTGGGCAGGTCTGTCTCTTTCTCTTTCTCTCTCTCCATCTCTCATAAAATAAATAAAAAACAACATTTGGGGCTGGGTGGTGGCTCACCTGGCTGAGCGCACATGTTACAATGTACAAGGACTCTTTTTGAGCCCCCTTCCCCACCTGCAGGGTGGAAGCTTTGCAAGTGGTAAAGCAGCACTGCAGGTGTCTCTTGTCTCTTTCCCTCTCTTTCTCCCCCCCTTGATTTCTGACTGTCTCTCTCCAATAAGTGAAAAAGATAAATACAAAAAAAGTTCAAAAAAGTTTGGAATTGGATACCCAACATTGTATAAGCCACAGTGATACTCTGCTTCATTCTTTCTTCTTGTTCTTCCTCTTCCTCCTGCTCCTCCTCCTTTTTCTTTCTCACATATAAATCACTATATATATATATATATATATCCTCTAGGGTTATTGTTGGGCCTGCACTACGGATCCACTGCTCCTGGAGGCTATCTTTTCCCTTTTGTTACCCTGTGTTTTTGTTGTTGTTGTGGTGGTGGTGGTGGTGGTGGTAGTGGTGGTGGTTATTATTGTTGTTATCGATGTCGACGTTGTTGGATAGAACAGAGAGAAATGGAGAGAGGAGGGAAAGACAGAGCAGGAGAGAAAGATAGACACCTGCAGACCTGTTTTGCCACCTGTGAAGCGACTACTCTGCAGGTGGGGAGCCGGGGGCTCGAACTAGGATCCTTACGCCGGTCCTTGTGCTTTGCGCCATGTGTGTTTAACCTGTTGCACTACTGCCGGACCCCCTAAAATATATATTTCTTTTTATTTATTTATTTATTTAAAAAGGAGACATTAACAAAACCGTGGGATAGGAGGGGTACAACTCCACACAATTCCCACCACCAGATCTCTATATCCCATCCCCTACCATGATAGCTCTCCCATTTTTTACCCTCTGGGAGTATGGACCCAAGGTCATTGTGGGTTGCATAAGGTGGAAGGTCTGGCTTCTGTAATTGCTTCCCCACTGAACATGGGCGTTGACTGGTCATTCCATACTCCCAATCTGCCTCTTTCTTTCCCTAGTAGAGTGGGTCTCTGGGGAAGCAGAGCTCCAGGACACATTGGTCTGTCCAAGGAAGTCTGGTCGGCATCATGCTGGCATCTGGATCCTGGTGGCTGAAAAGAGAGTTAACATACAAAGCCAAACAAATTGTTGAACAATCATGGACCTAAAGGCTGGAATAGTGCAGATGAAGTGTTGGGGGTATTCACTGCAGACTATTGTGTACTTTTAGTTTCAGGTATATATTTTGCCCTAGTTTATGAATATGTGTGAACATATGCTCTATCTCATGGGACCTGGTCTATATCTAGGTTTTGGGACTTTGTTAGGAAGTGAACCACCTGGAATGGAATTAGAGAATACTATGAAAGGGAAGGTCTCACCCGAGTAATGAAGCTGAAGGGTTGTCATTCCACACCTGAAGTGAAGCATGTCTGAGGTGGACACAGTCTGAAGTGAAGCATGCTGAGGTGGCACTCGTTGTGTCGATTAGGTTGTGATCAGCGGATGCAATATTATTTGGTATGAATTGAGAGAAGCATGCAGGAAAGTGCTCCCAACCCTAAGGTTCCAGGACTAGGGGAAATATAGTGTCTATAGTGGAAATGTGAGGTTCCTGCTGCCTTAGGGTTCAAGAAGACAATGGATAGTTATTGTTATCACCACATTATTTGGTAATTGGGTTAACTTTGAAAAGTTGTTAGGATTTGCTGTATAATACCCGGCATCTTGTTTATAGCTGTGCCACCAGTTGCTTCTGTTCTCCCTGGTCTAGGCTTCTGAGAAAGTCAACATATCAGAGACTCAGCCTAGGTATTAAAAAGACTCAGTCTATGCTTTAAAAAGTTCAGGACATACAATCAAAATTTCCCCTCTCATATTAATTAAATAGTGATTTATATGACTACAATTTAATAGGACTGTACATAAACACCAATCCCACCACCAAAAGACTTATGTCCCATCCCACCCACCTACCACTGCTATCCTGCCACCCTGAGAAGCTGAATGTTCACCCTCCCTCTCACCACAGGGTTTTTACTTTGGTGCCCTACTCTAGATTTAGTCAGATCCTGCTTTTAGTTTCCCTTTCTGTTCTTCTTTCTCAACTTCTGTTTATGAGTGTGATCATCCCATACTCGTCTTTATCTTTCTGACTTACCTCACTTAAAATAATACCTTCTAGCTCTGTCCAAGATGGGTCAGAGAAGGTGGGTTCATTGTTCTTAATAGCTGCATAGTATTCCATTGTGCATATATACCACAGCTTTCTCAGCCACTCATCTGTTGTTGGGCACCTGGGTTGCTTCCAGGTTTTAGCTATTATGAATTGTGCCACTATGAACATAGGTGTACACATATCTTTTTGGTTGGGCATTATGGAATCCTTGGGGTATATCCCCAGGAGAGGAATTACTGGGTCATATGGAAGGTCTGTGTCTAGCCTTGTGAGAGTTCTCCAGACTGCTCTCCAGAGAGGCTGGACCAATTTACATTCCCACCAGCAGTGTAGAAGGGTTCCTCTGTCCCACAGCCTCTCCAGCATTTGTTGCTGCTGTCCTTTTTGATGTATGCCATTCTCACAGGAGTGAGGTGGTATCTCAATGTTGTCTTTATTTGCATTTCTCTGACAGTCAGCGACCTGGAGCCATTTTTCATATGTTTGTTAGCCTTTTGGATCTCCTCTGAAGTGAATGTTTTGTTCATATCCTCTGCCCTTTTTTGGATGGGGTCATTTGCTTTTTTGGTGCTAAGTTTGCTGAGCTCTTTGTATATTTTGGTTATTAGTGTCCTGTCTGATGTATGGCATGTGAAGATCTTCTCCCATTCTGTGAGGGGTCTGTTTGTGTAATAGTTTCTTTGGCTGTGCAGAAGCTTTTCAATTTGATGTAGTCCCATTGGTTTGTTTCTGCTTTAGTCTTCCTTGCAATTAGGTTTGTTTCATCAAAGATGTCCTTGAGGTTTAGGTGGATAAAATATATATTTCTTAAAATGCTGCCAGTAGCTCTCCATGTTCTGACCAGTATGCAGCTCTGCTTCAGCTCCTGTGTCCTCACCGGTCACCGTTTCTTACTGCTCTGCAGCAAACCAGTCTTTGTTTCCTGGGATCTCCCTTGCCAGATTATACCTACTCAAATTGTGTTGAACCCTGACATTATCCTTTCTTGCCCTGTTACCCACCCAGTATTCTTTCTTTCTTTCTTTCTTTCTTTCTTTTTTTCTTTCTTTCTTTCTTCCCTCCTTCCTTTCTTCCTTCTTTCCTTCCTTTCTTCCTTTCTTTCTCCCTCCTTCTCTCTCTCTCTCTTTCTTTCTTTTTTTGCTTCAGGGTTATTGATGGGGCATGGTGCTAGCACTACAAATCTACTGCATCTGGTGGCCATTTTTTAAATTATTGGATAGGTCAGAGAAAAATTGAGAGAGGACAGGGAGATAGAGAGGGAGAGGGAAAGATAGACACTTGCAGACCTGCTTTGCCACTTGTGAAGTGTCCCCACTGCAGGGAGAGCCAGGGGCAAGAACCCAGATCCTTGCACTTAGTACGATGTGTGCTTAACCATATGTGCCACTCCCTGGCCTCCACCAGCAGACTTTTCTTTATTTTTTTTAATTTTTATTTATAAAATGGAAATATTGACAATACTATAGGACAAGAGTGGTACATTTCCACACAATGCCCACCCCCTGAGCTCCATATCCAATTCCCTCCCTTGATAGCTTCCCTATTCTTTATCCCTCTGGGAGTATGGACCCAGGACCATTGTGGGGTACAGAAGGTGGAAGGTCTGGCTTCTGTAATTGCTTCTCCGCTGAACATGGGTGTTGGCAGGTTGATCCATATTCCTAGCCTTTCTCTCTCTTTCCATAGGGATCTGGGGAGGCAGGGCTCCAAGACACATGGTAGGTTCCTCTGCCCAAGGAAGTCGGGTTGACATCATGGTATCATCTGGAACCTGGGGTCTGAAAAAAGAGTTAAGATATAAAGCAGAACAAATTGTTGATTAATCATGAACCTAAAGGCTGGAATATTGCAGATGAAGATTTGGGATCTCTGTTTTGGAAAAAAACTAGTAGGTCTATTCTAGGTATATTCCAGAGGGCCATGACTTTACTAGTTTTTGCCTGAGCCTGACATCCAGTATGCAGGTGGACCCAGGTTATTGTCTGAGGAGATGGTGTCATAGTTGGAAAAAGGACTAGAAAGCTGGATCAGGAAAGAGAGTAGCTCCCAAATATGGGGAAAGTATCAAAATATTGTTAACTGTAAACCCCACTGGTTTGATCTGGGGCCCATATTCAGACTTTTCTTAAACTGGCCACACACAAGTGATGAGAATGCTTAGTAGGTGCAGTAGATGGTTTCCTATGTTTCAGTTCATTTCATCCTCACCACCTCATGCTGCTAGTTTTAGTTTGGGAAATCAAGGCACACAGAGTCTCGCTAGTCCAGGGCCACTCAGCTAGTGAATGGTAGAACCAGATGCCATTAGCCCTTGCCTCTCCTTACCCCTCGAATTCACTGTCTACTGCAGCTCCTTTCCTGTAAGTATCCTGATAGGGGAGAACATACTTATTTCATGTACTGCCCTGTCCTCTAGAATCTGTAGATGATGCTTGTTGAATGAAACAGGCCCACTACTACCTGAAACTCAGTGTGAATGTTCTCCGTGGGTTCCCCCATTTAATTTGTACCCTCACAGGTCAGTACTGTATCATCTTCATTTGGTGACTGGGTCTTGGAGACCAAGCAGTTTGCCCAGGGCCTAGACTTCCAGGAGGCACCAGTTTGAATTCTAACTTTTTGAGACAATTAGCAGTCCTTTCCATCTAGTTTCTAAATTCTTGGAGGGGCTACGGGGTGGGGATGAGGCTGAGAGTTTTGCATTACTTAAAAAAAAAGGGGGGGGAGGGTTCTTGAGGAGTGGGTAGCATAATGGTTATGCAAAAAGACTTTCATGCCAGAGGTTCTAAATCCCAGGTTCAGTCCTCAGCACCACCATAAACCAGAGCTGAGTAGTGATCTGGTTAAAAAAAAAGAAATACATAAGTACAGCAGGTTCTTACTGTTCATCAAGGAAATACCAAAAACTCAGAATGACAATCAAATGCCTCTCTCACTACTTTTTTTTTTTTTTTTTTTTAATAGACATGTAGAGTGAGAATAAAAGAGACTATTGGGGCAGAAATGGGGCTTGAGCTCAGTTGCAAAGCTATACTCCTTCTCTCTCTCTTTAAAAAAAATTTTTTTATATTTATTTATTTTCCCTTTTTGTTGCCCTTATTGTTTTTTATTGTTATTGTAGTTATTATTGTTGTTGTTGATGATGTCGTAGAGGGTAGAGATAACATAATGGTTATCTAAAGAGACTGTCATGCCTGAGGTTCTGAAGTCCCAGGTTCAGTCTAGAGACTCAACCAGGTGCGCCACCACCTGGCCCCTCTTTTTTTTTTTAATATTTCATTTATTTTATTTTTGAGAGAGCTGCAGACAGAGAGAGACACAGAGACAAACACCAGAGCACTACTCAGCTCTGGTTTATGGTGGTGTGGGGGATTTGAACCTAGGGCTGTGGAGCCTCAGGCATGAGAGTCTGTTTGCATAGCCATTATGCTATCTCCCCCACCCTATCTCTTTTTAAGCACAATCCTGCATGCCCCTCTTATGTCACTGAAAAAACAAATTGGATGATCAGCCAAGTGCCTCAAGGTGAAGACAGAAATGGGCTGGGGATCCTGTCTCCCACCCTCCCTACCACTGCTGCAGTAGGTCAAGACTTTGCCAGCTCACAGGCCACAGAACTTCCTCTTGTGTGGGGTTCACCTTAGGACTGAGTGAGCTGGCAGAGAACTGTGAGAAGCAAAGTTGTCTGAGGTGACAGAGAGAGAAGTCCCTGGTGAACCCTTACTCAGAGGACCATGGATCAAGCTTTCCAGCTTGCCTCCACTGCGCAAAGAGGGTGTGACTCTTGCCCAAGATTTTTTACTTATTTATTTATACCCTTTTGTTGCCCTTTTTAAAAAATTGTTGTAGTTATTTTTGCTGTTGGATAGGACAGAGAGAAATGGAGAGAGGAGGGGAAGACAGAGAGGGGGAGAGAAAGATAGACACCTGCAGACCTGCTTCACTGCTTGTGAGGTGACCCCCCTGCAGGTGGGGAGCTGGGGGCTCAAACAGGGAACCTTAAGCCAGTCCTTGCACTTTGTGCCACTTGCGCTTAGCCCACTGCACTACTGCCCGACTCCCTTGCCCAAGATTTTGCAGGAGAAGTCAGGATTCTAGAACTCAGCCTGTCAGGTTGGGATTGGCGAGGGGAGGCTCCAAAGAAGCACAGGTAGGTCAAGGGGGCTGTGGCATCAGCTCTTCCTGGGAACGAACAGGCCACATCCAGGCACCCACTAGGTGCTGGGCAAACAAACCCCTCAAGCACTCTGGCAAATGGGCTTTTATATTCTTACTTTACTCATTCAAAAGCAGAAGTAAAGGCACATGAGGATCCTTGCCTGAGGAAGCTGTGTAGCAAGTGGTGGTGAGTCCAGATGTCCAGCTCTGGTTGAACTGATGACTGTGGGGGGGGGGGGAGGCAGGTGCTGAGGTGAGAAAGGCCGCTGGGAGTGCCGCCATACAGACAGTTCCGCAAAGTCTGTGGCAGAGCCTTCTAGATCTAAGGCATTGTGCTGGGGGTTAAACCAGGGTGGAATCATCCCCTTCCCAGGTCTCACAACACTTTTACAGACAGTAATTTCTGCCTGTTGATGCAGCACCACTATGTGCCAAGTGTGTTCTCAGTCACCCTGCTCTCTTTCTTCTCACATTAGTTCCATGATCTGTTAGTTTCCCCAATAGGTGAATGAAAACGGAGACACTGATTGGTCTGTAATTTGCCTAAAGAGCAGAGCTAACAGAGTGGCAGAAATGGGACTTGAACTCAGCTGCAAAGCTATACTCTCTCTCTTTTTAATTTTTTTATATTTATTTATTTTCCCTTTTTGTTGCCCTTGTTGTTTTTCATTGTTGTTATAGTTATTATTGCTGTTGTTGATGATGTCATCTTGTTAGGTAGGACAGAGAGAAATGGAGAAAGGGGAGGACAGAGAGGGGGAGAGAAAGATAGACACCTGCAGACCTGCTTCCACCTGTGAAGCGACATCCCTGCAGGTGGGGAGCTGGGCTTGAACCAGGATCCTCATGATGGTCCTTGTGCTTCATACTATGTGGATAGGACAGAGAGAAATGGAGAGAGGAGGGTAAGACAGAGACGGGGAGAGAAAGATAGACACCTGCAGACCTGCTTTACTTCCTGTGAAGCGACTCCCCTGCAGGTGGGGAGCTGGGGGCTCGAACTGGGATCCTTACACCAGTCCTTGCGCTTTTTTTTTTTTTTTTTTTTTAACTAGAGCACTGTTCAGCTCTGGCTTATGGTGGTGCGGGGATTGAACCTGGGACTTTGGAACCTCAGGCATGAGAGTCTGTTTGCATAACCACTATGCTATCTACCCTCCACCCTCTCTCTTTTTAATATTAGGCTGTTTTTAGAATTTCACAGATTTATTTGTTTATTTAGGAGTGAGGGAGGGCAGGAGACCAGAGCACTGCTTGGTTCTGGCTATGGCAGTATATCCTGTGTTCTATCATAATGAGCTATCTCCCCCTCCAGAAACACTGTTTTCTTTTCTTTTTTTTTTTAAGAATTTTTTTTTATTTTCTTTTTTTTTTAAGTTTTGTTTATTTATTTATTTATTTTCCCTTTTGTTGCCCTTGTTGTTTAACATCGTTGTGGTTATTGATGTTGTTGTTGTTGGATAGGACAGAGAGAAATGGAGAAAGGAGGGGAAGACAGACCCCTGCAGACCTGCTTCACCACTTGTGAAGCGACTCCCCTGCAGGTGGGGAGCTGGGGGCTTGAACCCAGATCCTTTGCCAGTCCTTGTGCTTTGTGCCATGTGTGCTTAACACGCTGCACCACCACCCAACTCCCACTGTTTTCTTTTCTTCTTTTTATTCTCTCTCCTTCTAATCCTCCTCCTCCTCCTCCTTCTTTCCTGCCACCAGGGTTTCATTAAACCAGGCCAGCTTTTTCTGACAGAAAGAGACAGGAAAAGGCATCAGAGCACTGAAGCTTCCTCCAGACTTGCTCTTGGATAGACCACATGCCTTCCCAGGTGACTTACCTTCCCAACTCAGAAGTTACATTCTCTTTTTTTTTTTGTTTTTTTACCAGAGCACCGTTCAGCTCTGGCTTATGGTGGGCGGGGGATTGAACCCGGGACTTTGGAGCCTCAGGCATAAGAGTCTGTTGGCATAACCATTATGCTGTCTGCCCTCTGCAGATGTTACATTCTTAAATAAAGTGTCACTGGAGGGCAGAGGAGACAGCATGTTTCTGCAGAAGATTTTCATGCTTGAGGCTCTTGAGGTCCTAGATCCAATTCTCAGTATCATGAAAAGCCAGAGCTGAGCAGTGCTCTGATTAAAGAATAATAAGAATGTTATTAAGAATAATAATGTTCCCCTGGAAGCAACCCAGGTGTCCAACAACAGATGAGTGGCTGAGCAAGTTGTGGTCTATATACACAATGGAATACTACTCAGCTGTAAAAAATGGTGACTTCACCGTTTTCAGCCGATCTTGCATGGAGCTTGGAAAAAATCATGTTGAGTGAAATAAGTCAGAAACAGAAGGATGAATATGGGATGATCTCACTCTCAGGCAGAAGTTGAAAAACAAGATCAGAAAAGAAAACACAAGTAGAACCTGAAATGGAATTGGCGTGTTGCACCAAAGTAAAAGACTCTGGGGTGGGTGGGTGGGGAGAATACAGGTCCATGAAGGATGATAAATGACATAGTGGGGGTTGTATTGTTAAATGGGAAACTGGGGAATGTTATGCATGTACAAACTTGTATTTGCTGTTGAATGTAAAACATTAATTCCCCAATAAAGAAATAAATTAAAAAAAAGAATAATAATGTCCCAAATATCACATAACCTACCTTATAGTTTCTGGGTTTTGGGCTTGGAAGATAGCTCTCCTGGTAGAGTGTGTTCCTTACCAGCATGGGTTCAAACCCCTCTCCCATATGAGAGTGCCACAGCACAGAGACACTAAGGTAATGGGGTGTCATTATTAATCTAAAATAAAGTATCTAAAATAGGAGGAATGAGGACTGGAAAAATAGCTCACTTAAATAAATATTCATAAAAAGAATGAGCCTGAGGAGTCGGGCGGTAGCGCAGCAGGTTAAGCACAGCAGGTTAAGCACAGGTGGCACAAAGCGCAAGGACTGGCTTAAGGATCATGGTTCGAGCCCCCAGCTCCCCATCTGCAGGGTAGTTGCTTCACAGGCGGTGAAGCAGGTCTGCAGATGTCTATCTTTCTCTCCCCCTCTCTGTCTTCCCCTCCTCTCTCCATTTCTCTGTCTTATCCAACAACGATGACATCAATAATAACTACAACAACAATAAAAAGCAAGGGCAACAAAAGGGAATAAATAAATAAATAAAGAAAGAATGAGCATGAGATAGCATAATGGTTATATAAAAATACTCTCATGTCTGAGATCCCGGAGGTCCTGGGTTCAGTTCCCTGCACCACCATAATTCAGAGTTAAGCAGTCTTCTAGTAAAAATAAAGAAATTGAATTAAAAGAATGGACAGGTGAGATAGTATAATGGTTATGCAAAAAGACTCACATGACTGAAGTTTCAAAGTCCTAGGTTCAGTGCCCTGCACAACCATAAGCCATAGCTAAGCAGTGCTCTGGTAAGAAAATAACAATAATAGTGGTCTGGGAGGTGGCGTAGTTGATAAAACATTGGACTCTCAAGCATGAGGTCTTGAGTTCAATCCCCGGCAGCACATGGACCAGAGTGATGTCTGGTTCTTTCTCTCTCTCTCCTCCTATCTTTCTCACTGATAAATAATAAAATCTTTTTTAAAAAATAAAATAATAATAATAAAGTAAAAGGAAGGAGAGAATGGCTGGGGAAATGAGTCAACTGGCAGAGTGTTAGATTTGATCATACCAAAGTGGTGCTCTGGCCTCTCTCCCTCCCTTCCTCCCTCTCTTTGAGCTCTCATATATAATGAAATAAAATAAATCATAAGGAAAAAAATGGGCAAGGGTAGATAGCATAATGGTTATGCAAAGAGACTCTCATGCCTGAGGCTCCAAAGTCCCAAATTCAATCCCCTGCACCACCATAAGCCAGAGCTGAGCAGTGCTCTGGTCAGAAAAAAAAAAAAAAAAGAGGGGCTGAGGAGTAGTGCAACTACTACAGCATACAATTTACCATCCTCCAGAACCTGGGTTCTGGGCCCTAGCCCCCACACGTAGGGGTGAATCTTCATGAGTAACGAATCAGTGCTGCAGCTGTCTGTCACTTTCCTTCTCTCTCTTCCCCCACCTACCCAATTTCTCTCTGTCTCTATTCATAAAAATTTAAATGAAAAAGAAAAGAATTAGATTGGCGAACTTGCCTATTCTAGACTCGAGTTTTTAATTGTCTGGTTTGGGACCAGGCTGCCCCAACTCCTACTCATCTTTGGAAGCATTTGGCAGCATAGATCCAGATTCAGCTATCCAGAGCTGAGTCTTTTCAGTCATTGTAGACTGCTTCCTGCTCTCCCAAACTTCACTACAAGTCAGCCTTCATTTGTGTGCTTTTGTTCAACAAGTCACTGAATAAGACAGACCCTGCTCTCACAAAGCCTGTGATCTAGAGGGGAGACCCAGACAAGCAGTGAGGCCTCCCCAAAGCAGTGTCAGAGGAGAGTCCCTGATGGATCCACCTGCCTGGGACTGACCAGCAGGCGAGGCACGGGCCCTTGAAGGACATTTAGGATCAGGATGAGACTCACTACCCATACTTTGACTTCCCCAGAGATACTCACCTTGACACTCTCTTTCTCTGACCCACCCCAGCTCCTGTTCATAGCTTCTGCTCTCCTCTCCTTAATTTTACAGCCTGGAGACCACCCCCTCTAAAAAAAAAAAAAAACTCCCACCTACAGTCTGTGAGACTGCTGGACCTGCGAGCATGAGGTCCCAAGTTCGATACCCAGAATTACATGTGCCAGAGTGATGTTTTTATTCTCTATCATTTTTTTAAAATATTTTTTCCTTTCACCAGAACACTGCTCAGCTCTGGCTTATGGTGGTGCTGGGGACTGAACCTGGCACCTCAGAAAAGCAGGCATGAAAAACTGCATAATTATTATGCTATCTCCCCAGCCTTGGTTCTTTATAATTAACACATAAATAAAGAAGTCATTAAAAAAAACTCCCTCCCAGGTGTCCAACAACAGATGAGTGGCTGAGCAAGTTGTGGTATATATATATACATACCACCATTGTCTCCTTTGCAAAGGAAGTTCTTTCTCCCTTCCTCTCTCTCTTTCTCTCTCTCATTTAGTAGGGCAAAGAGAAGCTGAGATGGGGAGGGGGAGATAGGAAGAGAAAAGAGAGACACCTGCATCTCTGCTTCATATCCTATGAAGCTTCGGTGAGGACTAGGGGGTCTGAATGTAGGTCCTTGTGTATGGTAATGTGTACACTTAGCTGATTGTACCTCTACCCGGTCCCAATTCTTGCCTATTTTTATGCTTATCTGTTTATAGGCAGAGAGAATGAGAGAGCACAGCACTGAAACTACCTTCAGTGTGCTGGGGGCTGGGCCGGAGCCTGGGTAGAACACATGGCAAACCAGAACGCTGTCCAAGTGAACTCTTTTGCACACTTTCCCACACATGAAGATCTATGTTTGAACTCCTGGCTTCCACTTGGGAGCACCTGCATAGGAGTAGCCTCAGGAGTGATAGAGCAGTGCTGTGATGTCTCTCTTTCCCTTTATGCCACTTTCTTAATTTATTTTTTTAGTAGAGACAGAGGGAGAGAAAGAGAGACAGAGACAGAGACAGAGAGAGAAAGAGAGAAAGAAATTCGTGCAGTTCCAACTCAAACCAGAGTCAAGCACGTGGCAAAGCAGCATGCTATCCAAGTCATCTATTTCACTGACCCTGTCTGTCACCTACCTAAAAAGAAGAAAACTTTGCCATAACTTTGGTGACAATAAAAAATAAAATTAAGGGGAGAAAACATTAACAAACAGACCTGGGACGTGTAGTCTGGAGGGTATGACAATCTCTCCCTGGGAACAGTCACAGTATCTTGTTCTGTTGACTCATTCTGTCACCAAAACACTGCTCAAGTGCTGGCTTATAAAGGTGCCAGGGGTTGAATTTGGGACCTGGGTGCCTCAGGCATGAAAGCTTTGCGCAAAGGTTCATACTATTTCCCCAGACCACAGTTACATTGTTACATTCTTTTGCCTTTGACAGGACCTAGAGGAGCCACATGACCAGCCCTTTGAAAGGACTGGTCCCCAGAGCCCTGGCTGGACAGAACTGGTCACTGGAGGTTGCAGAGTGGGACTTCCCTTTTTTTTTTACCACACTGAAAAATAAGGCCCTGGTGAGTTGAACCCACCTTTTTTTTTTTTTTTTTGTACTTGGGATGTGCCCTTCATATGCCCTTCATCTGTGAGGCAACTTTCCCCCTCACACACATACACATATGACTTTTTTTGTCCTGGGAGACTCCTCAATGTACATACAATGTCCTGCCACTCTAACTCCACTAGGCAGGAAAACAGAGCCCTATTTCTCTCCATACATATATATGAATGATAGAGACAGAGAGAAATTGAGAGGGAAGGGGGAACTAGAGGACAGATACTCACAGCAGTGTTTCACCATTTGTGAAACTTCCTTCCCTGCAGGTGAGGACTGGGGGCTTGAACCCAGGACTTTGTATGTAGTAATGTGTGTACACAACTAGGTGTGCCACCAGCCAACCCCTCATTGCTCTTTTGAACCTTGCTCTATAGTTTATGCTGCCTAAACATGTTTCCCAGCTCGAGTTGTTTTCTAGTCAATTCCTCCTTTTCCTTTAAAGCAGCTTCCTGTGTTGTTTTGGATGACAGACAGCTCCCATGGGATTCCTAGCCCCCCCCCCCCCAACCCACACACACAAAGGCCTTAACTCAAAGTAGCTATTTATTTATTTATTTTAATTACACAGAGAAAGATAAGCACAGAAAGATCAGTGCACTACTCAGCTCTGGCTTGTGGTGGTGTGGAGGATTGAACCTGAGACTTCGGAGTCTCAGATATGAGAGTCTCTTTATATAACCATTATGTCTCCTCAGCCCTCTATCTCTCTTTAATCTGAGAGAGTTTTATGAGGCTGAAAGAAACAAACCAGAGCCCCACACCAATACATTCAGCATTGGGAAATCAAACCAAGTATGAACATCCCATGCTCTACCATTTGAGTTATTTCCTCAGCTGCAGTAACTCTGCCTCTCAGAGCACCAACTTGCAGGCCTAAGGCCCCAGAGGTCACAGGCTCAAACCCTAGTTAACACCTTCTAGAGCTTCCAGAACTTCCAGAGCTTCCAGAGCTTCCAGAACTTCCAGAACTTCCAGAGCTTCCAGAGCTTCCAGAGCTCTCATCCTCTCTTTCATAATAAATAAATCTTGCAACTGGGAAAAGCACCATGTGCGCTAGAGTGATGCTCTGGTTTCCTCTCTCTCTCTCTCTCTCTCTCTCTCTCTCATTTTAAAGTATTTCACTTTTCGGTGAGAGAGAAGGCGACAATTAGAGCATCACTCTGGCATATGTGATGCAGTGCTCAAACTCAGGACCTCATGCTCCAGTCACTACCTTCACAGAGGCCATTATCCAGTGATGCCATTCAGACTCTGTGGCCCATTCATGGATGGTCTGAACTTGCTGAAAGTGCTGTTCTGTGTTTGCATGAAAATGTGCATTTTTATTTTTTAAAGATTTTATTTATTTATGAGAAAGATAGGAGGAGAGAGAAAGAACCAGACATCACTCTGGCACACGGGCTGCCGGGGATCGAACTCGGGACCTCATTCTTGAGAGTCCAAAGCTTTACCACTGTGCCACCTCCCGGACCACAAAAAATGTGCATTTTTAAATGCTAACTTTCACAATGTTCCATGAGGGCTGCGGCGGTGGGGAGGTGGGGTTAGTCCATCCTGTTACAGTATCAACTTGCTTTCCTGAGATCCCAGAGACCATTGGTTAAGTCCCCTGTGTGAGAGCAGAGCAGTGCTCTGATCCTTTCTCTTCCCTCTCTCAATCTCTTTCCCTCACAATAAACAAATAATTTCTGTGACACTCCCTACCTTCCACTGTCCTCCTTCCTCCCAGAGAGGTTAAGATTGACTGAAGTAGTCAGGGTCAGGCAGTGGCACACCTGGCTGAGTGGACATGTTACAGTGCACAAGGAAACACATTCAAGCCCCAGGTCCCCAGTGGCAGGGGGAAAGCTTCATAAGTGGTGAAGTAATGCTTCAGGTTAGTCTGTCTCTGTCTCCCTCCCTCCTTGTCTCCCCCTTCCTCCTCAATTTCTGTGTCTCTCTCTTTCTATCTAATAAGTAATAAAATATTTTGGGGGTGGGGATAGATAGCATAATGGTTATGCAAAGAGACTCTCATGCCTGAGGCTCCAAAGTCCCAGGTTCAATCCCCTGCACCACCATAAGCCAGAGCTGAGCTCTGGTAAATAAAAATTGACCAGAGTGACCACAGTCACATTGCTTCTCAGCATAAGTGTATAGCAATCCAGGTGCTCATCAGTCTTCTGCCAGTTTGGGCGGCTGTGGTCCCCATACATGTCCCTCTCTGGCTCAAGTGATAACCCTGAGTGTCTAGGTTGCATGACTCATCCTGTCTGGCAGCTTCTGTCAGCTATCGCTCTCCAGCTGACTATTTTTTTTAATCTATTTTTTAAAAAATATTTATTTAATTTGGTAAGACATAAGGAAATTAAGAGAGGAAAGGGAGCTAGAGAAAGAGACACCTGCAACACTACTTCACTGCTTGTGAAGCTTCTTCCCTTTTCAGGTGAGGACCAGGGGGCTTGAACCCAGGTCCTTGTGCATGGTAACTTCCCAGGTCCCAATAAAAACCTGTTTTAAACCCCTGTGTTTTGAGATAACCTATTACACACAATAGAGAATTAAACCAGAGATAGATCTTTAAATAGAGTTGGCATGGTTCTCACATTCTATAGAAAGGAAGCAGACAGTAAAAGGAAAAGAAGGAAGGAACAAAGGGAGGGGAGGGAAAGGAGAAAAGGAGAGTGGGAGGGGTGATAGGGGATGTGGGGGAGAGGACCCGGATGTCAAACTGCAGTAAGGGCTATGGAGAAAAATAATGGTGAGGTAATGAGGCAGGCTTTCCTTTTAATTGTTGTTGTTGTTGCTATTCTAGCTAGGCCTTCATTGCTCTGGGCTGACTTTTTTTTTTTTTTTTTAAACTCTGATACTGTGCATGCACTTGCATGCCTTGTATATTTTTAATTTTATTTATTTTAATGTATATTTCTTTTTAAAATTTTTTCTTTATTTTAACGAGAGAGATACAGAGAAAAAGACCAGAACAAGCTCTGGTTTATGGTGGTGCTAGGGAGTGAACCTAAGACTTCAGAGCTTCAGGCACAAGAGTCTTTTGCATAACCATTATGCTGTCTCCCCAACCCCCCCCCCACTTTTTTTTTTTTTTTATAACCAGAGCATGGCTCAGCTCTGGCTTATGGTGGTGCAGGGGATTGAACCTGGGATATAGGAGCCTCAGGCATGAGAGTCTCATTGCATAACCATTATGCTATCTACCCCTGCCCCATCTTTTTAAAACATATATAGAGAGGGAAAGACACATAGCACTGAAGCTTCCTCCAATGAGGTGGGGCTGGACCTGAACCTGGGTTGCATGTTTGGCAAAGCAGGCAAGTGAGCTATCTTGCTGATCTACTTTTAAATTTTTATTTTTTATTTATTATTAAATTTTTAAAGAATGTATTTATTCATGAGGAAGATAGGAGGAGAAAGAGAGAAAGAACCAGACATCATTCAGGTCCATGTGCTGCCAGGAATTGAACTCAGGACCTCATGCTAGAGAGTCTAATGCTTTATCTACTGCATCACCTCCCAGATCTTTAAAAAATCCTTGTTTGTGTGGTCTGGGAGGTGGCGCAGTGATAAGGTTTTGGACTCTCAAGCATGAGGTCCTGAGTTCGATCCCTGGCAGCACATGTGCCAGAGTGATGTCTGGTTCTTTCTCTCCTCCCATGTTTCTCATGAATAAATAAATAAATTCTTAAAAAATTAATAAAATAAAATTATATTTGTATAAGATAGAGCATAGCAGGAAGAGAGAGAAAACCAGAGCATCACTCTGGTACATGTGAAGTCAGGGATCAAACTCAGGACCTCATGGTTCCAAGTCCCGCTACTCACTACACCACCTCTTGGGTCCAACAAATGTTTTTTTGTTTTGTTTTGTTTTGCTTAAGCCTTACATTTTCTATATTTGCGTATTCTTTTAGATAGAGAAAGAGCCAGAGAGAGTGAAAGAGCACAGCACCAAAGTTTCTTTTTTTTTATTTTATTTTATTTTTTTATGAGAAAGATAGGAGGAGAAAGAACCAAACATCACTCTGGCACATGTGCTGCCGGGGATCAAACTCAGGACCTCATGCTTGAGAGTCCAACGCTTTATCATTGCGCCACCTCCTGGACCACAGCATCAAAGTTTCCTACAATGTTTTGGGAACCTGAGTCATACACACGGAAGAGCAGCACACTGTACAGGTGAGGTTTTTCAACTAAGTCTGTATCTTCTGAAATACTTGTTTATCTCCTTTTTCATTTTATTTACTTGTCTGATGCTAAGTAAGCTTACATTACATTGTTAATTTTAGCCATCTCAAATTTCAACATCATTTTGTCCCCTAAAAATGTTTTTTTTTAATTTATTTTTAAAATGGAAACACTGACAAGACCACAGGATAAGAGGAGTACAATTCCTACTGCCAGAGATATATCCCATCCCCTCCCCTGACAGCTTCCCTATTCTTTATCCCTCTGGGAGTATGGGCCCAAGGTCATGGGGTGCAGAAGGTGGAAGGTCTGGCTTCTGTAATTGCTTCCCCTCTGAACATGGGCATTGACAGGTTGATCCATACTCCCAGCCTGTCTCTCTCTTTCCCTAGTGGGGCAGGGTTCTGGGGAAGGGGGGCTCCAGGACACATTGGTGGGGTCATCTGTCCAGGGAAGTCCAGGTTGGCATCATGGTAGCATCTAGAACCTGCTGGCTGAAAAAGAGGTAACATATAAAGCCATACAGATTACTGATTAATCATGAGTCTAAAGGCTGGAATATTGCAGATGAAGATTTGGGGGTCTCTGTTTTGGAAATAGCTAGTGGGTCTATTTTAGGTATATTCCAAAGTGCCCATGACTCTATTAGTTTTTGCCTGGACCTGACATCTGATATTCAAGTGGACCTAAGTTATTGTCTGGGGAGATGATGCCATGGTTGGGAAAAGAGCCTAAAAATGTTTTTAAGTGACCTAGGAAGGGGCTCAATGAGGCCCTGAGTTTGAACATTGCACTTATTCTGGTTTTCTCTCTCTTTTCCACACGTTCTATCTTGTATTGATAAATAAATGCTCTGCTTCTTTCTACTCCTTCCCTTATTAGGAAATAAATCCTTTTTTTTTTTTTTTTGTTATGGTTTGGTGCAGGCACTTTGAATCCAGGGCTCCTGGTGGCCTTTTTTTTTTTTTTTTTTGCTTTCTACTGTATTATTTTTAAAAATTCTTTATTGGGGGATTAATGTTTTACATTCACAGTAAATACAATGGTTTGTACATGCATAACATTTCTCAGTTTTCCACATAACAATACAACCTCCACTTGGTCCTCTGTCATCCTTTTTGGACCTGTACTCTCCCCACACCCACCCCAGAGTCTTTTACTTTGGTGCAATACACCAATTCCAGTTCAGGTTCTACTTGTGTTTTCACTTCTGATCTTGTTTTTCAACTTCTGCATGAGAGTGAGATCATCCCATATTCATCCTTCTGTTTCTGATTTATTTCACTTAACATGATTTTTTCAAGCTCCATCCAAGATGGGCTGAAAACAGTGAAGTCATCATTTTTAATAGCTGAGTAGTATTCCATTGTGTATATAGACCACAACTTGTTCAGCCTGTTATTGGACATCTAGGTTGTTATCTGTTATTGAACACTTCAGGTTTTGACAATTACAAATTGTGCTGTTAAGAACATAGGTAAACATAAATATTTTTGAATGGGTGTGTTGGGTTCCTTAGGATATATCCCCAGGAGAGGAACTGCAGGATCATAGGGTAGGTCCATTTCTAGCCTTCTGACAGTTCTCCAGACTGCTCCCACAGGGGTTGGACCAATTGACATTCCCACCAGCAGCGCAGGAGGGTTCCTTTGACCCCCACAACCTCTCCAGCACTTACTGCTGTTACTTTTTTTTTTTTTTTTTTTTTTAGAATTTATTTATTTATTCATGAGAAAGATAGGAGAAGAGAAAGAACCAGCCATCACTCTGGTACATGTGCTGCTGGGGATCAAACTCAGGAGCTCATGCTTGAGAGTCCAGTGCCTTAGCCACTGTGCCACCTCCTAGACCACTGCTGTTACCTTTTCTGATGTATGACATTCTTACAGGAGTGAAGTGGTATCTCGTTGTTGTCTTTATTTGCATTTCTTTGACAATCAGAGACTTGGATAACTTTTTCATGTGTTTCTCGGCCTTTTGGATCTCTTCTTTGGATCTCTTTTTTGGTCCATGTCCTCTCCCCATTTTTAGATGAGGTCATTTGTTTTCTTGTTCTTGAATTTGGCAAACTCTTTATATATTCTGGTTATTAGCCTCTTGTCTGATGTATGGCATGTAAAGATCTTCTCCCACTCTGTGAGGGGTCTCTTGGTTTGGGTAGTGGTTTCTTTTGCTGTGCAGAAGCTTTTTAATTTGATGTAGTCCCATAGGTTTATACTTGCCTTAGTCTTCTTTGTAGTCGTATTCATTTAATTGAAGATGTCTTTAAAATTTATGTGGAAAGGAGTTCTATCAGTATTTTCCTCTAAGTATCTCATAGATCCTGGTCTAACATCCAAGTCCTTGATCCACTTGGAATTTACTTTTGTGTTTGGTGAAATATAGTGGTTCAGTTTCATTCTTCTGCATGTTTCAACCCATTTTTTCCAGCACCATTTGTTGAGGAGACTCATCTTTCCCCATGTAATAGTCTGGGCCCCTTTGTCAAAGATTAGATGTCCATAGGTGTGGGGGCTTACTTCTGGACTCTCAGTTCTATTCCTCTGGTCAGTGTGTCTATTCATGTTCCAGTACCAAGCAGTTTTGCAGGTCTGCAGGTGTCTGTCTTTCTCTCCCCCTCTCTATCTCCCCATCTCTCTTGATTTCTCTGTCCTATCCAACAGCAACAGGAGCAATGACAACAGCAATAATAACAACAAGGACAACAAAATGGGAAAAATGGCCTCCAGGAGCAGTGGACTGGTAGTGCAGGCAACCGAGCCCCAGCAATAACCCTGGAGGCAAAAAAAAAAAAAAAGTAATCATGTAAAAAAAAATAAATAGAGCAGGGGTAGATAGCATAATGGTTATGCAAAGAGACTCTCATGCCTGAGGCGCCAAAGTCCAAAGGTTCAACCCCCTGCACCACCATAAGCCAGAGCTGTGTAGTGCTCTGGTTTAAAAACAAAAAAAATTATGGGGGGTGAGATCTGGCTGGGCTAGTGGCTCTTTCTGTGGACTAGGACACGGACAGACAGAGTTTTCAGGTTCAAAACCTGTACTTCCCAGAAGATGGTCATTCGCTACGGTTAAAAAAAAAAAAAAATCATGGGGGGTGGGCAGTGGCACACCAGGTTAAACTCACATGGCGTGAAATTCAAGAACCAGCATAAGGATCTTGCTGAGTGCCCTCCCTCCTTCTCGCTGGCTGAGTGGGCCAAACAGAGGGAGAGGCTTTTGGAGAGACCACAACCCAGGCCAACCTTGTCTCCACCATGTTGGGAGGATAATAACAGGCTCTCCTCTTTCTATCAGGCTCAGCTTTGAGGGCTGCTATATTGGGCCCTCGCGGGTGAGGGCTCCATCCCACTTCTGCCCACATCAGACTGGCTTCCCCCAGGATTGAGGGGTCGTTTGTATCTCCAGGGTGGCAGGGCCTCCGCCCCAGAGCCACGGCTGACCAAGATAACAGGGCAACCCAGGAGCTGTTTATGAAAAGGTCGTCTAGTGGGGGGCGGTCCGGCCTGTGGGGTCGTGACTGCTGCCACAGATAGCAGTCGGGTGGAGAAGGCTGGCTAAATTACAGCTCCAGGAATAGAGGGGCCCGGAGGGAGTGGCAGGGCGTCCTACCAAGGAAACCCTGGCAACCCGCCAGGCACGTCCAGGCTCCAGGCCCTGCCACAGGGCAGGCGGGGTGACCACAGGCTGCCTGCAGCCTGCCTGCTGGCCTGACCCGGGAATACCATTCAGCCTTGGCCAAAGCAAGCGGGCAGCTGCAACGTGGGGGACAAGCCAAGTGGTGAGGGGAGTCTTGGCAGTCCAGTGAAAGTGGGAAAGGGAAAGAAAAGTTGGGACAAGGATTGCCTGCCCCTGGAGGAGATGCTTTGTACCACACCTATGTGTGAGCTTTGCATTAAATGTGTGAGATAATGTAAAAACAAAACCAGGGCAGGCAAAACAGTTTTGGATAGTACGCAGCTTTGCTGAGAGTGTGACCCAGGTTCTAGCCTGTCCCCCACTGCATTGAAGGAAGCTTCAGTGCTGTGGTCTCCTTCTCCCTCTCCCTCTCCCTCTCCCTCTCCCTCTCCCTCTCCCTCTCCCTCTCCCTCTCCCCAATCCCTCTCTATCTAAAACTAACTAAATAAATAATAACAAGAATAGCAAGCATAATCATAGCAGCTTCATGTCAGGCACTTCTCTGAGCAAAAGCAGGCATTAGTCAATCTTCACAGGTCCCTATGATCTAGGTGTCTGTATCCCCATTTTTTTTTTCTGTACAGAAATAGAGAAATTTGGAGGGATATGAGAGGGAGAGAGAGAGAGAGAGAGAGATATCAACCTGCAGTGTGAGGAAGCTTGCCCTCAGCAGATGGAGACCCAGGGTTTGAATCTGGGGTCCTTGGGCATGGTAATGTGTGTGCTCAACAAGGGGTGCCACCACCTGGATCCTAGTCTCCCCATTTTGGAAACCATTTATCAGGGTTGGGGAAACAGCATAGTAGTTACACAAAAGATTTTCATGCCTGAGAATTCGTAGTCACAGGTTCATCCCCCAGCACTAGCATAAGCCAGAGCTGAGCAGTGTTCTGATTTCCTTTCTTTCTTCCTTCCTTCCTTCCACCTTTCTTCCTTCCTTCCTTCTTTCTTTCCCTTTCTCTGTATCTCTCTCATTAAAAAACTAATAAAATAGTGGTCCAGGAGGTGGCACAGTGGATAAAGCATTGGACTCTCAAGCATGAGGTCCCGAGTTCAATCCCCGGCAGCACATTTACCAGAGTGATGTCTGGTTCTTTCTCTCTCTCCTCCTTTCTCATAAATAAATAAATAAATAAATATCAGTAAATAAATAAATTCTTTAAAAAACTAATAAAATATATTTAAAAGAAAATATTTATCTATTTATTAATGAGAGTGAAAGAGAGTCCGAGGATCTCTGACTTACCCACCCAAGCCTTTACTTTCTCCTCTGTAAAGTGTGTGTGTGTGTGTGTGTGTGTGTGTGTGTGTGTGTGTGTGTTGGGGGGGACACTGAAGGTAGGAGTTTAAGAGAATCTGATGGGAGTATAAACCTTTGAAATGACTCGTGTCTTTGAAGGCAGAATTTAAGTCAGAGAGTGAATGTTCATGTGAAAGCTAAAAAGGCAGTGACTCCTAGCTCACTATATAATACATACAATATCCCCAAAGGAACATATATTTCAGAACCAGAGCATCACTCTGGCATATGATGCCAGAAATTGAACTTGGGATCTCATGCCAGAAAGTCAGATGCTCTACCCACTATGCAACTTACTTACTTTTCTTTCTTTCTTTCTTTTTAGAATTTATTTATTTATTCATAAGAAAGATAGGAGGAGAGAAATAACCAGACATAATTCTGGTACATGTGCTGCCAGGGATCAAACTCAGGACCTCATGGTTGAGAATCCAATGCTTTATCCACTGCACCACCTCCCGGACCACCACACTGTGCAAATTTCTAAGCCACATACTTTTTTTTTTTTAGGTTAAATTATTTATAAGCAATAAAGAAAGAGGAGGTGGGAGGAAAGCTAGAAAATCATTCTGTCATGCTGGGGATTAAACTTAAAGCCTCATGCACGTGAGTCTGGTACTAACTACTGTTCTACCTCCAAGGTTGTACCAAGGAGTATATTTTATTCATTTTTAATTTTTTTTAATTTGTTTTTTTCCAATTTTTAAAATTTATTTTACTAGAGCACTGCTCAACTCTAGTTTGTGGTGGTGCAGGGGATTGAACCTATGACTTGGGAGCCTCAGGCATGAGAATCTCTTTTGTATAACCATTATGCTATCCACCCCCCATCCTTTATTTTTAATGTTTCTCATCCAAGTACTAACTAGGCCTGACACTGCTTAGCTTCCAAGATCAGACAAGATCAGGCATGTTCAGGGTGGTATGGCCGCAGACTATTTTTAATGTTTATGAGTTTTTAAAATGTTAATTAGATAGACACAGAAAGCAATGGGGAGATAGAGACAGAGAGGAGAGAAACCTGCAGCACTGCTTCAACACTCATGATGAATTTTCTTTTCTTTATTTTTAAATAATATTTTATTTATTTATTAACGAGAAAGAAAGGAGAAGGGAGAGAGAGAAAGAACTAGACAACACATATACTAGCATGTGCTGCTGGGGATTGAACTTGGGACCTCATGCTTGTGAGTCCAGTGCTTTATCCACTGTGCCACCTCCTGAACCACTGAATATAGGAGTGTGAAAGATGTGTTGATAACTGTCTATTTTAATCTTTCTGGAACAGAATACACACACACACACACACACACACAAGACACAGAAAGATTTCAGAGAGAGACCTGAGCGCTGTTTTTTTCTTTCTTTTTCAGATTTTCACATATATATGATTGGCTAGAAACAGAGAGAAACTGAGAGAGGAGGAAGAGAGAGGGAGAGAGACAGAGAGGCACCTGCAGCACTGCTTCATCACTTGTGAAGCTTTTCCCCTGCAGGTAGGGACCAGGGGCTTGATTGTGGGTGGGTCCTTGCGCATTGTTGATGTGTGTGCTTAACCAGCTGCGCCATCACCTAGCCCCTGAGACCAGAGCACTGTTCATTCTGGTTTATGATGGTGTGGAGGCCATTGAGCCAGGGACTTGGAAGCCTCATGCAAGGAAGTCTTTTTGGGAGTTGGGCAGTAGCGCAGCGGGTTAAACACAGGTGTCACAAAGCGCAAGGACCAGCAGAAGGACCCCTGTTTGAGCCCCTGGCTCCCCACCTGCAGGGGAGTCACTTCACAGGTGGTGAAGCAGGTCTGCAGGTGTCTGTTTTTCTCTCCCCCTCTCTATCTTCCCCTCCTCTCTCCATTTCTCTCTGTCCTATCCAGCAATGACGACATCAGTAACAGCAACCATAATAGCTACAACAATAATAAACAGGGGCAACAAAAGGGATAAATAAATACTTTTTTTTAAAATGTCTTTTTAAGCTTCAGGCATGAAAGTCTTTTTGCATAACCACTATCTCCTCAGCCCATAACTTGTTCTCTTTTTGATTATATTTACTTATTTATTGGGTAGAGACAGCCATAAATCTAGAGGGAAGGGTGATAGGGAGAGAGACAGAGATACCTGCAGCACTGATTCACCACTCGCAAAGCTTTTCCCCTGCAGGTTACACTGTAACATGCAATTACCAAGTGTGCTACCACCCAGTTTTTATTATTTATTTTAGTTTAGCTGGAACACTGCTCAGCTCTGGCTTATGGTGGTAGGGGAATTGAACCTGGAAGCCTCAAGCATGAAAGTCTTTTTACATAACCATTATTCTATCTCCTTCACCCAACTTTTTCTTTTAGTTGGAGCTGTTCTTGCCTAAGAAGCATCCATTAGAATGAGGAACCAGGGACCAAGAGAAAAACAGGAGGCAGTCATGTGTGATGGGAGTGTCATGAAACTGCCAGCCATGTGTCTCCTCCTCGCCCCACACCCAGTGCCCTTAACCTGCCCTTGGCTCCCCAGATGAATCAGCAAGTTTCAGCCACTGGGGTTTTGGCATTTCCCCCGGGGCAGACCAGAGGATCTTGCACGACATTAAGTAATACATCTGGGAGGACAAAACATTCAGAAAGCAGCTGAAACCTGGGGACTCAGGTCATCCAGGGCTGAGCCTGTGTCTTGACAGGAGACTTACCAGCCCAGGAAACAGCTGATGGTGGGAATGTGGGGTGGGGGGAGTACCCAACTACCTGTGAAAATGAGCACTTGGGGCACAAGCAGTTAAAGAAATACAGCTTCAAGACAGTAAATCTTCACAGAAAACGAAAGGTGGTATATCCAGCTTACAGGAAAGGAACCAGTAGCTTGGTGGCCTATGTGAGGCTGGAGTGAGCTGTGACTAACTACAGTGGTAGAGAGAGTGCATCGGAAGGACTGAAGGTTTTGCTGTGAAAATCTTTCTGAAAACAAAGACCCTCAAACCAGTTAGCTAGTAAGCTGGGGCGAGGGGACTCCAGGTTGATCAGCCTCTTCTTCAGCACTGACTGCAGCTCCTGGGACAGTGGCACTGGCTCTCCCGGAAGGCAGCGCCCTCCTGCTGCCCAAGAAGCTCCCATCTTCTCTCCCTACCCCACATCCCCAGGTGACTGACTGACTTGTCCACTTGGCCCCACTCCTCACCCGCACACTCCTGCCTCTTGTCCTCAGCATTTCTTCTTTTGTTTTTGTCATTGCCAGAGCTTCACTGCTTCAGGCCAGCTTTTCCAGATAGAGACAGAGGTGGAGCTAGAGAGAAGGAGAAAGACACCATAGCACTGAAACTCTGGCTCTGAGCCTGGGTGGCACATGGTGAAGCAGGTGCACTATCCAGGTGAGCTGCTTTGCCAGCCCCTCAGTATTTATGTTTATGTCTTCTTTCAACAACTTTATGATCTTTATACTGCTTGGAGCAGCCTGGGAGGTAGTAGAGTGGCTAGAACTTTGGGCTTAAAAACATGAGGTTCAGGGGCCAGGCAGTAGTGCACCAGGTTAAATGCACATAAAATGAGGTTTAAGGGTCCCAGTTTGAGCCCCCAGCTCACCACCTGCAAGGTGGGGTTGCTTTACAAGTGGTGAAGCAAGTTTTCAGGTGTCTTTCTCTCCCCCTCTCTGTCTTCCCCTCATCTCTCAGTTTCTCTCTGTCCTAACCAACAGCAACATGGGAAAAAGATGGCCATCAGGAACAGTGGATTTGTAGTGCAGGTACTAAGCCCCGGCTGGAAGCAAAAACCAAAACAAACAAACAAAGAAAAACATGAGTCTCTTGGCGTATTGCCCCCAAGTAAAAGACTCTGGGGTGGGTGGGTGGGTAGAATACAGGTCCATGAAGGATGATAAATGACATAGTGGGGGTTGTATTGTTAAATGGGAAACTGGGGAATGTTATGCATGTACAAACTATTGTATTTACTGTTGAATGTAAAACATTAATTCCCCAATAAAGAAATAAATTAAAAGAAAAAAAAAGAAAAAGAAAAACATGAGTCTCTGGACTGATGAGATAGCATAATGGTTATACAAAATAACTTCCATGCCTGAGGTTCCAGGGTCTTAGGTTCAATCCCTAGCATCACCATAAGCCACAGCTGTGCACTGGGTAAAGAAAATAATAATAAGGTCAAGTGGTGGTGCACCTGGTTAAGGACACATAGTACTAAGCACAAGGACCCACACAATGAGCCGGGTTTGAGTCCTCGCTCTCCACCTGCAGGGGGAAAGCTTCACAAGCTGCAAAGCAGTCTCCAAGTGTCTTTCTTTCCCCTTTATTTCCCCCACCCCTCTCAGTTTCTCTCTGTCCTAGCCAATGAGGGAAAAAAAAAAAAAAAAGGGAGGAAAATGGCCATCAAGGAGCAGTGGATTCATAGTGCCACAGCTATAGCACCCAGGCACAGCTATAACCCTGGAGGCAAAAATATATATACATAACAGTAATTTTCATTATTTAAATAAGTGAGGTCCTGATCCAGCAAAATAGCTCACTTGAATAGTGTGTTGCTTTGCCGTGTGCAAGATGCAGGTTTGAATTTAGTCCATGCCTCATGGAAAGAAGTTTCAGTGCTGTGGTCTTTTTCACTTTCTCTGCCTTCCTGCCTCTGTCTCTATCTAAAAAAAAAACTTTTCAAAAAGACGAGGTTCCAAGTTTGATCCCTGGCATCACATGTGCTACAGTGATGCTCTGGCTCACTCTCCCTACCCCACCACACCCCATTAATAAATAAACCTTAAAACATAAATCTTCTAATGTATAAATAAAGCTTTTTAAATTTTTTTTTGCCTCCAGGGTTATCACTGGGGCTCAGTGCCAGCACTATGAATCCATTGTTCCTGGCAGCCATCTTTTTTACAGTTTGTTGGATAAATACAGAGAGAAATTGAGAGAGGAAGGGTAGATAGGGAAAGAGAAAAACACCTGCAGGTCTGCTTCTCCTCTTGTGAAGCTCCCCACCCCACATGTGGAGAGCTAGGGGCTTGAACCTAGTTCCTTGTGCAGGTTCTTGTGCTTTGTACTAAGTGTGATTAACTGGGTGTGCCACTGCCTGGCCCCCTAAAGATCTGTAAAAGAAAAAAATCTACATGGAGTTGGTTGGGCAATTTCAATGTACCAGAGCTGAGCAGTGCTCTGGTCTTACTCTCAAGCGGGAACAAAAAGGCACCTGTGAGAAGGCCTGGACGCCAAAGCTCCAGTCTCTCCCTTCTCCTTACCCCAGCCTCCACGGGCACAGCGGATAGCATGGGTTCATATCAATAATTGAACTAGAACTTCCAAATCTCTTCTCCGTCTTAGATTTGGCCAATAAAGTACCAAATTCTTGGCCCAGCAGGTGGCACAGTGACTGGAGCTTTGGCCCTAAAGGCATGAGGTCCTGAGTTCAATCCTGAATGTTGTATTTGCCAGAGTGATGCTCTGTCACTCTTTCTCAAGTTAATTTTAAAAAAGTTATTTGGGGGAGTCGGACGGTAGCGCAGGGGGTTAAGCGCACATGGTGCAAAGTGCAAGGACCTGCTTAAGGATCCCAGTTCAAGCCCCTTGCTCCCCACCTACAGGAGAGTCGCTTCACAGGCAGTGAAGGCAGGTCTGCAGGTATCTATCTTTCTCTCCCCCTCTCTGTTTTCCCCTCCTCTCTCCATTTCTCTCTGTCATATCCAGTGACAATGGCATCAATAACAACAGTAACTACAACAATAAAACAACAAGGGCAACAAAAGGGAATAAATAAATAAATAAATATTTTAAAAAATTCTTTGGGGGCCAGGTGGTAGCGCAGCAGGTTAAGCACACATAGTATGAAGCACAAGGACCATCATGAGGATCCTGGTTCAAGCCCGGTTCCCCACGTGCAAGGGAGTCGCTTCACAGGTGGTGAAGCAGGTCTGCAGGTGTCTGTCTTTCTCTCCCTTTCTCTGTCTCCCCTCTTCTTTCTATTTCTCTCTGTCCTATCCAACAATAATAATAGCAATACCAACAATAACAGTAACAACAACAACAATAACAAGGGCAACAAAATAGGAAAAAAATAGCCTTCAAGGGCAGTAGATTTGTAGAGCAGACACCGAGCCCCATTGATAACCCTGGAGGAAAAAAAAAAAATTCTTGTCATCACTAAGAAAGTCACCAAAGATGACACTGTGTTTAAGTAAACCCCAGGGTTTTAAGGAGATGCCACAAAAGCTGTCATAAGGCAGGAGTAGCTCAGTTACCCGACCCCACCCCACAGCACCCCACAGCAGGAGGAACAGTGCTTTTGTTTACTTCACAGGTACCTTTTCAGGCCCCATTTCACTGGGGAAAATGATTTGTCTTTCAGGACACACACAGTCTGAAAAACATTGATATAGACACAAGTGCTGGGAGCGAAGGTGCTAGGTGTGGTATGACTTTGGCCAGGTATGACCTCAGTGTTCTCATCTAGAAAAGGGACAAAGTGGTCCAGGAGGTGGCATAGTGGATGAGGCATTGAACTCTCAAGCAGGAAGTCCTGAGTTCAATCCCTGGCAACACATGTACCTGAATGATGTCTGCTTCTTTGTCTCTCTCCCTCTATCTTTCTCATAAATAAATAATTTTTAAAAGGGACTTCTGGAAATATCTTCCCAACCACAGAATTTTTAAAAAATTAATATTTATTTATTTTCCCTTTCATTGCCCTTGTTTTTTATTGCTATTGTAGTTATTGTTGTTGTTATTGATGTTGTTGTTGGATAGGACAAAGAGAAATGGAGAGAGGAGGGGAAGACAGAGAGGGGGAGAGAAAGATAGACACCTGCAGACCTGCTTCATCACTTGTGAAGTGACTCCCCTGCAGGTGGGGAGCCAGGGGCTCGAACCAGGGTCCTTCCTCCGGTCCTTATGCTTTGTGCCACCTGCGCTTAACCCCCTGCGCTACCACTCGACTCCCTCAACCACAGTATTGATAGCTGTCCAATTCTCCCCATCAGTGTACAGTAATAATACTTGTGAAACATAGCCCTAAAGAGAGGAGTTTTCCTACGATGACCCTACAAGGGCAAGGTGACTTGATATGATGAACTGAAGTTTCAAAAGATAAGTCTTGGGCAGGGATAGATAGCATAATGGTTATGTAAAGAGACTTGCATTCCTGAGGCTTCAAAATCCCAGGTTCAATCCCCCAGCATACCCTAAACCAGAGTTGAGCAGTGCTCTGGCAATATATATTATCTTTAAAATAAATAAATAAAATAAAAAATATTTTAAAAATAAAAGACAACATTTTTTGGGAAACTGGGGAATGTTATGCATGTACAAACTATTGTATTTACTGTTGAATGTAAAACATTAATTCCCCAATAAAGAAATAAAAAAAGATAAGTCTCATGTACTTTCCTTATAGAAACTGATTTTAACTCCAAAGTCCCAGGCTCAGTCCTCCTCCACCATCAACCAAATCTGAGCAGCACTCCTGTAAAAATTAAAGAAATATATAAAGCAACAACAAAACTGATTTTGCGGGGCCAGGTTACCATGTGCAAGGACCCAGGTGTTCAAGCCTCGGGTCCCCACGTGCAGGGAGGAAGCTTCATAAGTGGTGAAGCAGTGTTACAGGTCTCTCTTTCTCTCTCTCCCTCTTTGTTTCTCCCACCCGTCTTGATTTGTCTCTATTTGTATTCAATAAGTAAATGAAGATGATGCAAAAGTTAAGGAAAACCCAACAGGATCCAGAAAGTCAAATGGCCTTATCTGCCTTTGTTCCTATTTGTTTTTTGCCTTCTTGGCAAACAGCGTATTTCAGTGGCTATTACAAGGAAGGAGACCTTTCATGATGCAGAAGTTCAGAGAATTTGATGGCCTCAAGGCTCAGTCTTATTTATCTTGAAAACCACCTACTATTTATCAAGAAGTAAGCAAGATATGGGTCTGGGAGATGGCTCAATGAGTAGAACACACAACATGCATTGGTGCCTGGGTTGAGTCCCTGGTCACCCATATGAGAGTACCTTGTGAAGAGAACATTCCATAAATAGTGAAGAGCTTCTGTGACATCTTTCCTTCTCTCTGTGTCTCTTATCTTTTAGTTGGAGAAAGGGAAGTGCGGGGGTAGATAGCATAATGTTTATGCAAAGAGACTCTCATAGTCCCAGGTTCAATCCCCCGCACCACCACAAGCCAGAGCTAAGCAATGTTCTGGTAGGAAAAAAAATACAAAAAAAAAAAAAGTAAATGTAAAAAGAGAGAGAGCTCACCAGGAGTGTTGGAATTGCGTAGGTGCAAAATCATGCAGGCTGAAAAAGAGAACAAAAGGAAAGAGGAAAGGGATAAAGAAAGGGGGGGGAGAGGAAGAAAAGGAGGGAGGAAAATAAAAAAATAGGGAAGGGAGTTGGGTGGTAGTGCAGCAGGTTAAGTGCACATGGTGCAAAATGCAAGGACCGGCCTAAGGATCCCAATTCGAGCCCCCAGCTCCCCACCTGCAGGGGAGTCACTTCACAGGCGGTGAAACAGGTCTGCAGGTGTCTGTCTTTCTCTCCCCCTCTCTGTCTTCCCCTCCTCTCTCCATTTCTCTCCATCCTATCTAACAACGACAACAACGATAACTACAACAATAAAAAACAAGGGCAACAAAAGGGAATATATATATATATATATATATATATATATATATATATATGCAAGATAGAAGTTTCAAGTTCCTCCACTAACCTATATAAATATTATCTAAAACTGAGAAATGGGGAGGTAGGTCTCAGCAATTTCCCTACCTGTCTTGCACTCTAGACTGACTCAGCAAAACAGAGAGTTTTGCTCCTTTTTGCAAAAGTTGCTTTGTCAGTCTTTGATTTTCTTTCTTTTTAAAAGATTTTATTTGTTTATTAATGAGAAAACTAGGAGGAGAGAGGGAAAAAAAAACCCAGATATTATTCTGGTACATGTGCTGCCAGGGATTGAACTCAGGACCTCATGCTTAAGAGTCCAATGTTTTATCCAATGAGCCACCCCCCAGACCAAAAACAGTTGTAAATTCCTTTTTAAAAAATTTTTTTTAAGATTATCTTTACTTATTTGTTGGATAGAGTTAGCCAGAAATTGAGAGGAAGGAGATAGAGAGGGAAAGAGACAGTCAACTATAGCACTGCTTTACTACTTGTGAGCTTTCCCCATATAGGTGGGAACCAGAGACTTGAACATTATAGCATGTGTGCTTAGTCAGGTGTGCCGCCATCCAGCCCCCCAGTCTTTCACTTTCTGGGGCGTCAGAATGGGCCCTCATTTAGCTTCGTTTGAGATTAGGGAACAAATACTCTGGTGGTTTTTTTGTTTGCTTGTTTGTTTGTTTGTGCCTTCAGGGTTATCGCTGGGTCTCAGTGCCTACACTAGGAATCCACTGCTCCTGGAGGCCATTTTTTCCATTTTATGTTGTTGTTGCCCTTGTTGTTACTACTGTTATTGTTGTTGGATAGGACAAAGAGAAATTGAGAGAGGAAGGGAAGATAGAGAGGGGGAGAAAAAGATAGACACCTGTAGACCTGCTTCACCGCCTGTGAAGCTACCCCCCCTGCAGGTGGGGAGTCGGGGGCTCGAACCAGGATCCTTATGGTGGTCCTTGAGCTTCACACGCTTAACCCGGTGTGCTACCGCCCAGCCCCCTTTCTGGTGATTCTAATTCAGGTGTCTATAGGCCTCATTTTGACAAGCATGGCTTTCACAGGTTTTTCCTTTAAAAAAAAAAAAAAAAATATATATATATATATATATATATATATATATATTTTATTGTTAACCAAAGCACTGCTTAGCTCTGGTTTATGGTGGGATAGGGGATTGAACCTGGGACTTCAAAGCTTTAGGCATGACAGTCTTTTTGCATAATTATTATGCTATCTCCCCTGCCCTTTTATTTATTTTTCCTTTTAGGTTATTTTTTAAAGGTTTTATTTATTTATTAATGAGAAACATAGGAGGAGAGAGAAAGAGCCAGACATCACTCTGGTACATGTGCTGCCAGGGACTGAACTCAGGACCTCATGCTTGAGAGTCTGCTGCTTTATCCACTGCGCCACCTCCCGGACCACCCTTTTATTTTTGTTTTATTTTTTATCTTTTCCAGAGCACTGCTCAGCTCTGACTTATGGTGATGTGTGGGGAATTAAACATAGGCCCTTGGAGCAGCAAATATGAAAGTCTTTGTGCATAACCATTATGCTGTCTCCCCTCAACTGATTGTGTGTGTGCCTGCTTTGCCAAGCACACAACTCAGTTTTGAGCCTGGCCCAGAAAGGTGGTGCAGTGGATTAACTGGGCCCTCAAGCATGAAGTCCCAAGTTTGATTTCCAGCATTGCATATGCTAGAATGATACTCGGTTCTCTCTCTCCTTCTCACCCCTCGCCCCCCCTCAAAAAAAAAAAAAGTAATCTCAGAGCAGTAGGTGAAGCTATGGCAATGACAAAACAAAAAGGTAAGGGTGTGTGTGTGTGTGTGTGTGTGTGTGTGTGTGTGACTAATCATGAGGTTTAATGGCAAAGGAAGGAGGAATACTTTCCCCTCTTCTACCATTTGAATTGTATACTACATGCATGTATATCAAAACTATATATATGTATAAATAAATAAATGTAAATTTATTTGAAAATATAAATTTTAGAGAGAGAATTCTTCAGGTAGATGGTTAACAGTCAAACACATAGGCTGGCAAAATAGCTCACTTGGGTAGTGTGCTGTGTTGCCATGTGTATAACCCAGGTTCGAACCCAGACCTCACCACACTGAAGGGAGTTTAGGTGCTGTGGTCTCTCTCACTTTCTCTCTACCTTTCTTTTTATTGATTTTTTTTTTTAGAGAGATGCAGAGAGAGAGACACACAGAGAAACACCAGAACGCTACTCAGCTCTGGCTTATGGTGGTGTGGGGGTTGAAACTGGGACCTAGGAGCCTCAGGCATGAGAGTCTGTTTTGGATAACCATTATGCTGTCTCCCCCACCCTCTACCTTTCTATCTCAAGAATAAAACAAACAAACAAAATCAATCAAATACAACCAAAGATGACAACTTGCTGTGTTCTCAAGGTAGATTGAAGTTGAACAACAGGGAATACAAGCAAAGGTATTCCCAAGATCTTTGAGAAGAATGACACGAGGTGAACTAGGAATCCCAGAAGACTGGGGAGTCACACAATTGCACTATCCTTCAGGTGTGGCATGCAAGTTGGACATGGGCTGGCAGGCTCAACTGTCTATGCTTCCCTTAAGGGAGCTGCCAAAGATGGCAGTGATGCTAAACCAAACCAAACAAACCCAATATACCCCAAAGGCACTGTGTCCCTGCTGAGCTCCTGCCCTACTGGCTGCATAGTTATGAGCTGTTGTGCTAAGCTGTGTATGCAGCTGTCCCTTAACTCTTGCCAGTTCCTCCAAAGTAAAGACCATGAGTTTATCCATGTGTCCAGTGCCTATGCCCAGCCCAGTCTGAACTTGAGGCAGATGCCTAAGGAAAATGCCAAGTGCCTAAGGAAAGAGAACGTTTCAGGGTTGAGGGATGGTGCGCCTGGTTGAGTGCACACACTACAATGAGCGAGGACCCAGGTTCAAGCCCCTGGATCCTTGGGTTCAAGGACTCTGGCTCAAGCTTCATGAGTGGTGAAACAGTACTTCAGGTGTCTTTCCTCTCTCTCTCTCATTCTCTCTCTCAATTTCTCTCTGGCTCTACCCTAAATAAATAAGTAAAATGAGAAAGAGAGCGTCTTGTGCTGCTGCTACTCCAGTGTTCACCAGCCTACACCCCGTAGCTCACAACTCTTCATTCCAGAAGAGCTCCCTGCAGTTTGGAAAAGCCTGTAAAACCAGAATGTTTTTACATTTTCTAGCCTCACAGGACAAATGAGGAAATAATCCTGTGTCTATAGTTTCATGTGTGGTGGGGTGCTCTTGGCCAAATCACTTCACTTCATTGGTTCTGCTATTTGCAAAATGGAAACTATTGTCTCAAAATATATCCACAGGTCACACAGTACCTAGGAATCCAAGGGTTTGAGGTGGCCAGAAGCAGTAAGGAACAAGTAGAGAGCAAATCCAAACCCTCCTCTGATCTAAAATATTTCTGCTTCCCCATCAGCCTCAGGTTGTGGTGATCAGCACCTCATTTCATTATTTATTTTTAAATAGAGACAGAGGGGCAGAGAGAGTGATAGAGGCCACAGTACTGAAGCTTCCTTCAAAGCTAAGAGGCTGGGTTCCATCCTGGGTTGCACACATGGCACAGCAGAGCTATGGCCAGGTGAGCTATTTTGCTGGCCCAAAGAATTTAGTTAGTTATTAATGATAGAATGGGAGAGAGAAGCAGGGCGTCACTCTGGCATATGTTGCCAGGGGTAAAATTCAAGACCTCATGCCTGAAAGTTAAACATTTTATCCTCTGCACCACCTCCTGGGCAACCAGCACTTAATCTCTCAAGGTAAAACATAGTTTATCCAGGATTAAGGAGATAGCATAAAGACTATGCAAAAAACAAAAACAAAAACTTCCATGCCTGAGGCACCGAAGGGCCTAGGTTTAGTTCCCAGCACTACAGTAAGTCAGAGCTGTATCTTCTTGCAAATTCTTAATGATGACCAAAAGCAAGATATACCTTTACACTTATTTAATTTTTTTTGTTGTTGTTGAGAAGTTTTAAATGCAAGGACTCAAGAAAGGCAAATACAGTTGTGACAGGTGGAAAAGAAAATCCCATTCCTTAAGGCAAGCTGTGGCCTGCAGAGAAAGTGCCTGCGCTCAGACCCTTCATACCAGTACTGAAAAGTTTGGGTTGTTTCTGGCTTTTGTTTAGTTTTGTGTTTTGCTTGTTTTTTTTTTTTTTTTTTTTTTTTTTCAGAGCACTGCTAAATTCAGGTGTATGGTGGTGCAGAGGATTGAATCTGGGACCTTGGAACCTCAGATAGGAAGATTGTTTTTACATAACCAATATGCTATCACCCCATCCTCTTCTTTTTTCAATGGCTTTTTTCTCTTTTCTTTTCTTTTCTTTTCTTTTCTTTCCCCTCCCTCCCTTCTCTCCTGGAGACAGGAAGAAATTGAGAGGGATGGGGAGATGGAGAGAGGAGAAAAGAGAGAGACAGACACCTGCAGCACTGGTCTTGAATGCAGGCAGTCCCATGGGCATGGTAATATGTGCTTTACCAGATGTGCTACCTAAAAGATTTTTTTAACATATTCCTGCTTAGACAAGGAAACTGAGGCCCAAATGGGGGAAGGGGCTTCCCTAAGTCCTACTAGTCAAAACAGTCAAGTGACCTTTAGTTAGATTTATCAAAGAAGAGAATGGGAGTGTTGGTCTTAGTTTCTGATCCTGCTGGGGCGAGGAGGGAAAATCACCTGAGAAGAAAGGAGATGGGGACCAAAGTGCGGTTTTATACTGCAGCAGGAAACAAGCGAACCCAGAACAGGACCCACGACCTCAGTCCTCCCCACCATGTGGCCTTGAGTCTAACATTTCCTTACCGGAGGCCACAAACTGGGAAGATAGCGTATTAGAACAGCAACTTGTCCGCTTGATGCCCCAGGGGCTCACAGCTTCAATCCCAGCACCATGCAAGAATTAAGCAATATTCTGGTGTCTCTCTGATAATAAACAAATCAACCTTTAAAAAGAAAGAAAAAGAGAGAGCCTGGCCAGTCAGCTGCTGGGTCCAGCAACGTAGAACTTTCTAGAACCCTACACTAGGGTAGCAGGAGTGAAGGGGATAGGAATTTTCTCTGCTAGTTGCATTAAGTTTTTGTTTGTTTTTGTTTTTTAATCAGAGCACTACTCAGCTCCTGTTGATGGTGGTGTTGGGGATTGAACCTGGTACCCTGGAGCCTCTCCCGTCCTGTACTGAGTTCTCTATGTGCTTTAGGCCAAGTCACCACACACCTCTGCTTTGCCTTCTGTAAATAGGGCCTCATCACCCCTCCCACATCCGATGGTCGGGCGGGTTAGGATCAAAAGACAGGAGAGCAGAGGTGAGGTTATTTGTGCTTGGGTTTTCCTGAAATCTGTTTTCTTTTTCCCCCTTCTCCACGAACTGTCCCAAAGAGGCGTCTGGAAATCCAGCAGAGCCAGCCAGTCTGGGAGTTAAACAATCAGACTCCGGGATCCGCGGAGACAGAACAGCTATTGAGACTGACCGGCCGGCAGACAGAAGGCCAGAGCCCGCCCCGCCCAGGCCGCCCCTGCCCGCACTCACAGGCGCGCACGCCGGGCGTTCCCGCCTTCCGGGTTTGCAGGCCGGGCGGCGCGGGGGCGCCGCGTCCAGGAAGGACGATTTCGCCCGCGGTTCGCGGTGGGGACCCGGCGGCTGCGGCTCTGCAGGCGCCACGTCTCGGGACAACGGCCGGCCGCCCGCGGAGCCCGCGCCCCTTCCTCTCTCTGCCGCCTGCCGCCCCCTCCGCTCCACTGAGAGCTGGCGACGTGGGCGCCAAAAGTCCCGGGGGTGGGGGGCTCAAGTCACTTAGGCTGGGTCCCGGGCACCCCGCTCCAGGACGAACAGTACAACTATAGGATGACATCCGACGTGGAGCAGTGTGTAGAGAGTTTAAGAGTTGAGCTGAGATAGAATAATGGTCCTGCGGGGCGCAAAGCGCAAGGACCCACGTAAGGATCTCGGTTCGAGCCCTTGGCTCCCCATCTGCAGGGGAGTCGCTTCACATCTGGTGAAGCAGGTCTGCAGGTGTCTTATCTTTTTCTCCCACTCTGCCTTCCTCTCTTCTCTCCATTTTCTCTCTGTCCTAACATCGACGACATCAATAACAATAATAACTAGAACAATGAAAAACAAGGGCAACAAAAGGGAAAATTAAAAAAAAAAGAATAATGGTCATGCATAAAGACTGTCATTCCTGAGGCTCTCTGAGGTCGGGTTCAATCCCAGACAACACCAAAAGCCAGAGTTGAGCAGTGTTCTAGAGATAGGGAGAGGGTTAGGGAGAGAGAGGGACTCTTAAGGGTGAACACAGTGAGAATTAGAAGAGAAATAAAGGCCCAGACTTGAACTTTGTTAAAGTCAAGGTCCTGAGTAGGGAAGAAAACTGTTATGTAAAGAGACTCTCATGCATGAAGCTCCAAAATCCCAGGTTCAATCCTCCACACCGCCATAAACCAGAGCTGAGCAGTGCTCCGGTGAAAAACATAATCAACCCCCCCCCCCCCAACACACACCAAAGTCAAGGTCTCACTGTAAATTGTGGGCCAGGCTGGATTTCAGTCAACTGTCATCCAGCCCAGTGTCCTTTCACCAACATTCCCTTACCCCGTCTCAAGTCAAATTCACCCTGGGGCTAAGGACAGTTAGACTGTGTTTTTTTTTTTTTTTTTGGGGGGGGTAGATAGTCATCCAAAAATGGTTTGACTAAATTAGTAACATACCAGAGAAATGGAAGGTTTCTTTTTCTTCTTTTTTTTTGAAGGTTTCTAATGAAAGCGTCTCCACAGGCCCATAGTGTTAGCAGCCCTCATCCACTGACTACAAATCACCTGTATGATTTTCCACACATTTGCTACTGGACAGCTCCAGGCCTACCAGAAACTCCTTCCTTGTCCCTCCCTTCCCACCTTATCCCCCGCACAATGACATTTTCTTCTCTGGCATCTGGAATGTCAAAAATATCCAGAGACCTTGTCTGACCTTCACTGCCTGTGGATTCTCTCTCTCTCTCTTTTTAAGTGTTTAGAACTGAGAAAGTAAGCATGAGAGGTGGATTTGATTTTTCTTTTTTTATATTTATTTTCCCTTTTGTTGCCCTTGTTTTTTGTTGTAGTTATTATTGTTATTGATGTCATCATTGTTGGATAGGACAGAGAGAAATGCAGAAAGGAGGGAAAGACAGGGGGAGAGAAAGATAGACACCTGCAGACCTGCTTCACCGCCTGTGAAATGACTCCCCTACAGGTGGGGAGCTGGGGGCTCGAACTGGGATCTTTCTGCCAGTCCTTGCGCTTTGCGCCACCTGTGCTTAACCCACTGCGTTACTGCCCGACTCCCTTGATTTTTCTCTTATGCTTCTACATATGGTTTTGCACTCTCCACAGGTCATTCTAACAGTTTCCCAGGAATTTATTAATTTATATCAGAGACTTGATTTATTAGTCTTTTTAAAATTTATTTTCCCTTTAGTTGTCCTTGTTGTTTTATTGTTGTTGTAGTTTTTATTGTTTTTGTTGTTAATGTTGTCATTGTTGGGTAGTACAGAGAGAAATAGAGGAGGGGAAGACAGAAAGTGGGAGAGAGACACCTGCAGACCTGCTTCACCACCTGTGAAGTGACTCCCCTGCAGGTGGGGAGCCAGGGCTCGAACTGGGATCCTTATCTGGTTATTGTGCTTCACGCCACGTGTGCTTAACCCTTTACGCTACCTCCCAACCCCTGATTTATTAGTCTTATGACCAAGACAGAGAACAGAGCACTGTTTGGTCATATGTGGTGTTGGGATCAGACTCAGGGCCTCAGAGATGCAAAACCTGCAAACTAAGTCAGCTATTGCTACTTGGAGAGTCCCTCCTAGGCCACCCCCAGTTATAGCTATACACTCCTTCTTTTCCACTTTGTCTGTTTATTTTTGTCTGTTTTTGATTGTTTTACCAGAGTACAGTGCCAGGGATCAAACCTGGACCTCTCTAATGCAAGTCCTGTGTGCTACCCTTGTGGTATTTCCCCTGCCCTACTTCCAGTCTTGATGGAAAGCTAACTTAGCTATTAGATAAACACACCAAAGAGGACACTGCTTACATGTTCCACGGCAAAATTAGTCTGACCCTCACTGTACTGGAGGAAGCTTTGGAGCTGTGATACCTTTCCCATTCACCCTCTATCTCTGAAAATGTTAACTTGAAGCAGTGAAATTCCTGTGAAGACAACTAATTATTATTAATAATAATCTCTTTCTAGCTCTTTTCCCTGCCCCTGCCCATAAACAGTTTAAGCAAGACTGAAACTCTAGCCTTTTGGCCTGGTCAAGACTTTCTCTGGTGCAGAGGATAGAGCAACTGAGAATGTAGCTGTGAATCTTATTCACCCTGGCCATACGTGCGACTGAAAAATTCCCTCCGCCCTTACAGACATTCTTACTATTTGTTCCCATTCCCTTGAAGAGTCTCTCTATCTTCTCTCCTACTAAACAAACACCAGCTCTTAGGGATATGGTACAGACAGACTCACAACAGCTTTCAGGTGACTGATGTGAACTCACAGTAGCGAGGCATGCCTAACCTCAAAGTCCTTGTCATACCCGTGCTCAGGATGTTCATGTATAATTCCTGTGTCTTCCAGAGATCAACTAGGTTGGGACACAAAGCTCACACCCTGATTTGAGGGTTTAGAAATCCTGGGTTATTAATCTCTCTGTATATCTTAGGTATCAGGGTCCAATTCTAGAAGTGAGGTTGGGTCCACCAGACTCCTTTTATTTATTATTCTTTTAAAATATTTTATTTATTAATGAAGAAGATAGAAGGAGAGAGGGAGGAAGAACCAATCATCACTCTGGTACATGTGCTGCTGGGGATTGAGCTCAGGACTTCACACTTGAGAGTCTAATGCTTTATCCACTATGCTATCTCCCAGACCACAATTTATTATTATTATTATTACTACTACTACTACTACTACTACTATTTTATTGCCACTAGGGTTATTACTGGGGCTCTGTGCCACTACAATGAATCCACTCTTCCCTGTGGCCATTTTTTGTTCTTTCTATTTTTTTTTTGTTGTTGTTGTTGTTAGATAGGACGGAGAGAAATTGAGAGAGGATGGGGAGATAGAGAGGGAAAGATAGACACTTGCAGACCTGCTTCAGACACCCTGTAAGTGGGGAGCTGGGGCTAGAATCATGATCTTTGTGCTTTGTAATATGTGTGCTTAGCCCGGTTCCCCACCCCTCACTCCAGACTTTTTTTTTTCTCCCACAGACTCTTAAAAAAAAGAAAGGAAGGAAGGAAGGAAGGAAGGAAGGAAGGAAAGAAGGAAGGAAGGAAGGAAGGAAGGAAGGAAGGAAAGAAGAAAGGGAGAAAGAAAGAAAATAAATGGTGATGGGGTGGAGGAAGCTGGGTGCTGGAGTATCTGTTCGAGTGGACACATCGTCATCTGCAAGGACCCAGTTCGAGCCCACTTCCCACTTGCAGGGGAGATGCTTCACAAGTAGTGAAGCAAGTCTGCAGGTGTCTTTCTTTTTTCCCCTTTCTTCTCCCTCCTCTCTCAATTTCTCTCTGCTGTCTGTCCTGTCAAAAAAATAGAAAAAAAGAAAAAGAAAGGAAAACAAGGTCACCAGGAGCGGTGTATTCATAATGCTGGCACTAAGCCCCAGTGATAACCTTGGTGACAATAAATAAATAAAACTAGTCAGGAGCCAGGAGGTGCCGGGACCCAGTAGAGCACGACTGTTACTGTATGCAGGGACTCAGGTTCAAGCCTCCTTTTGAATTACAAAACCCAAACTTGAACCTATTGCCCAATGACCTGGCTTTGTCATCCATCACAGGGACAACAGTCTCCTGGTGGCTGTCTTGTGCCACAATCTAGGACACAAATGTGAAGGGAGATAGCTAGGGTGATGGGAACTTGTGCCTGGATCTGCTCGTGGGTGGAGGGGCTTGGGATAAGCAGGCAGCTCATGGGTAGTAGGAGGGTTGGCCTGGGGGAAGCAGAGGTAATGGGACAGTTATGTTAGAGACTGGTCAGGGGGTCTGCAGTTCAACTGGTGGACAGCCCTAAGGATTCAGTAGACTGAGTCTGACTTCAGAGGACTCAAACTCTCCACTATCATCTCCTGAGCTGAAGTCGCCAGCTCTCTCCTTGACTGGAATCTGGAAACTTGGATAACAAACTTGAGGTGGAACAACTTAAATCCTTTGGAAAGAGACCCTGTTATTTCAGTCAAGACAGAGAGGTGTGGCTCTTAATAGACCCAATCCAAACATGTCACACCATACCCAGATACATAATTCCTATTCACTCTCTGGTGGTTAGCGACCTGGGCAGAAAGATGTGGCTTCCCAAAGTCAAGTAAGGTAAATAAAAGAGTCTCCATTTGTAACTGGCTCATGTTTGAAGTTCTAATTTTGTAGCTCTCTGGGCTGAGCACTATTTTGTGGTCTAAGATGGTCTGGGATACTCTTTGCTAACCCAAGTCACCATCATTCCACTTCAGCCTGCCTGCATTGCTGATCTTTTAAAAAGTTCTGCCATTCCAGGCCAGCATTAAGCAGGCATCTTCCCAGTGGGCTTGTAAGAGTTTAATCCCCATCTCAGTGACCTATAGTCCTGAGCATCCTCTCACCTGGACTCAGCTTGCATCAGTTAAAGGTGCTCAGTGGCTTCCTGAACGGATTCGCCCCCACACACACTGCTCAGCTCTGGCTTATGATGGTATAGGGGATTGAACCAGATACTTTTGGCGGCTAAGGCATAAGAGTCTCTTCGCATTGCCATTATGCTGTCTTCTTCACCCTTAAACTGGTTTTCATAAAGTCCCAGGAAGAAAGTAACAGAAGTCATTTCCACACACTAAATGCTGATCTCATTGTTCAACTCAGTATTCTTTTTTTTTTTTTTATCTTTTTGTTTTGTTTTTTAATTTCTTTATTGGGAGATTAATGTTTTACAGATGACAGTAAATACAGAAGTTTGTACATGCAGAACATAGGACCTAGTGGGGGTTGTATTGTTATGTGGAAAACTGAGAAAAGTTATGCATGTAGAAACTATTGTATTTACTGTCATCTGTAAAAAGTCAAGCTCAGTATTCTTGACTCCAGAGGAGTACCCCTCATTTCCCTAGCTGCTCACTTGATTGATCGTTCCTCAGCTTCTTACTCCCTTCTGGGCTGATCACTTCACATACACGGAGGCTTCCCCTGAAGCTTCTGTGTTCATCCCACAGGGGCCCTGGCGTTGCATCCAAACATCAACACCTGTGCATTTACTCAAGAAGAAAACCTTTTTTAAATTTTTAAAAAAGTATTTAAAATTTTTTAATTATCTTTATTTATTGGATAGAGACAGCCAGAAATTGAGAGGAGGAAGGGAGATAGACAGGGAGAGAGACAGAGAGACACCTGTAGCCCTGCTTCACCACTCGCAAAGCTTTCCCCCTGCAGGTGGGGACCAGGGGCTTGAACCCGGGTCGTTGTGCACTGTAATATGTGTGTTCAACCAGGTGCACCACCACCCGCCCCCCAAAAAAAATTATTATTATTTATTTTCACTTTTGTTGTCCTTGTTATTTTTGTAGTTATTATTTTTGTTGTTATTGATGTCATCATTGTTGGATAGGGCAGAGAGAAATGGAGAGAGGAGGGAAAGACAGAGAGGGGGAGAGAAAGATAGACACCTGCAGACCTGCTTCACCGCCTGTGAAGCGACTCCCCTGCAGGTGGGGAGCCGGGGGCTTGAACCAGGATCCTTATGCTGGTCCTTGCGCTTTGCGCCATGTGCACTTAACCCACTGCGCTACTGCCCGACCGAAGAAAACTTTTTTTTTTAAATTATTTATGAGAAAGTAGAGGGAGAGAGAGAAAGAACCAGACATCACCCTGATACATGTGCTGCTGGGGATTGAACTCAGGATCTCATGCTTGAGAGTCTAAAGCTTAATCCACTGTGCCACCTCCCAGACCCACAAGAAGGAAACTTTTTAACAAGTCTTCTTTGGTTTCACCTGGGTCAAAATTTGGCTACATTTCCTGCCATCCAGTGACAACATTACAAAATGCAATTTTTTTTTTTGGTCATCACCAAGGTTTCACCACTCCAAGTTGATTTTTTCATACAGAAGTAGAGACAAAGAAGAAGAGAGCAAGAGAAGATCACAGAACCAACGTTTCCTCCAAGGCTGTGAGAGCCAGGCTTGAACCTGGGTTGCACACGTCAAAGCAGTACCCCATCCAAGTGAGCTATTTTGCCAGCTGTACAAAAATGGTGGTTTGTCAGCATTTGTGACTATTAACACAGGCTGGATATAGGTGGGCAGCACAGAATATCAACCCAGAGAATTCCAGTCCTGAATCATTTTCTTCTTCCCTGGTTGTCTTAAACGTCAAGTTCATACGGTGAATCCTGGCACTTACAAATGGATCGGGACACAAGGATCTGCAGCAACAGCACCATCCACCATTCAGTGTGATCTCAGAGAAGAAGGTGCCTGCACTTTTTTTTTAAATATTTATTTATTTTCCCCTTTTCGTTGCCCTTGTTTTTTATAGTTTTTGTAGTTATTGTTGTTGTTATTGATGTTGTCGTTGTTAGGACAGAGAGAAATGAAGAGAGGAGGGGAGGACAGAGAGGGGGAGAGAAAGATAGACACCTGCAGACCTGTTTCACTGCCTGTGAAGCGACTCCCCTGCAGGTGGGGAGCCGGGGGCTCGAACCAGGTTCCTTACACTGGTCCTTGTGCTTCACAACACGTGCACTTAACCGGCTGCGCTACCACCCGACTCCCGGTGCCTGCACTTTTAAACGTGCATTTCCCCTCAATCACCCCCCAATGACCTACCTTAATCTTTTCCTGCAGATGTAGAAATGGTCTGAGTGGTTGAATAGCTTGCTTGCAGCCACACAAATCACTATGTGGGAGAAAAAGATGGACCTGGGTTTGTCTGTGAACAAGCCTCTGTGTTTCTCTTGTGTTATACTGTCTCTCCCAACGACACTTTGAGGAGGATCAAATCAGAGAGCTAAACAGGGTGTTATTATATTTCATCTAAAACTAGGCATTTCATAACTTCTGTGTTCATCAACAAGGTTGGCAACACAGAAGACAAGCCGGAAGACCGGATAGAGGGGGACTCTGAAATAGTTGTTGGGAATGGAAATAGCTGTGGATACATGGAGCCTTCCTTCCTTTTCAGTTCAGAGCTCCTAAGAGTGGGATGGAAATAAAGGTAGCAGGGACCTAGAACAAATAAGCTAGAACTACTACTCAGTTATGGCTTTTAAAAAGTTAGATTCTTTGGGCCGGGTGGTGGCGCACCTGGTTGAGTGCACATGTTACAATGCGCAAGGACCCCAGTTCAAGCCCCCAGTCCCCATCTGCAGGGGGGAGGCTTTGCAGGTGGTGAAGCAAGGCTGCAGGTGTCTCTCCCTCTCTATCACCTCTTTCTCTCTTGATTTCTGGCTGTCTCTATCTAATAAATAAAGATGTAAAAAAAAGTTAGATTCTTTTTTTTTTTTTTTTTAATAGATTCTTGTGTAAGTGATGGTGCAAAGTTGTTAACTGTTAGCCTTAACCTGAAAACTATTCCAAGTTATCTTTTTAAAAAACATATATATATATATATAGCTTGGTTGTGGCACACTTGGTTGAACACACAAGTTATAATGTACAAGGACCTGGGTTTGAGCCCCCAGTCCCTACCTGCAGGGGGAAGCTTTGTGAGTGGTGAAGCAGTGCTGCAGGTTTATCTCTATCTCCCTGCACCCTCTTAACTTCTGACTGTCTGTATCCAATAAATAAAGATAATTAGGGCTGAGGAGACAGCATGATGTTATGTAAAGAGACTTTCTTTTTTTTTAAATTTATTATCTTTATTGGGGAATTAATGTTTTGCATTCAACAGTAAATACAATAGTTTGTACATGCATAACATTCCCCAGTTTCCCGTTTAACAATACAACCCCCACTATGTCATTTATCATCCTTCATGGACCTGTATTCTCCCCACCCACCCACCCCAGAGTCTTTTACTTGGGGGCAATATGCCAATTCCATTTCAGGTTCTACTTGTGTTTTCTTTTCTGATCTTGTTTTTCAACTTCTGCCTGAGAGTGAGATCATCCCATATTCATCCTTCTGTTCCTTTTTTTTTTTTTATTTAAGAAAGGATTAATTAACAAAACCATAGGGTAGGAGGGGTACAATTCCACACAATTCCCATCACCCAATCTCCATATCCCACCCCCTCCCCAGTAGCTTTCCCATTCTCTATCCCTCTGGGAGCATGGACCCAGGGTCATTGAGGGTTGCAGAAGGTAGAAGGTCTGGCTTCTGTAATTGCTTCCTCGCTGAACATGGGCGTTGACTGGTTGGTTCATACTCCCAGTCTGCCTCTCTCTTTCCCTAGTAGGGTGGGTCTCTGGGGAAGCTGAGCTCCAGGACACATTGGTGGGGTCTTCAATCCAGGGAAGCCTGGCTAGTATCCTGATGGCATCTGGAACCTGGTGACTGAAGAGAGTTAACATACAAAACCAAACAAATTGTTGAGCAATCATGGACCCAAAGCTTGGAATAGTGGAGATAAAGTGTTAGGGAGGGTACTCACTGCAAACTCTAGTGCACTTCTGCTTTCTTACTTTGGTGCCATACTCCAAACTCAGTCAATTTCTGCTTTGCGTTTCTACTTCTTTTTTTTTTACATGCATAACATTCCCCAGATTCCCATTTAACAATACAACCCCCACTATTTCATTCATCATTTTTCATGGACCTGTATTCTCCCCACCCACCTACCCTACCCACCCCAGAGTCTTTTACTTTGGTGTAATACTCCAATTCCATTTCAGGTTCGATTTGTGTTTTCTTTTCTAATCTTGTTTTTCAACTTCGGTCTGAGAGTGAGATCATCCCGTATTCATCCTTCTGTTTCTGACTTATTTCACTCAACATGATTTTTTCAAGGTCCATCCAAGATCGGCTGAAAACGGTGAAGTCACCATTTTTTACAACTGAGTAGTATTCCATTGTGTATATATAGCACAACTTGCTCAGCCACTCATCTGTTGTTGGACACCTGGGTTGTTTCCAGGTTTTGGCTATTACAAATTGTGCTGCCAAGAACATATGTGTACACAGATCTTTTTGGATGGATATGTTGGGTTCCTTAGGATATATCCCCAGGAGAGGAATTGCAGGGTTGTAGGGTAGGTCCATTTCTAGCCTTCTGAGAGTTCTCCACAGAGATTGGACCAATTTACATTCCCACCAGCAGTGCAGGAGGGTTCCTTTGACCCCACACCCTCTCCAGCATTTGCTGCTGTTACCTTTTCTGATGTATGTCATTCTCACAGGAGTGAAGTGATATCTCATTGTTGTCTTGATTTGCAGTTCTCTGACAATCAGAGACTTGGAGCATTTTTTCATTTGTTTCTCAGCCTTTTGGATCTCTTCTGTGGTGAATATTCTGTCCAAGTCCTCCCCCCATTTTTGGATGGGGTTATTTGTTGTCTTGTTGTTGAGTCTGGCAAGCTCTTTATATATGTTGGTTATTAAACTCTTATCTGATGTATGACATGTAAAGATCTTCTCCCATTCTGTGAGGGGTCTCTTGGTTTGGGTAGTGTTTCCTTTTGCTGCGAAGAAGCTTTTTAATTTGATGTAGTCCCATAGGTTTATACTTGCCTTAGTCTTCTTTGTAATTGGATTTGTTTCATTGAAAATGTCTTTAAAATTTATGTGGAAAAGAGTTCTGCCAATATTTTCCTCTAAGTATTTGATAGTTTGTGGTCTAACATCCAAGTTCTTGATCCACTTGGAATTTACTTTTGTATTTGGTGAAATACAGTGATTCAGTTTCATTCTTCTGCATGTTTCAACCCATTGTTTCTAACATCATTTGTTGAAGAGACTCTGCTTTCCCCATTGAATAGTCTGAGCCCCTTTATCAAAGATTAGATGTCCATAGGTGTGGGGCCTCATTTCTGGGCTCTCAATTCTATTCCACTGGTCAGTGTGTCTGTTCATGTTCCAGTACCAAGCAGTTTTGATGACAATGGCCCTATAATACAGTTTGAGATCTGGGAGTGTGATGCCTCCGGTTCTGTTCTTTTTTCTCAAGATAGTTTTGGCAATTCTAGGTCTTTTCTGGTTCCAGATAAACATTTGTAGCATTTTTTCTATTCTCCTAAAAAATGTGCTTGGGATCTTGATGGGGATAGCATTAAATTTGTAAATGGCTCTGGGTAATATATTCATTTTGATGATGTTAATTCTTCCAACCCATGAACATGGAATATCTTTCCACTTCTTTGTGTCTTTTTCAATTTCTTTGAGTAGTGACTCATAATTTTCAGTATACAAGTCTTTCACTTCTTTGGTTAGGTTTACTCCTAGGTATTTTATTGTTTTTGTTGCTATAGTAAAAGGAATTGATTTCTGGATTTCAATTTCTTCTAACTTAGTGTTTGCATAGAGGAATGCCACTGACTTTTTTTTTTATAATGTTTTTTTTAATTTTATTTATTTATTCCCTTTTGTTGCCCTTGTTGTTTTATTGTTGTAGTTATTATTGTTGTTGTCGTCGTTGTTGGATAGGACAGAGAGAAATGGAGAGAGGAGGGGAAGACAGAGAGGAGGAGGGAAAGACAGACACCTGCAGACCTGCTTCACTGCCTGTGAAGTGACTCCCCTGCAGGTGGGGAGCCGGGGTTCGAACTGGGATCCTTATGCCGGTCCTTGTGCTTTGCGCCACCTGCGCTTAACCCGCTGCGCTACAGCCCGACTCCCTACCACTGACTTTTGAATGTTAATTTTGTAGCCTGACACATTACTGTATTGCCTGATGATTTCCAAAAGCTTCTTGCTGGATTCCTTAGGTTTTTCCATGTATACTATCATGTCATCTGCAAATAAGGAGAGTTTGACTTCTTCTCTTCCAATCTGTATCCCTTTAATTCCTTGCTCCTGCCTGATTGCTATGGCAAGAACTTCCAACACTATGTTGAATAGTAATGGTGATAGTGGGCAGCCCTGTCTAGTACCTGATCTGAGTGGTGGAAATGCTTCCAGTTTTTCACCATTGAGTATGATGTTGGCTGTAGGTTTGCTATATATAGACTCCACTATCTTCAGGAATTTTTCATCTATTCCCATTTTTTGTAGTGTTTTGATCATAAAGGGATGTTGTATTTTGTCAAAGGCTTTCTCTGCATCTATTGATATGACCATGTGGTTTTTGGTCTTGCTTTTGTTGATGTGGTGGATCACATTGATTGATTTACATATATTAAGCCAACCTTGCATGCCTGGGATAAACCCCACTTGGTCATGATGAACAATCTTTTTGATATACTGCTGTATCTGGTTGGCTAGGTAAAGAGACTTTCAGGCCTGAGGCTTCAAGGTACTAAATTCAATCCCCAGCACCACCATAAGCAGAGTTGAGCAGTGCTCTGGTATCTCTTTCATTAAAAAATCTCTCTCTCTCTCTCTCTCTCTCACACACACACACACACACACACACACACACACACAGAGAGGGGACAGGGGAGATGGAAAGGGAAAATGATAGGGGGAGATAGAAAGAAAGACACTTGCAGCACCTCTTCATTGCTCATGCAGCTCTCCCCTACAGCTGGGGATGGAGACTTGAACATTTGTCCTTGCTCAAAGTATTGTGTGTGCTCTAACAAATCTCTCCCTCTCTTCTCTCTCTCTCTTTCACACACACGCGCGCACACACACACACACACACACACACACACACACCACCAGCACCACCACCAAGTTTTCTACTGAAATGTAATCATCTCAATCTCAGATAATTATTTACTGTATGTAACCATCTCAATGATAATAATTCATTTCCAGTGATCCTGTGGGTTGACAGGGCAGCTATTCTGCTGCCTTCATGTGGCTTCATAAGCATGCATTTAGGTGTAGGGTAGGCCACGTTAGAGGATCTGGGATGTCCTTGCTCACAAATGGAACTGTGGCAGGGACAGCTGAGATGTGTCTCTCCACCCAGTCTCTCCTCATTCAGTGGTCTAACTGTGCTTCCTTCACTTGGCAGTTATGTTCTGAGAGAACAAAGGCAGAAGCTGCAAGATGTCTTGAGATAGCAGCTCCAGAATTTTATACTGGAGATGGAGAGAATAAAAAGGAGAGAGGACCAGAGCACAGCTTAGCTGACTTAAGGTGGTACCAGGGATTAAACTTGGGTCTCTGGTGCCTCAGGCATACCAGTTAATGCTCTAGCAAACTAAGCTATCTCCCCAGCCTACCCATCATTTCTATCACATTCTTTTGGCTAAAAAAGTTACAAGATGGGAGTTGGGAGGTGGTGCAGCAGGTTAAGCACATGTGGCGCAAAGCGCAAGGACTAGCGGAAGGATCCCCGTTTGAGCCCTAGCTCCCCACCTGCAGGGGATTCGCTTCACAGGAGGTGAAGCAGGTCTGCAGGTATCTGTCTTTCTCTCTCCCCTCTCTGTCTTCCCCTCCTCTCTCCATTTCTCTCTGTCCTGTCCAACAACAACATCAACAACCACAACGTTAAACAACAAGGGCAACAAAAGGGAAAATAAATAAATGTAAAAAATTTTTTTTAAAAAGTTACGAGTTCAGATTCAAGGGAGAATAGAATCCTATGTTCCTTGCTTGGAAACTAATAGGAGGGGCACAGTGAATTCAAATGAATATGGACACAAGGAGCTGTGACCCCCAAAGGAGACTTATACTTTACCTCAGAGACCTTGAAGAGGGAGTTTCTATTTAAACTGCAAGTAGTTTTAATTACTTTAGTACTGGCAGTGGGTCAGAGGTCCCATGAGAAAGGCCTTGACTGTGTCTGCCAGTTGAACTGTCTCCACTGTAGGGCACTGGAATGAGCAATGGCTGGTCTGCAGGGAGCCTCAGAATTAGACCCAGTCAGAAAGAGAAACACAGAAGTCCCTAAGATGGTGGAAGAGCCAACAAAGTAAACTAATTTTACATAAAATTCAATTCAGGTTGCTGATTCAATATAAGAATGTGTGTATGATATTTGAGAATGGAGTTCTTCAAACTGTGGGTAGTGTTCATTAGCTGCTCTTAAAATAACCTAGGAGCAGCAATGCTCTTTTTCTTATAGAGACAGAGAAGAATAGAGTGTACTATGTGCAAGGACTTAGGTCCAAGCCTCCAAGTCCCCACATACAGGGGGAGGTTTCTTGAGAAGTGGACCAGTGTTCCAAGAATCTCTTGTTTTCTCCCTATTTCTCTGTCCATATAAGAAAAAGAAAGAAGGATGGGGGGGTATAGCATACTGCTTATGCAGAGATTCTTATGCCTCAGGCTCCCAATTCCCAGGTTTAGTCCCCCACACCACCATAAGTCAGAGCTGAGTAATAAGAATATAGAGTGAATAATAATAATAATAATAATAATAATAATAAGCCGGTAAATAAGAATATAGAGTGAAATAAAATAAGAATATAGAATGAAATAAAATAAAAACAACTTTAAAATGGCCACTAGGAGCAGTGGGGCTGCCGTGCAGGCACTGACACCCAGCAATAAGCCTGGTAACAAAAACACCACCACCTCAACAAAAACCCAAAACCTTGTAGTTCACAATCAGCATTAAAAATGGAATAGAAGATAGATCTACTATATGTTCAGTCTTCCTTTCTCTAGGATGCAGTACTTATTATTTTAATATTTATTTATTTATTTATCCCCTTTGGTTGCCTTTGTTTTATTGTTGTAGTTATTATTGTTGTTGTTGAATAGGACAGAGAGAAATGGAGAGAGGGAAGACAGAGACGGGAGAGAAAGATAGACACCTGCAGACCTGCTTCACTATCCCTGAAGCGACTCCCCTGTAGGTGGGGAGCCGGGGGCTACAGGATCCTTACACCGGTCCTTGCGTTTTGCACCACCTGCGCTTTACCCGCTGCTGCCTGACTCCCTTACTATTATTAAGCCAGAGTACTGCTCAGCTTTAGCTTATGGGGAGAGCTAGGGATCAAACCTAGGACCTTGGAGCCTCAGCCATGAAAGTCCTTTTGTATAACCATTATGCTGTCCCTGACCACTGTTCCTTTAAGCAAATGTATTTTATGTCCCATCCACAATGCTTTTCTTTGAGAATAGGTATCTTTTCCTCTTCCTTCTTCATTCATTTTTTTTTTTTTTTATTGCCACCAGAGTACTTGCCTGGGCTCAGCACTGGCACTTCAGATGCACTGCTCTGAGCAGTAGTTTTTTGTTTTGTTTTGTTTTCTATTTTATTTGATAGGACAAAGAGAAATTGAGAGGAAAGGGGATGATAGGAAGAGAGAGACACCTGCCAACCTGCTTCCCTGCTGGTGAAGTTCCCCCCCTGCAGGTGGGGAGTGGGTGCTTGAATCTAGGTCTTTGCACATAGTAATGTGTGTGCTCAACTGTCAGCACCCCTCTTTTCCCTTTCTTGACTAAATACATTTTCTATTCCACATGGAACTTAAGAGTCAGGCTTTTCCTCATTTCTTGAGGTCAAACTTATACTCCTCTTCTCCACCCCCATTTAAAAATAAATTTATACTTTGCTTTAAAAAATGGAATAGAGGAGCCAGGTGGTGGCACAGAGGGTTAAGTGCACTTGGAGCTAAGTGCAAAGACCGGCATCAGGATCCCGGTTCGAGCTCCCGGCTCCCCACTTCACAGGCGATGAAGCAGGTCCAAGATGAGGTGAAGAAGGTGAATTCACCACTTTTAATATCTGAGTAGTATTCCATTGTGTATCTAGATCACAACTTTCTCAGCCCCTCATCTGTTGTTGGACACCTGGGTTGCTTCTAGGTTTTGGCTATTGCAAATTGTGCTGCTGATATCATAATCATGAACCTAAAGGCTGGAATAGCGCAGATGAAGAGTTGGGGGGGGTCTATCTTTCTCTCCCCCTCTGCCTTCCCTTCCTCTCTCGATTTCTCTCTGTCCTATCCAACAATGACGACAGCAATAACAACAGCTATAAACAACAAGGGCAACAAAAGGGAAAAAAAGTTTAAAAAATGGAGTAGAAAATATCAAGGGTAACATATAGAAAGATAATTTTCTTGGATTTTTAATTCACTTATATAAGTGAATTGGGGAAATACATTTCTTCAAGATTGAAGTTTGAAAGCCACTGAATTAGCATTGATAGGAGTGAAGGGACCATCTTTGTTATATTTCCATAAAGAAACAGTGTTAACATATGTTCCTAGTCAGAAATATAAAATGGTCAAGAGTACGAATCGTAATGCTGCAGAGGTGGCTTTGCAGTAGTATGCAAGACTTATACAAGAGACCCTGGGTACAGTTCCTGGCAGTGTACCTGCTGACACAGTGCTCTGGCTTTTCTCTCTCATGAAATAAATCTTTTAAAAGAGAGCAAGAATGGTAATTTTTTTTTTTTTTTTTTTGCCTCCAGGGTTATCACTGGGACTCGGTGCCTGCACTACAAATTCACTGCTCCTGGTGGCTATTTTTTCCTTTTTGTTGTTGTTGCTGTTATTGTTATTGCTGTTGTTGGATAGGACAGAGAGAAATCGAGAGATGGGGAAGAGAAAGATATAGACACCTGCAGACCTGCTTCACCACCTGTACGGAGCTTGAACCGGGATCCTTGTGCTGGTCCTTGCGCTTCATGCCATGTGTGCTTAACCCACTGCACTACCAATTGGCCCCCTGCATTTAAGCAGTTTTGTTTTTTTTTTATAGGACAGAAAGAAATGGAGAGAAGAGGGGAAGACAGAGAGGGGAGAGAAAGAGAGACACCTGCAGACCTGCTTCACCACCTGTGAAGTGAATCCCTTGCATGTGGGGAGCCGGGGGCGAACTGGGATCCTTATGCACGTCCTTGTGCTTTGTGCCACGTGCGCTTAACCCACTGCACTACCGCCCGACTCCCGCATTTAAGCAGTTTCAAAGGAAGGGAACCTTGAACCATGAGATTTCCTTTAACTCTTTCACTGGAAACAAAACATGGGGGATGCTGAGGTAGACGGGCTTGTGACAGACTAGCTGGTCTTCCAGCTACGGCAATAGCTCTGGAGGCAAGCCTCATAGGGGAGCTCACCACCTGACTTGTGGTTTATTTACTGTAGGACACTCCACTGGTACAAATGTTCCACTAAAGCAGGGCTCTACCCTGTTCACTGCTGGCTCCGCAGTGGGTGTACATATATTAGGTACTCAATGAGTATCTGTGGAGTAATCGAAAGAGTCCATGAGTAGAACGGGGTAGGATTAGGAAGAGAAATGGCTTCCCAAGTGTCCTATCTTACAGTCATTGCTTTTTTTAACTGAATGTACTTTGTAAGCTGCTGCCATCTGTGTTTATTTCCTTTAAACATGGTCACTTTTCCAAATACCATCTTCTATGATACTTTTATTTCTCTGTTGGGCAAAGAGTAGTGTTACCAGTCAGGACTGACCTAAGCAGCAACAGAAATAAGAGACTAAATTCCTCAAACTTGGCTAGCAGTCTTGAAGACATGTTAGCCTTCATAAAGAGGTTGGCCAGACTTATGGGCTGTACAGCCTGTTACCAGACTACAGACAGCTCATAATCAAGACCATCCACTTTATAGAAAAGTGACAATTCATTCACCTAGGAGACCTCAAACTATTGTCAACTGAGGATAAGGAAGACATAAAGTGAAGGAAGACACAAAACAGCTGTTTTTTTTTGTTTGTTTGTTTGTTTTTACTTTGAACATTAGCATTAAATTGGTTACCGTACATATCCAAAGGCCCAGCATCTCAGAAATATCATGAAGTGGCACACCTTGTACCAGAGTCTTGTAAGAATAAAACAGACAATGCTACATCAAGTGGTTAAAAATACACACAAAAAAGTAGTTAACAGTCTATAATTTTTATACTTAAAATCATGATTGAGTTGAAATAAAAAAAAGTGCATTTCATTTGCTAACCAAGAATATTTGTATAGTTAACAAAAGGGGAGAAACAAGTACACTGAAGGGTCTGACAGGATACTGGAAAAAAAGGTGACTCAGGGAAGCGAGGCCGGTTTGGAGACTCAGGAGGGGAGCTCAGTTCCACCTCACTGCAGTTCTCTGGGGTCAAGCAGCTCCCCTCTCTGTGGTCTCTCCCCCACCTTAAGAAATCCTGTCCTACCTGTCACCTCCCCAACTGAAAGACTCCTCTAATCTTTGCAGTGTGAATGAGAGGTACTTGTCCTATGACTCAAACTTAACCTTCAATAGCCCTAGAGGTAGGAAAGGGACACCAACCCCTTCTGGACTTGACATACGTACCCTGGCCATGAGGCCTTAATCCTTGTGACCTAATAGGCATAACAGGGACCAAGCAGCTTCTGTTTTTTGTCAAACTCCTTTGGACAAATGTTCAACATTCAATAATAAGCTTTGTAAACCTAATATGAAAGAATTCCTGGCAAGCAAACTGGATTTTAAGAAATGAGGAAAAGTGCAAGTGATTTTAGTACTGTTGGGGAAAACAAAAACTACCAAGTCACACACCTGGCCTTTTGCTACCTAAACCTGTCACAGCTTTAGTTTCTTCCCTTTTCTTTCTTTCTTTTTTTCCTTTTTGTTGCGATATATAGACAGACACCTCTATTTACCTGTATTGCTCAGAGTCAGACTTAGCTGGGAAAACCCGAGCTAGGCACATAACATCCAGAAGGTCATTCTGGATGTAAATCCCTTCTGGCTCTGCAGAGTAAATAGTTATGGTCTGGTATTTCTCTTTAGTTGATCACTGACCCGCTTACTGGGAAGAAGATACTGCTGTGAATACAAACAAAACTCTTGTGGTCAGAGAGTTGAAGGAGGCTACGTGTCCTAAGCCAGTGACTGGCAGAGGGCACCCAGCCCCCTCCTAAGCTGGAGGAGCAGCGCCTGCAGAAAATCTTGCATGGGTCAGGAAGCAGGCATCCATTTGAAACAGAGATGGCATCGCAACATTTCTTTATTCACACTGTAGCTGCCCCTTGCCACTCCTGTCCTTCTCAGAGATGTGATAGTTCCATGCTGGTGGCAGATTTGGAAGAAAGGAGGGCCACCTTCCTGCTCTGCATCTAGCACACAATGGATCTCCCATGGGAAGGTCTTGGCTTTCAGTCTGAGAACTGTTATTTTAAAAGGTTGATTGAGATGTCTGACCCACAAAGACCTCTGACCCAGACATCAATCTCTGATTGAGTCATGAAGTCTCATCAACTTACTGGACTTAGTTATAAGGAAAAATGTCTTCATACTCAAAGTCTATTAATAAATACTGAGCTAAGGAGGAGGTCCTGTAAGAGTGACTAACAAGCAGGATCTTTCTTTAGAAGGCTGAGAATAAAGAAGTTAAAGTACTTTGTTGCTCCCTTGTGGACCATGCCAGTACTGCTGATGGAAAAGAATCATAGTCAAGAAGTGAATAAAATGAATATTCAGATGTGTATAAGGTTAAGAAGAAACCACATTTTCTGGAGCTGCATATATCTTTGGAGATGCAAATTTAGAAGTAAATACCAAAATTATGCCACATAGTTTCCTCCTCACTTTTTAATAAAGCTAACCAGTTGAATAACCAAGCACAGAAAACATATTTCTAGGTCTAGAGATTCTAGAAGAATAAACTGTTCCTCCCAGCCTTCAATGCAATCAAGCAGTTTCAATTTTTATGCAAAATGAAAGTTGGCTGCTTTGTCCTTCTGATCACAAGGTCCCCTTCCACCTGTAGAAAATAGGTAGGGAAGAAGCAGTGTTTGTTCAAAGGAGCTAGATGTTCAGAAATAGCCTGATTTTTTGACACACCCAGTGTAGAGGCAGACTTTTTGGTTGACCAAAACCAGCAAAGCAAGTATCAGATTTTCCTCTAAAATTAAGAAAAACTCAACCTCTTATCTGCCCTGCCCCAAGCTATTTCCTAGTGTCCCCCAAATTGTTTTCAAGTAATCTGGAGCAACCCTGATCTCATCAGAGAAGCTCAAGTAGTGTGAAGGAAGTTGGAACTAGAAAGCGGAGGGGACACTTTTTCAGGACAAGTTTCTCTTTGATTTGCATCTCAAACGGTCCTTGTCGTAGATATGAAACAACTAAGTCTGTCTCAGGGATGAGGGGCCTGCAGAGATGAACCCACTGTGGTGCTCCATTACTGCACTGCCTGTGACCACAAAGAGAAAAACACAAACTTCAAAGTGGTTACTTTAGGAAAACTTCTAGGTCAATCATTAAACACGTTAAAAGCAAAAAGTACTTAAAACAAGAAATCCTTCTTTCTTATTTATGTAGAAATCTACCTTCGCATTTCGCAAAATAGACTTCCCACTCTGAATTGCCAATGAAGGCTTCAGATGTCTTGAGTTGATTCACGATCACATATAATCAGTTACCACAATTTTGCACCATCCCACCAGTAACATACTGTCTTCAGACGAAAAGGATTAAGAATTTAATAACAGCTGCCTTCTTAGACTCCCACTTCATGTGGTTATTAGTCTTGAAAACCTGAGTATTAGTATTATTAATTTAAAGAGAAGAGGCATGACATTTTAAGTCAAAAGGGAAAGAGTTCTTTTGACTATAGCAAAAAAAAAAAAAATCAATAGCTTTCATTCAGTTAAAAAAACAATTTCCTCATCATCTATTTTCAGTTTAGGAGAAAACTGAAAGGGAACAAAAGACCTATACACAGCACAACTTTAGTTTTTGACTGTGAAATATTAACCAATTCCTAGTAAGTCTTATCAATAAGGTGCTCATATCACAAGGAGAACACACTGCAACCCCCCTTTTGATTATATCCTTCATATATTATGTATCATATTTTAAAAATGGTTTTAGATGAGAACAGGTAGAAAAACGTAACTGGAAGTCTCTGAGGTATAGGAAAGAGGCAAATGAAAAACCAGTAAAGGGGACGGGTAGATAGCATAGTGGTTATGCAAAGAGAGCCTGAAGCTTGAAAGTCCCAGGTTCAGTCCCTTGCACCACCATAAGCCAGAGCTAAGCAGTGCCCTGGTAGAAAAACAACAACAACAACAACAACAACAAAAGCCCAGTAAAGGACTTTTGATAAATTCAGAAAACAATTTTAAATTAACTTGATTAAAATTAAATTATGGCTACAGCTTTGCAAATAGTTTCTAGGAGAGAATGTAAAGAAGCAGGCACAACAAGAGCAGCATTCAGAAAGACCAAGTTTGGGAAAAGATATTTAAGAGAGATAGTCCGTGACTTTTAATTGTAAAGGAATGACTAGATGCTGGCTAAAGAAGAAACAAAAAAAGAAAGTGATTTAAGAATAAAGCCCTCATCATTGGAGATGTACTGTGCAAAGAAATGAGAAGCAGGAGTCTAAAATGTAACATAAAAATGGCATGGGGGTGAGTGGGAGACAAAACAATTATGTTCAACATTCTCATCTAAGATTTTAGCTAATTTGTAGAGCCAAAGCAACTGGAATCAGTGTGAACTCCAATATTCAGGGAGAATGAACTCATCAGAGGTAGGATTTAGACCAGGAAAAGGATGTTCCAGGATGCTGGCTTTTTTGAAGGCACTCAAGAACAGAGTGAGAGACTGAAGTTGCAGTGAGAAAACAGGATTAGAGAGAGGTGTATTGTCACTTACTTGTCATAAGGAAATAAAAACAACTCCAGAAACCTTGAGACAATATATTATCAAGTAATGCAGAAAGTAATGGGGTAGAAATCCGTACTATAAGTAGTTTCTTATAGCAACATAGCTTCTGCTTAGGGGGGAAAAAAAAGGAGAAATTTGTTTTCCAGATATGCATCTGTGCAAAGACAGTTTTGACTTAAATGAAAAACTGGTTAAGAGGTGTACTATCTGGTTCTTTAAAAAGTTTACTGAAGTCAAAGCTTCAAAGTTGGGACAACCAAGGAGTTTGATTTTCCTTTGAATCTTGCAAAACCTAACCTCTAAGACAAAGAGATCTGATCATAAAGTCTATAAAAATTCTAGAGAGTATAAAAGTATATAGAACTATGAAAGTGGATCTATTGGTGGCAATTTGTATGGCTTCCATAGAAAGTGTAGAGAGGATCTCTGGTTTGCTTTATCGAGGTAGTGTCCAGGACTGGAAGGTCATCATTACCTGTTATAAATGCTACAGATGACAGAAGCAGGTTAGCTAGGGTATTGCATAATACTGCTACTATCTCTAGTGACCTTTTGTTCCCCAAAAAACGATCTTTTGAGAAATTTTCTATCTTGATTTAGGTAAAGGAAAACTAAAACCCAGTATTTACTTGTTCAATATTATAGTCTGAAGAATTCTAAGTGAGTTGATTTTTTTTTTAATGGTAGCTGAAAAAATCCTTAACTGTAACTAGTATCTCCCATGTAGTCTGCAAGAGCATCAATATGTATTATGTGCATCAGCAACAGAGTAAAAATTATTTCTTTTATATATATAGTAGCACAAACAGAAGGGTTTCTGATTTCACTTTTCTTCTTCTTCCTCTTCTCTCTCTCTCTTCTCTTTTAACAATAAAACTCCATCTACCATTCTGTTTTACCATCTGGAATCTGCAAAATTTAACAAATACACACACATTTGCAATGGACTGCTATTTTTGCTTACTCTCCTCAAAACCTGAAACTCTCAGTAAAGTTACAATTAAACTAGTCATATAAACCCATTCAATAAATATAAAAACTGAACATCTTTTTTTCAAGAAGTAGCAGACTCGAAGTTTACAAATACCTCTTCAGAGGATTTTGTCCTCACTAGGGACAAATTATAGGGAGTGTTAACCACAATGAAAAGGTATATCCAACACATGTAGTATTTTAAGTCATGGTACAACTAGGGTAATGTCCATGTTCAATCATTAATTTATAACAATTAATGTAAATGGTAGACTGAAAGTATACATAACTGATTTGAAAAAGTTCCTTTGAACTACCATATAAAGTTTTGTGTGGAGACCTCCTTGCTCGCTAAAACCAAAAATCAAATCACACATAAAAGTGGAAAAGAAGCCGTATGTTTCAACTTTCCGTCTTCTTTCTTCATCCAAGTTTTAAAATCGAATTCAGATGAGGTGACCTGACTCAGTTTGAGAAAGCAGCAAGTGGTCTTTCACTAAGGTCAAGGAAAAAATTATATCTGAATAATATAACTATTTCCTTGGGAATTTTCCTCAAGTAAGTCTTAGCCCTAAAAATGATACAAACCTTTGAAGACAGTAAAATTAAGCAGTGAGAACAAACTCAGTGTGATATCCACCTAATGCTGAAATGTGCTCTTTGCTGTCTTTGAAAGACTTAAACACAGACAAGGGCTGAGAACTCAAACTCATCTGTGGTACTTTTTCCATATTAAAGATAGCAAGTAGGCAGTAAGTTGTAAGGAATCTACTGGGGTCCAGAGCCACAGGTGGGAGGGAACCCATCATGCCACTTTTATCTTAACAAAGGATCCCTACTATATTTCAACCCTGAGTTTGAGTCTTAAGCATGCTAAACCTGATGCATATAAATGTTTAAGGCTTAATCCTGCCATTCTTATATTCAGAAGCAGTGGTGTAGTTATTCTTAATGCATTTCATAATCCACATGTAATTTGATAGTAATAAGGGGGTCAATAATTTCTGACCAGTTTTTCTGAAAATTAAAAATTCCTACTCAGTCCACAAGACAGTTCACTAAGAATTGTACTGATAAAATGTTATAATGTTGCTTCCCCCCCCCCCATCTATAATGTTGCTTCCCCCCCCCCCCATCTGTTAAGGGCAGTGGTGATTATTTGCTTACTACTGGTTTTCCTAAATAGCAGACATTTTCTTATGGCTATATTCACTTGAATAAAGAAAAAAAAATCAAAGATGACTACCTATTATATAATTATCATATATTTCATAAAATGGTTGATTTATTGGTCTCAAGTCTTGATATAGAATTGCTGCCCAATGATGAAAATTTATTTAGGGTAAAATAAGATAACCAGTTGACATAAGCTATGATTAATATCTTTTTTGAAATGATGATTTTAATAGTCCAGGCCTGACTATGAAGTATGACATGACTATATAAAGGTAGAGATTCACAAATGTGTTGTGGAATGCAAAAGAGATTGTAGGAGTAAGGGAAGGCAGCTACTAAAGATATTTCACAAATAAGAGATTAACTATTGGTTTGGGTAACTGGATATTCAAAGAATGTATACAAATACTTAAAATAACATTCTTTAGAATTAACATTCAAAGACAGAAAAAAGCTATGTCTTGAGATACTTTTCTGCCTCAATCCAAATTTTTCCTATGCTCACTGTAAAAACACAAAGGCAGTAATCAGAAGGAAAAGGTCTACAAGTATAAAACCATAAAACTAAGAAGAGAATGTGGTACCTTAAAAATAGGGGCTTAACCTCTATTAGAAGGGTTCCTTTTTTTTTTCTTACCACCGAGATAAATCAGCTAGAAAAGCCCCTAAAGCATATTTGCACAATTAATAAAAAATAAATAAATAAAATCCAGAATTCTTATTCAGGCAATAGTGTAAGAACCCGAGGAAAGAAAAATCAAGGGAGTTCAAGATTGAGAGAGAGAAAACAGACCTAGCTCTGGAACTCAGTTCTGAGATTAAAAAAAAAAAAAAAATCCTTAGCTATAGATTTTAATCTGGATAAATGTGATCTATTAAATATAATCAATCAATACATTAGCCCTTCTATTCAGCCTTTCCTATAAGCTCCTGAATGATCATGCTTTTTTTGAAGTTCCCCACACTTGAAAAAGCAGTCTGCCTAAAAGCTTTAAAGGTACCGCCCACTTCTTCTTCTAGCGTTTGCCCTTCTTCCGTAGCCAGTCAACAGCGTCTGCTTGTTGCTGGCTTTGAAAGTGACTGGGATCCATGTGGATTCAGTCGGCTAGGAAGGATCGTCAGTTTCCCCAATGAATGGGTACTCACGGGATGCACCACAGGAAGGTCGATCCAATGCCCACTAATCACTTACAAATCCTGCTCTCACACAATTATGTGCAGAGGAAAGGGCAGCAAAATTTAGGGGTTTTCTTTCCCTCACTACAATTTAAACTTTAGAACTCAAAGTTACAGCTATACTCAGTGCTAGCACAGGCATTTAAAACCTCAGAACCGGTTTTTGAGTTCTCATGCAAACATCTCAGCCACTATCAACATGTTTGTGATTTTAGTGTACTATTTTATCTTTTTTTTCCTATAACAATTCTAGAATTATAAAGCAGTCTCAGAATGAGACTTCAATTTTCCATCTCATAAAGGTTGGACATGAACAGGTTCTAAGGGAAGTGAGAAGCAGACATGACTGAGATGAAATACTTCCCACCACTTCCTCATTTTGACCATGAACAGATTTACTCAAATTTTCAAAAATTTCAAGCTTTAGGTGACTTTCCTGGAAAAGGCCTAATCCTCTGAAAATAATCCTCTTTAATGTAATTACGGCATCAGGTGTAACATGAATGGCAGGAGCATGTTAGTGAGCCCAATAGATACCTGAACACTGAGCAAAGACTTAAAAAAAAAAAAAAAAAACTACCAAGAACTTATGCCAGGTTCTGAAAGCAAAGCCTCACTTCTGCAGTCATCTGGTCTGGAAACCATTTCAGATACATCTAGTCTCTGAAGCACCTTTGACTTGTACGGATGTAAGAATAATTTTGAACTATAGAAGTTATATGCATCTTTAAGAATCACATTTTGATGATTATAAATTTTTTTCTATTTTACAACATAGGTTCAGCTACATTGAAAAAATTACACCGCTTATTGAAATACATTTCATCTTAGAAACAGACTACTAAAGAAGTCTATACAAAAACTCTAAAATAATTTCTGTAGTAAAATAAAGAGTGTGTTAGGAGAGCTACACAAAGAAGAAAATTTCCATCTTTCTCTATAATGCTTGATATACTGTGAAACATGGCTAGCTGAACTCTGTAGCCAGCACCAAAAGCTGAAAAGAATTTATATGATACACAGTGATACAATTAATGCTCTGGATTAATCTCACAGCCTTCCCGATTAGTACAAAGAAAACCTGGCCTATCCCCTCTTTGAGGAGAAGTCCAGGATATAAAAAGCAAGCATACCTCATCAGCTGATATGAAATTATAAAATTCCACAGTCCAAGTATTTGAAATTTATAAAAGTCACCAGAAAATGCAAGCAAACTGGGCTTGAGTTTGGTGGTTCCCCTGGTTCAGATGATAGTTCCCTCTGTGAGCTCAAGATAAGTCTTGTTTTTTTTCCCCTTGGATGTGTTGATTCACCAAAACAATGACAAAGCTCTTGGTGGCAGCTGACAGCTACAGAAATGCTCACCGACTCTCTTTCTGCAAACTCATGTATGGGAACATAACTCACAGAGAACACTTAAGGAGATGGATGTTAATGATGCTGTGCTGAACTGTTCTTCTCTGCCAGGTGCCGCAGAAAGTTGTCCTCACCCTGGCCTCTATGATTTAAAGGCTCGCTCTTAAAGAGAGCTGGAGGTGGTGGCAGGTGAGGGACTGGAGGGATAGGAAGGTGGTGTGGGTGGTGAGGGTGTGGGTGGATGTGAAGGTGTGAGAAGGGGTGGGGGATCTGCCGAGGGGGAAGTGCGTTTACAGGATTCATGTTGATAGGAGGGGTTGGGGTTGTGGGTGTGTTCACCACAGAAGGAACTGGGGTGGCAGGGGAAGTTGTAAGTGGGATCTGGACAGCAGGCGGCACATTCACGGGACTGGTTACCCGAAAGCACTTCTCCTTGTGGGCCTTAAGCATGTTGGAAAAACGGAACCGCTGGCCACACACATCACATGGATAGGGCTTCTCGCCTGTGTGAGTTCTGCGATGCCTCTTCATGTTGGGGCGGCTGGTGAAGCTTTTACCACAGATTTCACAGATAAAGGGTTTCTCTCCTAAGGTGAACACAGATACAAAAAAAAAAAATTAAATAAAAATTAACATACTCTGTGGTAATGATGCGCTCCTGTTTTCCTCATATTCAAAAATATTATCACTCCTTTCTCTTACGGTATTTTCTATCTATTCTCACAGTCATGAAGAGTCCCAAAGATGGCACTTACAAAAAAGAGTAGATAAGAGTATAGCTAATACACTGCTTACAACCTGGGTTTGTTTAATAAACAAAATAAAAGGGGTGAGGTCAGGTGATAGCTCACCTGGTAAGATTACCCACCTTAACCTGCAGGAACCCCGGCACCATATGGGAACACTGTGGCATTGGTGGAGGCTCCATGGATGATAAGCCTCTTTTCTCTGTCTCCCTCTCTCTCTTCCCATATGTCTCTAAAATAAAAAGTTGGGGGGCCAGGCAGTGGTACACCTGGCTAAGCACTCACAGTACAGTGCACAAGGACCCAGGTTCAAGCCCCTGGTGCCCATCTGCAGGGGGTAAAGCTTCATGAGTGATGAAGCAGGACTGCAGGTGTCTGTCTCTATCCCTCTCAATTTTTCTGTCTTTATCCAATAATAAAATAAAAATAGAATTATTTAAAAAAAAAAGAGGAGAAAAAAAGTTGGCCTAGAGGCAGTGGTATCACATATGTGCAAGGCCCCAGAACCACAGTTTAAAAAAAAGGGGGGGTGTGGGGGTTATTTATAATAGTGGGTCTTCACATCCTATCTAAGGAATTGTTCATATGACTCAAGGAAATTAAAACTATAAATGAATCCCTGTCGTTACATATAGGCAAGTTAATCTGTCAGAAATTTCTGACATTCCTACCAACAGTAAGACTTCATCCAATGTGTTCTGTAGAGCAAGTGTGTCTTTAATTAATTTCTACTTAGACATAATCCTTAGCAAGTAGGTTACTTTCTGGTACTGGTCTTGAAAAGCCCAAGTCTGACTCACAACATAAATTTCACATTTGAATATTTCCTAGTGGAAGTGATGCTGGCATTTCTGCAGACATGTCTTCATTATATGGTATGGTATTATCTGGATTATTTATTTATTTATTTATTTATTTATTTAATCAGAGCACTGTTTAGCTTTGGCTTATAGTGATACTGAAGAATTGAACCTGGGACTTTGGAGACTCAGTCATGAGTCTCTTTACATAACCATTATGTTATCTACCCCTGCTTTCTGGCATTATTATTTAAAAAAAAAAAGATTTAGTTTTCATATATGAAAGACACAGAGAAAAACAGAGTACCACTTTGGTGTATGCAGCATAGGGTATTAAACTGGGAACCGTAGTCATGTATCGTCAATGCTCTACCAACTGAGCTACTTTACACACTGCAAAGTTTATTTTATTTTACCTTTTTTGGGGGGCAAGGACCCAGGTTCAAGCCCCCAGTCCCCACCTGCAGGGGGAAAGCTTCATGAGTGGTGGAGCAGTGCTGCTGGTGTCTCTCTGTCTCTCTCCCTCTCTATCTCCCCCTTCCATCTCTATTTCTGGCTGTCTCTATCCAATAAATAAAGATAATAAAAAATAAATTAAAAGATACATTACTTTTTTTTTCTTTACCAAGCACTGTTCAGTTCTGACTTATGGTAATGCTGAGAATTGAAGCTGATACCTCAGAGCCTCAAGCATAATAGTCTTTTGCATAACTGTTCTGTTATCTCTCCAGCTCTATCTGGTGCATGTGAAGAGTTCTTAGCATTCCTGGTGTCAGTCTACTACATGCGCCCCTAAGAGCTTTTTCCAAAAGCCCAAAAGTACAGGGACACTGTGTATGTAATGGGATGTGTTACTTCTCGTTGAGAACCACTGGGTCAATGAGTTAAAACGGAAGCAAATCCCGTATCTCTAAAAGCACTTAAGGAGGAAATTAGGTTTGTATTCTAAAGGTTTAATTAAAGCAACAAGTTAATAAGAGCGAGATGAAAGGTCAGAGCAGTGTTCCTTCATACATGATGTTGAGGATTGAACCTGGGGCCTCAAACATTAGAAATGAATTTTATCTGCTAGGTCACCTCCCTGGCTGCTCAAAGGGTATAATAGGCCTGAAGAAAAGGTGTTTTAATAAAGACAGAGAATCAGAAGAGAAGACAGAAAATAGTAAGACTTTGGCAGGCTGTCTTGTGCAGTGCTGAAAGAGCAACCTGGCCAATAAACACAGACATTCCAATCTGTTGAGTATGAATGTCACTGAGTCACACAGAAATACTATCTATCTATACTTAGTTTAAAATCTCTCTTGAGCTTGAAACTCACTTTTCAGACCACCTAGTAGATTTCTTCACTAGAATACTCTATAGATTTTTCAAAATTAACAAGTGAAAAGTTAAATTCATTATCTTCTCTAACAAGTCTTTAAAAAAAAATTTCTTTGTTGGGGGATTAATGGTTCACAGTCAACAGTAAAATACAATAGTTTGTACATGCATAATATTTCCATATAATAGTACAACCCCTACTAGGTCCTCCTCTGCCATCATGTTCCAGGATCTGACTCCCCCTCCTGCCACACCCACCCCAGAAGTCTTTTACTTTGGTGCAATACACCAACTTCAGTCCAAATTCTGCTTAGTGTTTTCCCTTCTGATCTTATTTTTCAACTTTTGTCTATGAGTAAGATCATCCCATATTCATCCTTTTCTTTCTGATGTATCTCACTTAACATGATTATCTTCAAGCTCCAAGATGGGTTAAAGAAGGTGAATTCATAAATAAATAAATAAAAACTAAAAAAAAAAAATTTTGAAAGCATTAAAAAAAAAAGAAGAAGAAGAAGAAGAAGGTGAATTCACCATTTTTAATAGCTGAGTAGTATTCCAGTGTGTATATATACCACAACTTACTCGGCCATTCACCTGGCTTGCTTCCAGGTTTTGACTATTACATACTGTGCTGCTATGAACATAGGTATACACAAATCTTTTTGAATGGATGTGTTGGGTTCCTTAGGATACATCCCCAGGAGAGGAACTGCAGGGTCATAGGGTAGGTCCACTTTTAGCCTTTTGAGAGGTCTCCATACAGCTCTCCACAGGGGTTGGACCAACTGACATTCCCACCAGCAGTTCTAGCAAGTCTTCTATTTTTCCACTTTAGGTATTAATAAAGACTCCCAAACTGAGTAGCCTTGATTCTTTCTTTCCATACCACCAACAGACACTCACTCACCAGAGTCATTCAATTCTAGTTGTCTAACATTTTGATTTTGTTTACTGTCAGTGCTATAGTTCTATCTTCACAATTGTTTACTTGGGTTATTTTAATATTCACCTATTTTCACTGTTGCAAATATTTTTGTTGTTGTTACTTAGAGCTCTGCCACTCTAACCTCACTTTTTTTTTTTTTTTTTTTCCTCCTCCAGGGTTATTGCTGGGCTCGGTGCCTGCACCATGAATCCACCGCTCCTGGAGGCCATTTTTTCCCCCCTTTTGTTGCCCTTGTTGTAGCTTCGTTGTGGTTATTATTATTGCCCTTGTTGACGCAATTCGGTGTTGGATAGGACAGAAAGAAATGGAGAGAGGAGGGGAAGACAGAGAGGGGGAGAGAAAGATAGACACCTGCAGACCTGCTTCACCGCCCGTGAAGCGACTCCCCTGCAGGTGGGGAGCCGGGGGCTCGAACCGGGATCCTTACGCCGGTTCCTGCACTTTGCGCCACATGCGCTTAACCCACTGCGCCACCGCCCGACCCCCGTAACCTTTTTAAGACAGAAATGAAGAAGCAGACACAAAGAGAGAGGGAAAGACAGCACAGCACCGAACCTTTCCCCAGTGTGATAGAGGCCAGGCTAGGCATGGCAAAGCAGGCATCTGACCAGGTGGAGAGAGCTTGCCATTCTCCTCTCTAATCCTGCGCCCTACCCTCCACTCCTTTCTCCACTGCAGTCAGAGTGAACTTTCAGACAGTAGTGTTACACTCTGCTAATCATTCAGGAACATCCTACTGACTTGAGATGAAAGGGGGAAAAATGATGTAGAGCTTATAGGGTACTTATTTATTAATTTTGTGATCTTGTACCACCTATTTACTACTCTCCAATGTCATGACTTAGCATATATGCCACCCCATTCTACACTTCAATCCACCAAAATTTAGTGAGTCCATGCACATGCTTTTACCATGAAGCTATTGCCATGCCTCGCTTATCTTTCACCCCAACTCCAATCTGATGATACACTCTGTGAGCCTGTGGACTATTTCAGTCTTGCTCATCACAGTGGCTCTACTTAGTAAATCATTAGTAAATATTAAAAAAATTATTACCTTTATTTATTGGATAGAGACAGTCAGAAATCAAGGGAAAGGGGGAGAGAGAGAGGGAGAGAGGAAGACAGACAGGAAGAGAGACAGAGAGACACCTGCAGCCCTACTTCACCACTGGTGAAGCTTCTTCCCTGCCGGTGGGAACTGGGGACTCAAACCCAGGTCCTTGTGCACTGTAACATGTGCACTCAACCAGGTGTGCCACCAGCTGACCCCCCATTAGTAAGTATTTAACTCTAAGACATGCACTTCCCCCCACAAGTTAACATCTCTGGAACTGGCACACCCTGAAGCCAGTTTTTTGATTAGCAGTATTTTCTTAGCAGTATATAGCGCAAGTCTGCTCTATGATTGCTGGTCCCGTGGATTTGGGAAAAATATGCTGCTCACCAACAGGGTCATTCCATTATCTTCCCTACCTTAAAAAAAAAGATTTGTCAGTTGTACCCTTGAGACAACAATAGTCTTGTAAAGCATTTCCTCAATAAAAGCAAATGACTAAGGTTAACAAAAAGAGATTTATCTATTATTAATATGAGAGAGAAAGAGAGAGAGTGTGTGAGACCACCAGAGAATCACTCTGGCACACAGGATGCCAGGTAGCAAACTTGGGACCTCCTGCTTGAGAATCCAATGCTTTATCTACTGCGCCGCCTCTTGGGGCCTCCATTACTTTCCTGCCCTACAGTTCTGTCTTTGACTATCTTCTTGTTATAGTTTAGCTTTTACTATACATTTTTAAATAGGCTGACTGAAGGACATGAAAGCTCTGACTTTTCCTGGTAAATAAATAATTTCATTTATATGTAGTAATATTATCTATCATATATGAACCATCTGATCCTGATTTTTTTTTTCTTTCTTTTCATTAGAGCACTGCTGAGTACTAGCTGATGGTGTTAGGGTGGTGCTGGGATTGAACCTGGGAACTTGAGTGCTTCAGACATTAATATGTATTGTGCTCCTGCCCTGATCCTGACCTTTTAAGTAAACTGACACAAATTGTAGAAGCTTCAAGCCAAACTTGAAATGATACCTTTTGCGTTCATATTTTACATATCCCTCCATATCACTACTAAGCTTCCATTAAATTTATGCCAGAATCACTAAATGTGTGGTTCTGGAGTGAGTTAAACTACTTTGGGTAATTTATTTAATCTCAGCTTCAGTTTCCTCAAGTGACAGATAAAAATAATAGAGGAGTTGGAAAAAGGACTAGAAAGCTGGATCAGGGGAGAGAGTGGCTCCCAAATATGGGAAAGTAGAGCCCCACCTCCCCCAGATCCCTGCCCCACTAGGGAAAGAGAGAGACAGGCTGAGAGTATTGATCAACCTGCCAACGACCATGTTCAGCAGGGAAGCAATTAAGAAGTCAGGCCTGGGGGTCATGCGATAGCGCAGTGGGTTAAGTGCATGTGGCGCAAGTGCAAGGATCTGCGGAAGGACGCTGGCTCCCCACCTGCAGGGGAGTCGCTTCACAGGCAGTGAAGCAGGTCTGCAGGTGTCTATCTTTTTCTCTCCCTCTCTGTCTTCCACTCCTCTCCCCATTTCTCTCTGTCCTATCTAACAATGACGATAACAATAATAACTACAACAACAATAAAAACAAGGGCAATAAAACGGGAGAAAATGGCCTCCAGGAGCAGTAGATTTGTAGTGCAGGCACCGAGTCCCAGCGATAAACCTGGAGGCAAAAAAAAAAAGTCAGACCTTTGGCCTTCTGCACCCCACAATGATCGTGGGTCCCTAATCCCAGGGGGATAAGTAGGAAGCTATCAAGGCAGGGGACTGGATATGGAGCTCTGGGGGTGGGCAATGTGTGGAAATGTACCCCCCCCCCCTTATCCTATGGTCTTGTCAATGTTTCCATTTTATAAATAAATAAAAATAAAAAAATAATAACAGGACTTAAAAAAATACAAGGAAAAGTACTTAGAGTGGTATACAATGCATTCTAGCTGCTGTTAGTATCATTGTTGTCATTACCACGATCACTAGTATTGGACCATACATGTCTTAAGAGTAAACTCAGGCATTGTAAGATCAGTATACTTTATTAATGAATGAAAGTAAGAGAGTGACTAGAGCTCAGGGAAGTATGCAGTATTGGGGACTGAACTCAGAGTCTCAGACACAAAAGTCCTATATCTACCCTCTGAATACTCTTGGTGAGCTATAACCTGGTCTTAACTCATCCTTGTATTCCTAAGTACTTACCACGGTGTCTGGTACCAAGAAAATCAGCAATTGCTCCATTACTGGACTCACTCCGCACCAGTTTAGGAAACCTTGCCTAAAGGATGGTCAGCTTCTCTAAGGCTTGCCTCATTTTTCTTTAAGTGAAAAGAAATAGCCTTGTTCTGGGGGGATGGATCAACCTGTCAGTGCCTATGTCCAAGGGAGAAGTAGCTATAGGAGCTAGACCTCCCACATTCTGGATCCCAAAAAGAATTTTGGCCCATACTCCCAGAGGGTTCTATACCCCCATTCCACTAATGAGCTTGTCACCAGGAATCCTGTTTTAATATCATCAATGAAAGGGAAAACACCAGATTCACAGAAAAAACTATCTTTCTCTCCCCCTCTCTGTCTTCCCCTCCTCTCTCCATTTCTCTCTGTCCTATCCAACAACGACATCAATAACAACAACAATAATAATAACTACAACAATAAAACAACAAGGGCAACAAAAGGGAAAATAAATAAATATTTTTAAAAAGCATATAAACATAGATATAGTTATAGAATCAGCCAATATTGGCAACCTTGGGAGAATTACTACAGCTTCCAATGGTGGAGATGGGGACACAGAAGTCTGATGGTGGGACTTTATACCCCTATTATCTTACAGTTCTGTAAATAAGTATTAAACCATTGCCTTAAAAAGGGGGGGGGGGGTCAAAGGAGAGGAAAAAAGAGAGAAATCAAACTTTCTGAATTTGTAAGAAATTAGAATAAAAAAGAAAGAGGCTGCACCAAAGGAAAAGACTCTGGGGTGGGTGTGGGGGAGAGTACAGGTCCTGGAAAAGGATGACAGAGGACCTAGTGGGGGTTGTATTGTTATGTGGAAAACTGAGAAATGTTATGCATGTACAAACCACTGTATTTACTGACTGTAAAACATTAATCCCCCAATAAAGAAATTAACAGAAAGAAAGAAAGAAGCAAGGAAACAAAGAAAGAAAGAAAAGAAAAGAAAAGAAAAGAAAAGAAAAGAAAAGAAAAGAAAGAAAGGGGTTAGGTAGTGGCGCACCTGTTAAGTACACACATTACATTGCACAAGGACTTAGGTTCAAGCCCCTGGCTCCCACCTGAAGGAGGAAAACTTCATGAGTGGTAAAGCAGGGCTACAGGTATCTTTCTCTTTCCCTCCCCTCTATATCTCTCCCAACCCTGTCAATTTCTGTCTCTATCCAGTAATAAATAAATAAATAAATAAAAATTCTTTAAAAAGAAAATTACTCTTAAAAAAAGAAAGAAAACCACAAGAAATAAGCTTATCACTGTCAATTCCTGCAATAGCCTTAGTCCTCACCAAAACAATATCTAAATGTGTTCTGGATCCAGTCTTCTTCTTTTTAAGGAGACAGGCAGTGGTGCACTTGGTTAAGCACAAGAAGCTGAGTTCAAACTCCTGACCCCACCTACAGGGGAAAGCTTCATAAGTGGTGAGGCAGGGCTACAGGTATCTCTCTGTCTCCTTCTCCCCTCTCAAATTCTCTGTCTCTACCTAAAAAAAAAAAAAAAAAAAAAAAAAAAAACTTTTTCCCCAAAGGTTTTATTTCTTTATTAATAAGAAAGATAGGGAGAGAGAGAGAAAGAAGGAGAGGCAGAGAGAGAGAGAACCAGATATCACTTGGCACATGTGCTGCTGGGGACTGAACTCAGGACCTCATGCTTGAGAGTCCAATGCTTGGGGTGAGGGAGATAGCATAATGTTATGCAAACAGACTCTCATGCCTGAAGGTCCGAGGTTCTAGGTTCAATCCCCCACACCACACATCAGAGTTGAGCAGGGTTCTGATTTTAAAAACAAAACAAACAAACAAACAAACAACAACAACAACAACAACAACAAAAAGGCATGTAGAAAATCCAATGCTTTACCCACTGCGCCACCTCCCGGCCCACTGTTCATCCAGTCTTAAACAAACTATTTCTTTTCTTCTTTTTCTTTTATTTTTCCAAATCTTCCTACTTTATTGTTAGACTCTTCCACAGGCTGACTTCTTCCACCCTAAGCCTCTTCTAAGAGTTTATCGAACTACTGTATGTACTTTCACTCATCAATGGATAAAAGGCTGAACAAATGAGCTTCTTTTTAATCAGAGCAGTGTTCAGCTGTTTTATGGTGGTACAGGGAAACAAATCAATTTTTATAATCCATCTAAGGACATTCTTTTTGGTCCTTTGCTTGCCTGTTGGCCCTACCCTCACCTTCAAACTTTATGTCTGTCTGTTATGAAAACTTCATTCCCTGGACTGGGGAGATAGCGTAATGGTTGTGTTAAGAAGCTTCTGTGCCAGAGACCCTTGAGTCCCAGGTTCAATCTCTAAAGCTACCATAAGCCAGAGGGCTAAGCAGTGCTCTGGTAAAGAAATAAAATTAAAGAAAGAAAAAAAGCTAATTTCTTCCCCTGAGAAACAAGCCATGGTCTAGCAAAAAATGTTCATTTTTTAAAAAAACTTTTGAGTAGGATTAACTATGCATAGCTATAAATGAAGCAAAGCTTTTAATCTACATCCTGTCAGTTGGCACCTAGGTCTTTCCAGGTACTGCCCCACCCTGTGAGTGCCTTGAGGCCTCTCATCAAGACTTTGTATAGGAAGGAATGATTCAAGTTGGTAGAGGCTCCTCCTGTCCTGGTAGGGCCCAGTACCCACATGACATGCAGAATTGAGGGTCCCTGCACCTCCAGTTTCTCTGAATGTTTGACAAACAGAAAGATAACATACAGGGCTGGGGAAACAGCATCATGGTTATGCAAAAGGACTTTATGCCTAAGGCTTTAAGGTCCCAGGTTCAATCCCCATAATCACCATAAGTCAGAGCTGAGTAGTGCCCTGGTCTTTCTCGCTGTATCTCTCTAAGATAAAATAAATAAAAAATTTTTTTAAATGACATATAGCTGCAGGTCGGAAGCTCAAGTAGGGAGAATAGTAGATGTTCCTTTTTTAAAAAAAATTTATTATTATTATTTTTTAATTTTTTTTTTTTTTTAACCAGAGCACTGCTCATCTCTGGCTTATGGTTTACGGTAGTTGCAGGGATTGAACCTGGGACCCTGGAGCCTCAGGCACGAGAATCTCTTTGCATAACCATTATGCTATTTATCCCTGCTGGTAGATGTTCCTTTTCTTCTCTAAGGTTAGTTCTTTAATGCAGTAGAACACAGGGCTTGCAAACATGAGATCCTGAGTTTGTTCCCTGACACTGCATATGCTTTTCTCTCTTCCCCCTTGTTAGTAAGTTTTTAAAAATAAAGTTGAGCCCTATGGTTTTGTCAAGGTTTCCTTTTTATAAAGAAAAAAAAAAAAAGGAAAAAAATAGCCTCCAGAGCAGTGGGTTCATGGTACAGGAACAAAGCCCCAGCAATAACCTTGGAGGCTAATAATAATAATAAATTTAAAAGTAAATAAATAAATAAAGTTGAGCCAGGAGATAGCTCACCTAGTAGAGTACACACTTGATGAACAAAGACCTGGCATTGAGTCCCCAGCACCATTCACAGCAGGTGTTATGGTGTCTCTCTTTTTCTGTCTCTCCCTCTGTAACTTAAAGAAAAAGAATCCCCAATTAAATTCCTGGCACCCTATATGCCAGTGATGTTGTGGTTCTCTCTCTCTCTCTCTCTCTCTCTCTCTCCTTTTTCAGAGCACTGCTCAGGTCTGGTTTATGGTGGTGTGGAGGATTGAACCTAGGACTCTGGAGCCTCAGGCATGACAGCCTCTTTGCATAACCATTATACTATCTACCCTCATGCCCCCCTTTCCTTCTCCCTGTTTCTCCTTATCTTGTGTTAATAAACAATATTTTTTTAAAGTGACTCAGAACTAAGAGCCTAGTCAAGAGCTACCAAATTATAAGCATAGAATTTATATTAAACACTGCTATATTTGGAAAGTACTGCTACATACTTGGGCTTCAAAGTTTTCAGTATTTTCTAAGGTACTATTATTTGACTAAATCTTCTTGTGGTTCTTCATCTAGCCTAATCCTTAAAATGTAAGAGTGTGCCCCAATGATGATATTTTACCTACTACTTCCTACTGTGAGAATGACAACCATTATTACTACCATTATCCTAATAGAGGCACACAATGTGGTGATTTGGAGAACATAGAGAGTACATTTGAGCTTATATGAAGCTTTTTCTTTCCAGAACCTTAAGTACAAGTTCCATACGGTAGCTATGGACAAATAAATACAAGACACTGAACAGAACTGGCTTCAAGTTAAAGCACTGGATTGGAGTCTCTGATATTACTGGCTTGACTGTTTTTGCTACTGAGTACACAGTTTTGTTTTGTTTTTAAATCCATCAATAGCTTAACTGCATGCAGATTTTGGAGACTTTTTATATAAGTATGTGAAGAATCAGACTAGCTACACAAGGAGTCTTAAGCAAAAGGCATACCTGTTACCCAAGACAGCAAACATGCAGTTGCCTGACTGAAAGACAGCTAAATGGAAATTCATGAGGCAGAATATTAAGGTTGAATAAACTGTATTTTTTATTATCTTTATTTATTTATTGGATAGAGACAGGCAGAAATTGAGAGAAAAGGGGGATGATAGAGAGGGAGAGAGACAGAGACACACCTGCAGCCCTGCTTCACTGCTTGTGAAGTTTTCCCCCTGTAGGTGGGGACCAGGAAGGTTGAATAAACTTGAAAAAAAACTTTTTATTTTTGCCTCCAGGTTTATCACTGGGGCTTGGTGCTGGCCCTATGAATCCACCACTCCTGGTGGTTATTCCTCACCCCCAACCCCTCCCTTTGCTACTTTGTTTGACAGGACAGAGAGAAATAAAGAGGGGAGGGGAGACAGAGAGGGAGAGAGAAAGATAGACACCTACAGTCCTGCTTCACTGCTTGTGAAGTGTACCTGCTGCGGGTGGGGAGCTGGGACTCAAACCTGGGTCCTTGTACAGATCCTTGCCCTTAGTACTATGTGCACTTAACTGGGTACACCACCACCTGGGCCCCCCAAAAGATAATTTTTTATTAATAAAATTTTCATTTCTTTACTAATACCAGATAAAGGAGAGAGAAACAGTATCATTCTGGTATATCCATGTTGGGCATGGAACTCAGAATCTCATGGATGTAAGCTCTACTTAGTGTATAGGGCCACTATTTATTTAATTTTGTATTGGGAGGGCGAGATGGAAGGAGGAGTATTAATCAGCTCTAGCAATATGGTGGCACTATAATAATTGAGCCTCTAGAGCCTCAGGCATGTAAATCTAGTACACAACCTGTCTGTTATTTTCCTTGCCCTGAACTTTTGATTTTAATAAATTTTCATAAAAAATATGAGGGTGTGGCCAGGGAGATGGCTCAATAGGCTGAGTATAGGACTTATATAGGAGAGGTTCCAGGTTCCATCCCAGATATCACATATACCAGAGTGAAAGTATGCTCTGGTTGACCAGTTTCTCTCTCTTCTTCTTCTTCTCTTATTAAGTAAAATTGTGGTAGTGTATTGCACCAAAGTAAGACTCTGGGGGGGGGGGGGGAAGAGTACAGGTCCAAAAAGGATGACAGAGGACCCAGTGGGGGTGCTGTATTGTTATGTGGAAAACTGAGAAATGTCATGCATGTACAAACTACTGTATTTTACTGTCGACTGTAAAACATTAATCCTCCAATAAAGAAATTAAAAAGAAAAGAAAAAAATGGGGGGTGGGTCTTGGGTTTATGGTTGGGAGGTGATTTAGCAATAGACCAAAGGACTTGCATTCATGGGTCTCTCTGGGTTCTACCCCAGGCACCATACATGACAGCATGGTGCAGTGCTCTGGTCTTTCTTCTTAAATAAACAAATAAATAAATAGATTTTTTAAGAATCAGAGAGTTTTCTGCTTTGAATGGAAAATAAGTCCATCAGGCAGACATTTTTCTTTGGAGTGCGGTAGCAACAAAAGAGCGCCATGGGCAGAAAGTCCTTACCATGAATTAATAGCAGGCTAGGCTAGGCAAGGTAACCTCTTGCTACTCTAAGTCTGCTACTCCACAGACTGAGAGAATCTAGAATCCTATTATTACATTTTATTTAGAAACTTGCAAGACTTTTCATACTGTTCAATTTTTTTGCAAAGACTGCTTTTTCCAGAAGGTCAGGTTAAGACTAAGAAAGTAATGATAGTGTTTACAGAGGAAGATGTTATCTCAGCCCAGCCGGATAATCAAGTGCTTACAAGATTCAATTCTATGTTATGAAGAATATAATGCTGAAAGCAAAAAGTGGTTATAAAATAATTGAACCTCATGTAATTGATATGCTCCTGAAAAGTATTAAATTCTGATAAACTGAATTCAATCAATAAAAGGTTCCTCTCTTCCTTAGACAGACAGGCTATACACATAGGCATATAAGCCAGTTTCATATAATCTCAAGATCTCCTCTTCCTCAAAGGATCCATTATCTTTCAGGATCCCAAAGTTAAAAGACACTACTCATATAAAGTACTATGAAAGGGTGGAGGGTAGACAGATAGCATAATGGCTATGCAAAGAGACTCTCATGTCAGAGGCTCTAAAGTCCCAGGTTCAATTCCCCACACCACCATTAAGCCAGAGGTGATCTAGCAAATAAATAAAGTATTATGAAAAACCTGACTTTAAGTAGTATAACTATGTAATATATACAAATATATTACATGTATATTAATATATATATGGAATTTTTACCTAGAATAAAAATTTGTGTTTAGGTTTTTAAAAACTGACTCACAAATGATCATCAGTCAGTAATTGAAACATACTTGTATTTCTCCCAAGAAATTCTTACCAGTGTGTGTTTTCATGTGTTCATCGAAGTACTGCTTCATGTTGAAATCTTTGCCACACCACTGGCACATGAACTGCTTATGCCCAATGTGGATGCTCATGTGGGAGCGGAGCTGGTACTTGTACTGAAACCTTTCATCACAGTTCTGCAAAAGATACAGTGGAGGGGAAGTGTTTTTCTTATTGCTGTGATTTTTAAGTACAAAGTGAGAGATAGAGACGGTGAGATGTACCTGGTTGAGTGCACATGTTCCAATGTGCAAAGACCCAGGTTCAATCCCCTAGTCCCCATCTGCAGTAGGGAAGCTTTACAAGTGGTGAAGCAGTGTTGCAGGTGTCTCTCTTTCTTCCTATCATTCCCTTCCTTCTTGATTTCTGCCTGTCTCTATCCAATAAATAAATAAACATAATTTAAAAAATAATCATTTATTTAGGGGGGGAAGAAAGCATAGAAGCTCCCCACAGTGACCCCCCCCATCACATATATGGTAAAGCAGGCACCCTTCCAGGTGAGCTTTTTTGCTGGCCCATAGTGAAGATTAAAAAAAAATTTTTTTTTGGGGGGGGGGAGTTGGGCGGTAGCGCAGTGGGTTAAGCATAGATGGCGCAAAGTGCAAGGACCAGAGTAAGGAGTGAAGCAGGTCTGCAGGTGTCTATCTTTCTCTCTGTCTTTCCCTCCTCTCTCCATTTCTTTCTGTCCTCTCCAACAATGATAACAACAATGATAACTACAACAACAAAACAACAAGGGCAACAAAAGGGAATAAATATATTTTAAATTATCATTATTTATTGGACAGAGACAGCCAGAAATTGAGAGGGGAGGGGGGTGATAAAGAGAGAGATAGAGACACCTGCAGCACTGCTTCCCCACTTACAAAGCTTTCCCCCTACAGGTAGGATCTGGAGGCAGAGTAGTTTTATTTGAGCTGACCCTAGATAGTCTCTAGATCAGGTGCACCCCTTTTTTTTCCATATGCAAAACCTGTTTGTGTCAACTATTTGGCTCTGCTGTATTTCTACAGTTGGGTTATTAATAGGGGGAAATCTCAAATATAAATATCACAGAAGCATGTCCAATCTCTGAGTTATTGAGTAAAAGAAAATAACTCATGTTACTTCTAAATTTAACCAAGTCTGACAGAGTTAACAGTGTATTTAAAATACCATTTCATGGCTTGGGACATGGTGTAGTGGATAAAGTGCTAGACTTGCAAGCAAGAAGTCCTGAGTGGATCCCTGGGTACTACATGTGCCAGAATAATGTTCTGGTTCTCTCTTCTGCTCATAAATAAATCAATAATTTAAAATGTGGGTTTTCTAGATAGCAGAGAGATCATACACAATATTCAGAGTAAAGATACGCAGGTTCTGTTGAGTGCAGCTTACACTTGGTATCACATCACACGCATCTCTCCCTATCTCACTATATACTAGTTTGTCAGAAGTTGTGACGTATTTTCTATGTTTTTCTACACAAAAGTGTGTCATTACTTTCTGACATCTCAGTATATAAGACACAGTTCCTAGGCTGGACCTAATGGGCTGTGTGTTTTTTTAATTTATTTTAATTTATTTATTATTGGGTAGAGATAGAGAGAAAACTGAGGGGGGAAGCAAGAGAAGGAGAGAGAGAAAAAGGGAGAGAGCGCGAGAGAGGAAGGACACCTGCAGCCCTGCTTCACCACTTGTGAAGCTTTCCCTTTGCAGATGGGACAAGGGGTTTGAACCTGGGTCCTTGCGAGTGCTTAACCAAGTGTGCCACCACCTGGCCCCTGGCTGCACTTTTCTTACCTCACATCTGAAGGGCTTTTCTCCAGAATGCTGCAAGGAGTGCACCTTGAGTGACATACTGCGTTTGAATGATTTTCCACAGGTTTCACATGTAAATGGCATGTCTTTTGTGTGTGCTGAAATACAGAATATACTTATACTCAAATATCAAAACTAGAAAAATGTCCTACCTACCATGAGATTATTTTGCCATCTTAATTTTTCACACCCTAATTTGTGAGGTTTTAATAGCAATGTACTCAAGGGAAAAAATAATAACAATGTTGAAAAGAAACCTGGGTGTGGAAGACTACACCATTCAATTTAGTTGTGCTTACTGAAGACATGCTGCATTTAGTTTGAACAAGTCAAAACTGATTATAGTAAGGTCATTCCTCATACTCTGCCCAAACTAGAGCGTAAAACACTCAAAGAACAAAGGAAAATTACAGGTGAGAGGAGAGAAGCAGGAAAAACTTACCAACCATGTGTTTCCGTACATGAGCCATGGTATAGAACTTCTTTTCACAAATTTCACAGGAAAATTTCTTTTCTGCATATCCATGAACAATCTTGATATGTTCATGAAGGGACCAGAGTTTCTTGAATGATTTGTTACAGGAAACACACTAAGCAGGATAAATAGAAATAATCTTTATTTGTAGGGACTTGCAGAATGCCGTACCTGCCTACTGGCAGATGAAGTGAGCGTGCTTTAAGTCTCATGGCACCAAGCTGCAACTCCAACAGAGTCCAGAGTCCAACACCAATACCTATAATTCTATTTTTCAAGATGCATCTTTTAGAGACACTTTGGGAGTGTGGAAACAATGGTTAAAAAAAAAAAAAAGAAGGAAAAAGGACAGAGTAAATAACATAATGGTTATGCAAAGAGACTCATGCCTGAGGCTCCAAAGTCCCAGGCTCAATCTCCTGCACCACCATAAAACGGACAAGCAGTGCTCTGGTGAAAAAAAAAAAAAAAATCTGGTGAAAAAATGCAAAATCCTACTAATATCAAAGAATTTGCTGCTTTTATCAATGGACTCAGGGCCTTGTATATGAGCGAAGTCACTGCATAGGAGTATTATGTAACGAGGAGGTTTCACAAGTGGTAGAGCAGTCAGTGCTAGTGTATCTTCTTTCTCATCTCTCTCTCCCTCTCTATTTATCACCCTCAGTATAAAAGGAAAGTAAGAGTCCACTGGGAATTATGTAGGTACAAAGCCCTGGTGAGAGGAGGAGGAGAAAGAGAAGAAGAAAGATAAACCTCTTAGTGGATATTGTTTGAGAAAAGAATATTCCCATTAGCCTTTTTTTTTTTTAACACCTGCAGACCTGCTTCACTGCCTGTGAAGCAACTCCCCTGCAGGTGGGGAGCTGGGGGCTCGAATCTGGATCCTTATGCCGGTCCTTGCGCTTTGCACCACGTGCGCTTAACCTCTGCGCTACTGCCCAATTCCCCACCCATAAGCCATTTTATAGGCCTGGACTTTAGTTTCTATTTGTTACTATGCTGTCAGAATTATTAGAATTTATGGGGGGGGGGGGAGAGAAGCACAGCATTCTTTTGGAATGTAAAGAGCGAAATCCATAAAAACCTAACTTGTTTAAACATATTACAGTGAAGAATAGTAAGGAAAGTCACAAAGAGGCTTCATTAAATGTTTTATTTTAGGGCTGGGGAAAACAGCATAATGGTTATGCAAAAGGCTTTCATGCCTGAGACTCTGAAGTCTCAGGTTCAATCCCTAGTACTACCATAAGCCAAAAATGAGTAGCACTCTGGTAAAAAGCAAAACACAAAACAAACAAACAAAAGAAACCTTTCATGCCTGAGGCTCTGAAGTCCCAGGCTCTATCCCTGGCACCACCTTAAGCCAAAACTGAGCTTTCTCTATGTATATTTCCCTCAGTATCTCGCTTATTAGATGTTTTTATAATGTTAATAATTTCAAATACTAAAAACCAAATGCTTTGTTGTTGTTGTTAACTTGGTAAAGTAGATTTAAGTGTAATGAAACTACACAGAGGTCAAGAACCACTTTTCCAGCAATGAATCATGACAGAATTTAAGTCTGGCCCCTAGGGTGCAGCACTGGATCACACCTGAACGGCTACATCCGGTTCATAACCAAGCAAGGAAGGACACTGGTAGTTACAGCTGGGCATGAGCACCATGACTCAGTCTTCTCTTATTTACCCACCATGCTGAAAAGCAAGCCACAACTGATGAATCGAAAGGCAGTGAATTTTTAGCAAATGTAACATATACTGTATAAGGTCTCCTTAAAATAAAGCAATCATCTTAGTTGTTCATTAAAAGCAAGAGGAAAAGAGAAAAATAAACAGCAATCCAAGAAACCACAACAAAACAACTTCATCTTTTAAAAGATTTGCTTAAATATGTTTAAACTAATATTTTAAAGATCTTATGAACACATAAACAGACTTACCTTTTATGAACACCGTTAATATGTATTCATATGTGCAAGCCAATATAACACACCATGATATAATTCACTCGACAAAATACAACTTGCCGCTCAGGTAACCCACCACAATACAGTCCTCTCAAGCCACCAGCCTGTGAATACCTTGTGCTGTTACCTTAACTGTACAGTAGCATAGCGTGACCCTATTGCAAGGTGAGCAACATTTCCAACCAGCTCAGCCTCTGTTAATGTTTGCATATTCCCACGGGCTCAGCCTCTTGACAATTTAGTGCTGTCATTTCTCCACTGGTAAAAACAAACTCACTCCTGGAGATCTTCCATGTCCTCCGGTCTGAGTCATTACGGTTTTTGTTCCCATCAGCTGCACTAGAATCTGGCATATTTTTAATGAAAGAATCTCTCTCTACTCCTGACCTTTATTCAATGTCCCCCGCTTTGACAGAGAAGATGCCAGAATGAATTATGTTATGTGTTCTACCACAGTGGATCTCAGTGGAAAGGCATTGCTGGCTTAACTTCCTGGGCAATCACCTATAACAGATCCCTTTCCAATGTACCTGGGTTCCCACTAGTCCAGCGTCAGTTAAACATAATGCTTTTGAAATAAAATGTTAAGACCTAGCAGGACCTTTTTAAAAAGGTAAGTTGGTGAAATCTGTCCCTTCAGCCACAATTGTACTTATTCTTTTGGGCAGATACCAGGTGAGTCTGAACAGCCAGGTTCTATCCTGGAAAGTTTGCCCTCTTGGTGATGAAACCTACCTGAATATTTTTTTCACAGTCTGTTTGCTGGTGAAGGGATAGCTCACTTTCCAGGACAAACTTCTTGCCACATTTATCACAAATCTGCATGCGCCTATGAGTAACGTTCATGTGCTTCTCTAGGTACCAGCGAGTATTAAACACCCTGGGGCACTTCTCACAGGTCAGAGTCTCTTTCTCTTCACACTTAGCTTTCTGGACTGGTGCTTTGGGCTCCTTTGTGGGCCGCTTCTTACGTTTAGGTGGCTCTACACTCTTCCTACGGCCTCTGGTCGTCCTGGGAGTGGGGGAAGTGGCAGCTGCAGCAACTGAGGCAGCTCTCCTGGTTCTCCTTTGTGTGACGCTGACTTTCTCCACTACCTCCTCCTTTTTCTTCTGCCTTTCATTCTCTCCATAGTCGTTGCTGTCATCTGTGGTATCTTCCTCACTCTCTTCCTCTTCCTCCTCACTGCTTGTCTTTAAAACAGGAGTCTCTTTGGACTGAGAAGAGACACCCTTTTCCCCTTTAGAGACATTTAATGTTTGATTATTAAGGTTTACCTCCACTATGATCTGCTCCCTTTTGTAAGAGACTTCCTCCTCTTCCTCCTCCTCTTCTGTGTCATCAGAATTCTCCCGGTCTTCCTTAACAGTGTGCACGTCAGACACTGCTCTCGTCTCCCTGAAATATGGTTGTTCTTCTGTTTCATGGAGATGTGGTTTGCTCATCTTGGTGTCCACTAACACAGAATAAGGACTTCCTGATTCTCGTTTGTATACTTTGGTGGACAGGTCAAGTTCCTGGTTGGCACCATGATAAAAGGTAGATGGCACTTGACCACGATGGCTATCTTCTTGTGCCATCCCCGCTACATGCACAGCACAGTTTTCAACCAGCTCCTGACAAGAACTGGCTGTGTGGCTCATTGGTTATGTGGCCCAATTTCTTAAGCAGTTCAGACTATTGCAAAATAGCTTTAAAATAAGATGATTATTTAAGACTCAAATCTTTTTCTATCCACAGAGAATCACCCAAATGGGGGTGGGGGGGAAGGTATTCCTGGAAACTGTGTGCAAGACTTCCAGCATTGGCAGCACCAAAGCATAAATCAAGAAGGTTTGGTATTATGGCAAGAGCAGAGCACTAGTGACTTTTCTTTTGAAGAGAACTGCACGTGACTTGGAGCATCTTATCTACAAAGAACAAAGAGAAAAATAAAAGGTCAGATACTACTACTTCCTTTTTATACTGTGCACCTACAACATACATTTATACTTATGCATCATACCACAAATAGAGCTTAAAATGACTAAATTATTTATATATACAATCCTCTCTCTTTATATTTACTTATTTATTTTGGATAGGGACAACAGAGAAATTTGAGATGGGGTATAGGTGGGGACAAAGATATGGGGAAAGTATAGAGAGGGAGAAAGACATCTATAGCACTGCTTCACTGCTGGTGAAGCTGCTCTCTTGCAGGTGGGGATCTGGGACTTAATGGGTCCTTGTGTATTATAATATGTGCATTCAACCAGATGTGCCACCACCTGGCCGCTGCTTAACTGATTCAATGTGGGCCATTATTTTACTGGTTTATAGGCAGGGATAGATAGCATAATGATTATGCAAAGAGACTCTCAAGTCTGAGGCTCCAAAGTCCCAGGTTCAATCCCCTGCACTACCATAAAACAGCTGAACAGTGCTCTATTGAAAAAAAAAAAGTATGAGGGTCCCTGGTATTGCAGGTATCAGAATGGTGATCTGAATCTCTCTCATTATAAATGAATAAATAAATACTTAAAAAATTTACTGGGGGGCTGGGTGGTGGCGCAAGCACCCTGGTTCAAGTCCCCAGTTCCCACCTGCAGGAGGAAAGCTTCAGGAGTGGTGAAGCAGGGCTGTAGGTGTCTCTGTCTCTCCATCTCCCCCTTCCTCTCAATTCCTAGCTGTCACTATCCAATAAATAGAAATTTTAAAAAATTTAAATTTATTGGTCCAACCCCTGTGGAGAACAGTCTGGAACTCCCAGAAGGTTAGAAGTGGATCTATCCTATGATCCTGTAATTCCTCCCCTGGGGATATATCCTAAGGAACCCAACACACCCATCCAAAAAGATGTGTGTATACCTATGTTCATAGCAGCACAATTTGTGATAGTCAAAACCTGGAAGCAACCCAGGTATCCAACAACAGATGAGTGACTGAGCAAGTTGTGGTGTATATATACACAATGGAATACTACTCAGCTATTTTTAAAAATGGTGACTGCACCATTTTCAGCCCATCTTGGATGAAGCTTGAAGAAATCATGTTAAGTGAAATAAGTCAGAAACAGAAGGATGAATATGAGATGATCTCACTCTCAGGCAGAAGTTGAAAAACAAGATCAGAAGAGAAAACACAAGTAGAACCTGAACTGGAATTGGCATGCTACACCAAAGTAAAAGACTCTGGGGTGGGTGGGGGGAGAGTATAGGTCCAAAAAGGATGACAGAGGACCTAGTGGGGTTTGTATTGTTATATGGGAAACTGGGAAATGTTATGCATGTAAAAGTATTGTATTTACTGTTGACTGTAAAACATTAATCCCCCAATAAAGAAATTAAAAAAATTAAATTTAAAATTTTCGCTGGTTTACATGAATTCAGCACACTTTTTGGAATGTAAATTCAAAGGTAGCAGGTGTCATTACTGTGCTATTCACTGTGCTATCCTGAGAGCTGAACATAGTTCCCAGCACACTGTAGTGTTCAGCCTCATAAACAATGACTACGTGAGTATCTGCTAGAGTTTAGGTTCTCCATCCTCCACACCACACAACCTACTGATATGATGGATCTCTGTTATACAGTGTGTATCATACATAAAACACACGAGCTTTACACTGGCTGGCTTTCTTTTCGACATCAGTTACTATCATCCACCACAGTGAGAGAGCTCCCACAACAAAGAGAGTAGTAAACTGTCAGACCAGGAAAATAAAGCAAGTTCACAACCAGAAAATAGAGAGATGTTCCTAGCCTTACATAATTTATAAAACTGAGTATTGTTCTCAGATTTATCAGAGTAATTTAAAAGTTGCTAAGTATTTTTAAATTTGTTCCATGCATAACCTACTACATGAATTCAATAACTGGATGGTTTTTCATGTGTCAGTTTTATAGAAGTTCAAATTCTAAGAAACGGTAATCATCAGGTTGGCATAGTTCCAAGAAAAATGAAACTATCCATTTAAAAAAAAAAAAAGATGGGAGTTGGGCACATGTGGCGGTTAAGCACATGTGGCGCCAAGAGCAAGGACCGGCATAAGGATCCCGGTTCATGGCCCCGGTTCTCCACCTGCAGGGGAGTCGCTTCACAAACGGTGAAGCAGGTCTGCAGGTGTCTAACTTTCTCTCCCCTTCTCTGTCTTCCCCTCCTCTCCATTTCTCTCTGTCCTATCCAACAACAATGACACCAATAACAATAACTACAACAATAAAACAAGGGCAACAAAAAAGAAATAAATAAATATTTTTTTAAAAGCTAAAAAAAAAAAAAGAGTAGGAGGGCACAGGGCACATCATTTGCTCTGTACAGACCTCACACTGCTGTTTCATCAGTCACCTAGGCTCTGAGTCGTCTGAGTACTACTGTAAGCACATACCCTGTCTAGCTGACAAGAGGAAGAAAACTAATTTATTTGAATGACTTATATACAGACAAGCAGTAAGGAGTAAGGGTTAAGACCTATTTATTACTTCTATTTACTTTATTTTTTTTGTTTATTTTTACCAGAGCACTGCTCAGCTCTGGCTTATGGTGGTGTGGGGGATTGAACCTGGGACTTTAGAGCCTCAGGTATGAGAGTCTCTTTACATACCATTATGCTATCTACCCTGCCCTCTTCTTCTCTTTTTTTTTTTTTTGAGGTGTTTTTTTTAAATTTATTTCTTTATTGGGGAATTAATGTTTTACATTCGACAGTAAATACAATAGTTTGTACATGGATAACATTCCCCACCCTGCCCTCTTCTATTTAATATCCATCTTTTTAAAAAAATATTATCTTTATCTATTGGACAAGGACATCCAGAAATTGAGGAAGGGGGAGACAGAGGAGAGAGACAAAGACACCTGCATTATATATTAATTAATGAGGGAGATTGGAGGTGTAGAGGGAAAGGGGGAGAACTAGAGTGGTCTAGAAGGTGGTGCAGTGGATAAAGCCCTGAACTCTAAAGTATGTGGTCATGAGTTCAATCCTTGGCAGCACATCTCTCTCTCCTCCTATCTTTCTCATTAATAAAATCTCAAAAAAAAAAAAAAAAAGCAATCTTTTTTAAAATTTTTATTTATTTATTGAATAGACAGAGAGAAATTGAGGGGGGAGGGGAAGATAGGGAGAGAGAGACAGAGACACCTGTAGCCCTGCTTTACCACTCATGAAGCTTTCCCCCTGCAGGTGGGGATCAGGGGCTTGAACCAAGGTCCTTGAACACTATACTGTGAGCACTTCACAAGGCATGCCACCACCTGGCCCCAGAAATATAACCTTAAAGAGAGAGAGAGAAAATCAGACATTACTCTAATACATGCGATCAAACTTGTGGCCTCATGCTTGAGCACACCACTTTATTACTGTGCCACCTCCCAGAGCACAATTCTGCATCCATGCAGCTCCCTTGTATCCTCCCAAGAGTGGCAGCACAACTTTTTGCTTGTGGAATTTATTGCTTACATTATTTGGACATTACGTAGTTCACAGCCATTTCTAGCATTATTCTGCTGTCTCCTTCCTCTTCCATTGGCTTTGCCACTATGAGGGGGGCTGTTTTAAAGACTTTGCACATGTACGATTATTCCTGCAGTCACAAATCTCCTTGAATCAAGTATTAATAGTTTCTTTTATACCTTGTGTTTTAGTAAGAGAATCCTAGTAGCTTTATTTTAGGTGTGTCAAATATCTGACCTACAGAAATAATGTAAATTACTACAAGTGCATCATTAAATTTATTGACATTATCTTAAATTAATCAAGGGAGGAGAGACAGTAGAACTTAAGTCAGTTAAAGACTAAGAATTGGTGGTCCAGGATGTGACGCAGTGGATAAAGCACTGGACTCTTAAGGATGGGGTCCTGAGTTCAATCCCTGGCAGCACATGTACCAGCATGATGTCTGGTTCTTTCTCTCTTTCCTCCTATCTTTATCATGAATAAATAAATAAAATCTTAAAAAAAAAAACAAAACTAAGAATTGGAAAATTGGGAGTCGGGCGGTAACGCAGTGGGTTAAGCGCACATGGCACAAAGCGCAAGGACCAGTGGAAGGATCCCGGTCAGAGCCACCGGCTCCCCACCTGCAGGACAGTCACTTCACAGGCGACTGTCTTCCCCATCTCTCTCCATTTCTCCCTGTCCTATCGGACGACAGCAACAACAACAATAATAATAACCACAACAATGATAAAGCAACATGGGCAACAAAAGGGGGAAAATGGTCTCCAGGAGCAGTGGGTTCATGGTGCAGACTGGACCCAGCCCCAGCAATAACCCTGGAGTCAGCTCACACCGGTAAGCTCCTGATGCACACAACCCAGGTCAGAGCTTGGCCTCCACAGCACTGGAGAAACTTCAGTTGTAATGATTCTCCCTCTGACTTCTCACTCTCAGTGGAGGTAAAAAAAAAAAAAAAAAAAAAAAAAAAAAGAACTGGAAAATTAATCAGGAAGCCAGGGAAAAAATAAATGTAGGAAAAACCTTTGGTGGTGTCATTCTTAATATGTCCTTCCCCAAGTCTTTCTGGCCCTCAGCCTTCTAGGCATGTGGTGGAAATGTACTTTCTAACCCTGCTCTAGCTGGCTGGACTCTGTGACTGCTTGTGGTTAGTACATCATGAGTAAAAAGGATGTGGGGGAATGAAAGGAAGCCCGTTCAGTACAACATGCATCTAACCGGTGCAAGCCCCTGGATCCAAGCCCCAGCACCACGTGGGAGCATGATGGATGACAACAGGAGACTTCCATGGATGGTAGAGCACAGCTGCAGTGTCTATACTCTAGAGAAAATTTGCCGGGATGGGCTAGCTTCATGGGTGGTAGAGAGACAACCAGGGACTCATGGCTGAGTGGGACGCAGTTCAATCTTTATTGTCGGGCTAGCTTCGCAGGAGACAGACTGGGACTCTTGGAGTCGGAAGGCAATTCCAAGTGTGCTAAAACAGAAGAGCAGCTGTATATATACTTGCCAAGTAGGGTGGAAACAGGACGTGATGTAGAGAGGGTGGAGCGAAAAGAGACTGGTGGAAATCAGGGTGACTGCAAGAGGGGGCAGAGCAAAAAGAGAGGGGGCGGAGCAAAAAGACATTGTGAACCAGTGGGGATTAAACCAATGCCCTGCAGGCAGGGAGGTTCCTAGGTAACTGGTTATGTAAATAGACCGCAGGGATAAGCAGGGGGAAGCTGGCTACTGCCCAACAAGGGGGTATGGAAGGAAGGAAGGAATGGAGGGAGGAACGGAGGAAGGAAGGAAAGTAAGCAAGGATGGCCAGCAGTATTGTGCATGGGCAAGACCCAGAGTTCATCCTTTGACTCTGCATAAAAAATAAAATAAGTGGGGGGTCAGGCAGTAGCACAGCAGGTTAAGCGCAGGTGATACAAAGCGCAAGGACTGGTGTAAGGATCCCGGTTCTAGCCTCCTGGCTCCCCACCTGCAGGGGGGGGGTCACTTCACAAGTGGTGAAGCAGGTCTGCAGGTGTCTATCTGCAGGTGTCTATCTCCCCGTCTTCTCCTCCTCTTTTCATTTCTCTCTGTCCTATCCAACGATGACAGCAATAATGATAAGCAAGGGCAACAAAAGGGGGGGAAATGGCCTCCAGGAGCAGCAGATTCATAGTGCAGGCACCAAGCACCAACAATAACCCTGGATGCATAAATAAAACAAAATAAAATAAGTGATACTTGGAAAGCGAGGGCATTTTTAAAATCAGTATGAGACTCTCCAGATCTCTCTGTCCTCTGTCACAGGGATCAACAATCTTCAAGACGATGACCTGAACCTCCTAAATGACTAAAAGGACCTACAGGAAACGTACAATGCAATGAATTCATTTTTACATAAAAATTTAATGGATGGGGGTAGATAGCATAATGGTTATGCAAAGAGACTCTCATGCCTGCAGCTCCAAAGTTCCAGGTTCTATACCTCCCACCCCGCAACATCATAAGCTAGAGCTAAGCTGTTCTCAGGTTTTTTGGTTGTTTTTTTTTAAAAAAACTATTAAAATTCAAGGATTTACTTTCGTGTGGAGTTTTTTTAAAAAATTAATTAAAATTAGGACCAGAGCACTACTCAGCTATAGCTTCTGTAGCACCAGGGACTGAACCTAGGAAGTCAAATGTTTCAGATATGAATCCTTTACATTATCACCTCCCTGGCCCCACATGGAGTATTGTTTTTCGTTTTCTTTTTTATTTTTTGGATAGGACAGAGAGAAATTTATAATGGAGGGGAAGATAGAGTGGGGAGAGAAAGACACCTGCAGACCTGCTTCACTGCTTGTGAACTGACCCCCCCACACACACACACAGGTGGGGAGCCGGGGGCTCAAACCGGGATCCTAGCACAGGTCCCTGTGCTTTGTACTATGTACTCTTAATCTGCTGTATCTGGTCCTCACAATTACTGATAAAGATTCCAAATTGAGTTAGATGGAGCCCTATAAAAGTTTTTCTAGTGGTCCAGGAAGTGGTGCAGTACAAAAAGCATTGGACTCTCAAGTAAGAGGTCCCAAGTTCAATCCCTGGTAACACATGTAATAGAGTGATGCTCTGGTTTTCTTTTTCTCCTACCTCATTAGTAAAAAGCTTTTCTAAGATGAGAACAGGGACGATGTTCTCTCGCCAAAGTAGTCTCTTAGTCTGTGTTAATATCAAGGCATATTTCACTGTCAGGAAAATAAGGAAATGACATCTATTACTTTGGTAGTGAAGGGAGGGAAGAAGGAAGGAAGGAATGAAGGAAGGAAGGAAGGGAGGGAGGGAGGGAAGGGAAGGAGGAAGGGGGTTTGGGTGATGGGGAGGAAGAGAGAAAGGAGAAGGGAAGGAAAGCAAGCTTTACAAAAATAAATAAATAAGGAGGTGGTGCAGTGGATAACCACTGGATTCTTAAGCATGAGGTCCTGAGTTTGATCTCTGGCAGCACATGGTCAAGAGTGGTGTCTGGTTTGTGTTCTCTCTCTCCCCCTTCCTAGGCATCTCATTAACAAAGAAATAAAATATTTAAGAATAAATAAATAAATAGCCTGAAGATCCCACTGCTTTTTTTTACCTGCCACCAAAGTCACTGCTGGGGCTCCACACTTGCATAATTTCTCCATTCCTGGAGGCTGCTTCTCCTTTTCCTTTATACCTTTTTTTTTTTAATTAATTAATTTTCCCTTTTGTTGCCCTTGTTTTTTTATTGTTATTGTAGTTGTTGTTATTGATGTCGTCATTGTTAGATAGGACAGAGAGAAATGGAGAGAGGAGGGGAAGACAGAGGGGGAGAGAAAGACAGACACCTGCAGACCTGCTTCACTGCCTGTGATCCTTATGCCAGTCCTTGTGCTTCATGCCATGTACGCTTAACCCGCTGCGCTACCTATACCTTCTTTTAATGCAAGTAGTGGCTTGTTCAGTGGCTTCATGAACCACTATACTTTCCACTTCATATATGTGGGACTAAATTTACATTTCTCCTCATGCTTAAGAAAGGTTTTGATTATTGAAGCTTATATCATTAATTAATTAATTTGTATTATAATGAAGCTGGTCTCCATTATAAGCAGGTGTCTCTGTGACCCCAAATCACCACCCAGGGGACTAAATCTATAAAGGTTCAACTCACTGATGCTGGGTGCATATGCCTGTGGAGATTAATATCTACTGTTTTGATTATTATGATTGTTATTAGTATACTGGTTACATTATTCTACAGATGTTGAATGGTCTACCCCAATCTTGGTTTTCTGTTTTGTTTTGTTTCCATAAACACTGCTTATGTTAGTGTATAAGCTTTCAGTATGTGAGGTTTTCCAAGAAAGCATACCTGGAATCATAGCAGATATATACCTATAATTAAGTCAATGAAGCCATGTAGAACCAGTCAGCAGACGTATGAGCAAATCTAAGAAGTATGGTTAGAAAACAACTGTGGGGCTACAGAGTCAGCTCACACCGGTAAGCTCCTGATGCACACAACCCAGGTCAGAGCTTGGCCTCCACAGCACTGGAGAAACTTCAGTTGTAATGATTCTCCCTCTGACTTCTCACTCTCAGTGTTTCCCTTTCTAGCTGATAAATGTTGGCCCAGAGTGGTGAAGAAGGTGGGGTGGGGGTGAGGAAGGGAAGAGAAAAAATTGTCCAAGTGGCTATGGCACATGGAGTTCATGGGAAACAAACAAAAAGCCAAATGAGTAAATAAGGGTTGAACTATCAAAAGAACCAACAGCCTGGGCTAAAAGAAACGGTGACTGGTCAAGACTTAAAAAGCTTTTCAGGGGGTCGGGCAGTAGCACTGTGGGTTAAGCACATGGCACAAAGCACAAAGATTGGCTTAAGTGCAAATATCGGCTTAAGGATCCTGGTTCCAGCCCACAGCTCCCCACCTGCAGGGGGGTGTTCACAGGCGGTGAAGTAGGTCTGCAGGTGTCTATCTTTTTTTCTCTCTCTCTTGTCTTCCCCTCCTCTCTCAATTTCTCTCTGTCCTATCCAACAACAATGACAGCAATAACAACAATGATAAACAACAAGGGCAACAAAAGACAGTTGCCAGGAGCAGTTCATTTGTAGTGCAGGCACTGAACCCCAGCAATAACCCTGGAGACAAACAAACAAACAACAACAAATAAAAAAGGCTTTTTACAAGGATCTATGGCAAGAATAGGCTAAGAAAGCTATTCACTTCCCTAAAGGGAGCATCTTCCTTGTTGTCCATTTTGGACACAATCAAAGCACAAAAAAGGAAAGGAACAAAGTCTAAGAGGATGAGGCCAGAAGGAAAGGAAAAACAAGTGAGTTATCCTCTTCAGAAGCAGTGAAATCAAGGTCTATTCGAGAATATTCTCCACTTCTACAGGGGGTCCCTCCTTTCAGTGACTTCAGAATTTGCTGCTGTCTGTTGTTAACTATGTCTCCTACTCTTCCCTTTTAAGATTATAGTAGTTAACCCTGTTATTAGTCATGAGTATATATTGTATGTGGGGGTAGATCATCATCTCATTTCCTTCACAGGTCTCTGAATCAAGAACCGCAACATCTGAACCTGAAGTTAAGACTACTATGCACTGTCACATGAACAACCACTTAGCTCACATATCCTTCGGTCATTCAGAGATCTTACACTTGGAGTTTAATGCCATGATTGGATAAGACCTGGAATTTTTGAGGTCTGGGAGGTGGTACAGTGGATAAAGCACTGGACTCTCAAATATGAGGTCCTGAGTTCAATCCCCAGCAGCACATGTACCAGAGTGGTAGCTAGTTCTTTCTCTCTCCTCCTAGCTTTCTCATTAATTAATTAATTAACAAGTAAAGACCTGGGATTTTCTACCTTAGGAAAGGTATGGGTATTTTGTTTGTGAGAGACAGCAGAACAAAATATTTGATGACCAAAAGGATAGTGCTGATATCAAGTATTTTCATCTGTCCCCCTGGCACAGGTAGCCATAGAAACATCAATAAGTCATACTGTCACAACAGAAGAAACAGTCTAATTATTCATTTTGAAAAACAAAAATACGGAGGTCGGGTGGTGGCGCAGTGGGTTAAGCGCATGTGGCACAAAGCGCAGGGACCGGAGTAAGGATACCGGTTGGAGCCCCCGGCTCCCCACCTGCAGGGGAGTCGCTTCACAGGCGGTGAAGCAGGTCTGCAGGTGTCTTTCTCTCCTCCTCTCTGTCTTCCCCTCCTCTCTCCATTTCTCTCTGTCCTATCCAACAACGAACAACATCAACAATGGCAATAATAATAACCACAACGAGGCTACAACAACAAGGGCAACAAAAAGGGGGGGGGGGAAATGGCCTCCAGGAGCGGTGGATTCATGGTGCAGGCACCGAGCCCAGCAATAACCCTGGAGGAAAAAAAAAAATACATAGGCTTTCTGCCCACATCTCTCTTCACTTGACTTTGTCTTGGCACCTTCTCCCTTGTCTAATTTTTGGTGACAACCAGAACTTAAAATACCTCCTAAGGGCACAACAGAGTAGCTTTTACAAAACTAAAACATAGTAGGGAAATTAGAACTTTCCAGGTTCCCTCAGCCCAGCTCTTAATGCATATCTAAAATTCTAACTAAATTATTACCAATCATTTTGGTTTTTAGAAAACTCTTAAGCTAAAATCTGAGCTTTATGAACTTCAAAAGTAGATAGGAGAAACACATGGGAAATATCTGCTGATTCTTAAAGCTGCGTAAATTCATCTCTACAGTAATAGAACAACACAAGTTCAGCTGCTTTAAAGACAATTTTATCCTTTTATTAAATTTTTTAAATTATCTTTAATTTTTTAATTATCTTTAATTTTTTTAAATTATCTTTATTTTTTTAATTATCTTATTGGATAGAGAAGACAGGCAGAAACTGAGAGGATAAGGGAAGACACAGAGGGAGAGAAACATAGAGGCACCTGCAACACTGCTTCACCATTCACAAAGCTTTCTCCTTGCAGGTGGGGACCAGGGGCTCAAACCTGGGTCCTTGCACACTGTAACTAACATGTGCTCAACCAGGTGCACCACCACTCGGCCCCCAACTTTCTCCTTTTTCATAAAACAAATTTCAAAATGGGTTATTCTTAAGTGTTCTACTACAATGAATGTACATAATTTGGGAGGCAAATGTGGTAGTGGTGTTAGAAATGTACAAACTGAAAATAAATGGTCCAAGTAGTCTAAAAGCTTCTAGGAAGTAGTAGCTTTAGACAGTTTTCAAGAGTATCTCTTTAAATTCAGTTAAAAGGAAAACTACTAATTCTGTTCTTGAAATGTTTTAATAGTTAATTGACAAATTCAACAGTTTTTTTTTTCTTCAATTAAAATATGTACCTACACGATCATGAAGAGACCCACCGCCTGAGCAACCCAGAAAAAAGGGAAAAAAGATGTATCTAGATCCTCCTCATATATAAAAAGTTTCTTTGGAGTAAGTCTTCTTATGTTGGAAGGGCAATCTTGGTAAGGCATAGCAATCTGCCACCACTATTTACTCAACTGCCTTGAGAATCAATTCCACTGACCTATTTCCAAAGTTCAAACAGTTCACACACTGTCAGGCCTTTATCCTGTTGAATGAATAGGTTACCAAGGCATACAGCTATCTATGGGGACCTATCCAAAACAGAAACTACCCAGAAGAGAATGGAACAGGGGCAGGGAATAGAGAAAGACAAACACATATTGGCAGAGTTCTTCCAACAAAAGTGATCTCTTGGGAAGAATGGACAGGATGATATTTAGGTCTGTGATAATAGTGATTTGGCACTTTGTTCAGAGCTTCACTCTTTAGAAGGTATTCACTTCTTTTCCTCACCAGATAAACATGCTACTGACATATTTGCCAAATAACAACTAACCTCAAAGTCCTTGGGATGGCCAATTATTTAATGAGTTTCTCAAAAGTAGAAATTTGAAAGTTTAGAAGAAAAATTAACATTATAGTTGACAAAATCTGGGTATTATAAAGGAAAGTGTATCTCAGATAAACCTGAACTAGGGCAGGGGGTAGCTAGCATAATGGTTATGCAAAGAAACTCTCATGCCTGTGGCTCCAAACTCCCAAGTTCAATCCCCCACACCACCATAAGCCAGAAATGAGCAGTGCTCTGGTGTTTCTCACTGTGTCTTTCTCTCTCTGCATCTCTCTCAAAAATAAAAATAAATAAAATACTTTAAAAATATTTTTTAAAAATAAAGTAAAATAAACCTGAACTACAGGTTAGCTTTAGATGGGCAGAAATAAAGGTAGAAAAGTCATTCCTAGAGAAGGAAAATTAAACAGGGATAACAGTGGGGAACTTTCTGAACAAGAGACAGTTTAAATTATTGAGTTTTGTTAAAATACAGGCATATGGAAGGGAGAGCGCAAGATATGCAAATCACTGCCATATTGTGGTCAACCCTGAAGATTAAGCTGAGTTATATCTTTTGTTTGTTTGTTTTTTAATTGCCACCAGAGTTCACTGGGGCTCAGTGCCTGTACAATGAATCCACTGATCCTAGCAGTCAATTTTTTTTTTCCCCTTTCTGTTGTTGGTAGGGACAGAGAGAAACTGGGAGGGAAAGGATAAATGATAAACAGAGAGACAGATAGAGAGATAGAGAGATAGATTTGCAGTACTGCTTCACCTTTTGAGAAGCTTTTCTCCTACAGCTGGGGGCCAAGGACTTGAACTCAGGTCTTTGCACAAGGTAGTGTAAGTGCACTAACAGTGGTACACTAGCCTTTGAATTATATAGCAACAAACAATTTCAGATCTATATTTTAAGTATAATGTTGAAATGTACATAACAAAATAAATATACAATAAGATAATATAAATTTAAAACAAAGAATTGAAATAGATTTTAAAAAAAAAGGAAGTAAGATAACACCAGGGATTAGGATCAAAATAAAAGCATAAACCATTTTTTTAAAAAGATTTATTTATTTATTTATTTATTTATTTATTTATTTATTATCTACTTCAAGAGTAAGAGAAAAGCCAGAGTACCAATCTGGCACAAATGGTGTCAGGGATAAAATCTAGAGCCTCGTGTTTATAAATCCTGGGCTCTACTCACCTAGTCATAACACACACAATTTCATTTTTATTTTGTTTTTAATTTTATTATCTTTATTTATTTATTAGAGCCAGAGGAAAAGGGGGAGATAGAAAGTCACCTGCATGGAGCAGGGCACCAAAGTAAAATCCCTGGGGTGAGGGTAAGGGTGGACATTTGGCTTCCCAGGACGGCGGGGGGGGGGGGGGGGTAGTAGGATGGGACAGTCTTTTGGTGGTGGGAGTGGTGTTTCTGTACACTCCTATTAATTTGTAGTCATATAAATCACTATTTAATTAATGAGAGGGGAAAATTGATTGTGTATCTCAAGCTTTTTAAAGCACAGACTGAATCTTTTTAATACATAGGCTGAGACTTTGATATGTTGACTCTCTCAAAAGCCTAGACCAGGGAGAACAGAAGCAACCAGTGGCACTGCTATATACAAGATGTTCAGTATTATACAGCAAATCCTAACAAAGGGACTTTTCAAAGTTAACTCAATTACCAAATAATGTGATGATAACAATAACTATCTATTGTCTTCTTGAACCCTAAGACAGCAGGAACCTCACATTTCTACTATAGAGCCTATATTTCCCCCAGTCCTGGAACCTTAGGGTGAGGCGCACTTTCCTGCATGCTTCTCTCAATTCATACCAAATAATATTGCATCTGCCAATCACAACCTAATCAACACGAGTGCCACCTCAGCATGCTTCACTTCAGACTTGTGTCCAGAGACTTCACATGTGGAATGACAACCCTTCAGCTTCATTACTCGGGTGAGACCTTTCCTTTCATAGTATTCTCTAATTCCATTCCAGGTGGTTCACTTCCTAGCAAAGTCCCAAAACCTAGATATAGACCAGGTCCCATGAGATAGAGCATATGTTCACACGTATCCATAAACTAGGGCAAATATATACCTGAAAGCAAAAGCACACAATAGTCTGCAGTGAGTACCCCCCAACACTTCATCTGCACTATTCCAGCCTTTAGGTCTATGACTGTTCAACAATTTGTTTGGCTTTGTATGTTAACTCTCTTTTCAGCCACCAGGTTCCAGATACCAGCATGATGCCGAGCAGACTTCCCTGGACAGACGACCCCACCAATGTGTCCTAGAGCTCCACTTCCCCAGAGACCCACCCTACTAGGGAAAGAGAGAGGCAGACTGGGAGTATGGATTGACCAGTCAATGCCCATGTTCAGCAGGGAAGCAATTTACAGAAGCCAGACCTTCCACCTTCTGCAACCCACAATGACCTTGGGTCCATACTCCCAGAGGGATAGAGAATGGGAAAGCTATCAGGGGAGGGGGTGGGATACGGAGATCTGGTGGTGGGAACTGTGTGGAGTTGTACCCCTCCTATCCTACGGTTTTGTTAATGTCTCCTTTTTTAAATAAATTAATTTTTTTTCATTTAAGAAAGGATTACTTAACAAAACCACAGGGTAAGAGGGGTACAACTCCACACAATTCCCAACACCCAATCTCCATATCCCACCCCCTCCCCTGATAGCTTTCCCATTCTCCATCCCTCTGGGAGCATGGACCCAGGGTCATTGTGGGTTGCAGAAGGTAGAAGGTCTGGCTTCTGTAATTGCTTCCCCGCTGAACATGGGCGTTGACCGGTCGGTCCATACTCCCAGTCTGCCTCTCTCTTTCCCTAGTAGGGTGTGTCTCTGGGGAAGCTGAGCTCCAGGACACCTTGGTGGGGTCTTCAATCCAGGGAAGCCTGGCCAGCATCCTGATGGCATCTGGAACCTGGTGACTGAAAAGAGTGTTAACATACGAAGCCAAACAAATTGTTGAGCAATCATGGACCCAAAGCTTAGAATAGTGGAGAGGAAGTGTTAGGGAGGTACTCACTGCAAACTCTAGTGTACTTCTGCTTTCAGGTATATATTTTGCAGTAGTTTATAGATACGTGTGAAGATATGCTCTTTCTCACAGAAACTGGTGTGTATCTAGGTTTTGGGACTTTGTTAGAGAGTGAACCACCTGAGATGAAATTAGAGTATACTATGAAAGGAAAGGTCTCACCCGAGTAATGAAGCTGAAGGGTTGTCATTCCACATGTGAAGTCTCTGGACACAGTCTGAAGTGAAGCATGTTGAGGTGGCAATCGTTGCGTTGGTTAGGTTGTGATCGGCGAATGCAATATTATTTGATATGGATTGGGAGAGGCATACGGGAAAGTGGGCCCTATCCAAGGGTTCCAGGACTGGGGGAAGTAGGGGCTCTATAGTGGAGATGTGAGGTTACTGCTGTCTTAGGGTTCAAAAAGACAATCGATAGTTAATGTTATCATCACATTATTTGGTAATTGGGTTAACTTTGAAAAGTCCTTTTGTTAGGGTTTGCTGTACAGTACCCAGTATCTTGTATATAGCTGTGCTATTGGATGCTTCTGATCTACTTGGTCTAGGCTTTTGAGAGAGTCCGCATATCAAATACACAGCCTATATATTAAAAAGATTCAGTTTGTGTTTTAAAAACTTTGAGACATACAATTGATTTTTCCCCCTCTCAAATTAATTAACTAGTGATTTATATGTCATCTACATTTTGCTAGGAGTGTACATAAACACCATTCCCACCACCAAAAGACTGTGACCCATCCCTCCCACCCACTCCCACCCCCCACTGTCCCAGGAAGCTGCATGTCTACCCCTCACCACAGGGTTTTTACTTTGGTGCCTTACTTACAATTTGGTCAGGTCCTGCTTTTAGTTTCCCTTTCAGATCTTCTTACTCAACTTCTCTTGATGAGTGGGATCATCCCATACTCATCTTTATCTTTCTGACTTAGCTCACTTAACATAATACCTTCTAGCTCTGTCCAAGATGGGTTAGAGAAGGTGGGTTTATTGTTCTTGATAGCTGCACAGTATTCCATTGTGTATATATACCACAGCTTTCTCAGCCACTCATCTGTTGTTGGGCACCTGGGTTGCTTCCAGGTTTTAGCTATTATGAATTGTGCTGCTATGAACATAGGAGTACACACCTCTTTTTGGTTGAGTGTTATGGAGTCCTTGGGGTATAACCCCAGGAGAGGAATTACTGGATCATACGGAAGGTCCATGTCTAGCCTTCTGAGAGTTTTCCAGACTGCTCTCCACAGAGGCTGTAGCAATTTACATTCCCACCAGCAATGTAAAAGGGTTCCTCTGTCCCCACAACCTCTCCAGCATTTGTTGCTGCTGTCCTTTTTGACAGTATGCCATTCTTACAGGAGTGAGGTGGTATCTTAGTGTTGTCTTAATTTGCATTTCTCTGACAATCAGTGACCTAGAGCAGTTTTTCATGTTTGTTAGCCTTTTGGATCTCCTCTGTAGTGAATGTTTTGTTCATATCCTCTGCCCATTTTTGGATGGGGTCATTTGTTTTTCTGGTGCAAGGTTGCTGAGCTCTTTATATATTTTGGTGATTAGTTTCTTGTCTGATGTATGGCATGAAATTAATTAATTTTTAAAAAAGAAAGACACCTGCAGCCCTGCTTCACCACTCACAAAGCTTTCCCCCTGCAGGTGGAGATCAGGGTCTCAAACCTGTGTCCTTGTGCACTGTAACATATGCGCTGGAATAGGTGTGCCACCACTCAGCCCCACACAAACGACTTTAAACTAAAGTCTACTAAGGTAATATTTAACAAGTTTAAATTGTAACTTTTCAAATTCTTTATAAGAATATGTTTCTTACAAAATAACTATGTAATTTTCCAACCTAGTAATTGAAACTAAAACTCAGGCCCACACTAAAATCTTTTATCCCCTAATCTAAAAATGAATGAAATCTCAGCATGTCCTATCTCTTCCTTAAAAATACTCTCTAGTGGGTCCAGGGAGATAGCATAATGGTTATATATTTGTTATGCCTGTGGCTCTAAAGTCCCAAATTCAATACCCTGTACCACTGTAAGCCAGAAGTGGTTTAAGAAGTTAAAATTATATATTTTTTAAAAATTTAAGTCTTTAGTGTCAAGTAATTTTTCAACCTATAATATGGTATATACTGGAGGTTTATACCATTTCAGATGCAAAGCAAGTATAGTAATTCTTTAATATGAAGGTCCCTGGGTTGAGGTGACAGCATAATGGCTATGCAAAAGGCTTTCATGCCTGAAGCTCTGAGGTCCCAAGTTCAGTTCCTAGCACCACCATAAGCCAGGGCTGATCTGTGCTTTAGTCTGTCAGTACTTTCTCTTTGCCTCTCTCTTTCATTAAAAAATGTCTATTGTATTTACTGTTGAATGTAAAACATTAATTCCCCAATAAAGAAATAAATAAAAAAAAAAGAATTTGGTTCCTCAGAGAACCATGTTTATATCTGAAAAAAAAAGTTTGTTTGCTTATTTATTTATTTCCTCCAGGGTTATTGCTGGGGCTCAGTGCCTGCACTACAAATCCACTGTTCCTGGAGGCCACTTTTTTTTTTTTTTTTTTGCCTTTGTTGCCCTTGTTGTTTTTATTGTTGTAATTACTATTGTTGTTGATATCGTCGTGTTGGATACGACAGAGAAATGGAGAGAGGAGGGGAAGACAGAGAGGGGGAGAGAAAGACAGACACCTGCAGACCTGCTTCACCGCCTGTGAAGCGACTCCCCTGCAGGTGGGGAGCTGGGGCCTCGAACCGGGATCCTTATGCCAGTCCTTGCGCTTTGTGCCATGTGCGCTTAACCCGCTGCACTACCGCCGGACCCCCAATATATATATATATTTTAAATGTGAAAATTCCTGTATGCTTCCACCAGTCTCCTTTTTTTTTTTTTTACTCTTTTTAAAAATTTATTGGGGAAGTAATGTGTACAGTCGACAGTAAACACCAGTCTCCTTTCTATAAAAACATTATTTCACATAATGACTAAGTGCTCAGATGTTTTAGATATTTATTTACTTATTTATTTAAAGGAGCAAGAGAGAACAGGATCAAGCTCACACTTTGTTACTTGTATGCTTGCAAGTCCTGCACACAACTGCTGTATCACCTCCTTAGTTGCAAAAACATAGGTATTTTTAAAGCTAAGAAAATCTAGGGACTGGGTGGTGGCACATCTAGTACAGTACATGTTACAGTGCACAAGGACATAGGTTCAAGCTCCTGGTCCCCACCTGCTAGAGGGAAGCTTCCTAAGCTGTGAAGCAGGGCTGCAGCTACCCCTCTACTTCTCTCTCCCCCTTCCCTCTTGATTTCTGTCTCTAATATATATATATATATATATAGAATGTAGTTGCCGGGGGCCAGAATGCGGCACACGGGATTAAGCGCACATAGATAGTACTAAGCTTAAGGACCCATGCAAGGATCCTGCTTCGAGCTGTTGGCTCCCCACCTGCAGTGGGGGACACTTCACAAGCGGTAAAGTAAGTCTGCAGGATATCTATCTTTCTCCCTATCTCCCCCTCCTGTCTCAATTTCTCTCTGTCCTATCCAGTAAAATGGAGCAGTGGAGTTGTAGTGCAGGCGCTGAGCCCCAGCGATAACCCTGGAGGCATAAATAAATAAATATTTTAAAAAATAAAGTTTATAAAAAGTAAACATTTGGAATACCCTGCTAAAATACTTTTCAGTCTTCAATATCTTTTCCAATCTGAAACCTTTTTTTCATCTTGGTCCTACTGAAAATGATACATTGTCTGGAAATAATTTTTTTTATAAACTCGTGGATAACAACCACGTACGATGCCGAGAGAGTTCACTCAGCAGAGTGCACACAATGCCATACATGAGGCCCTGGACTCAAGTCTCAGCACCATGGACAGCACTAAGGCAGCTCCATGCATGGTGGAGTGGTGCTCCTGTCTATCTCTCCCTCAACACAAGGAGAAGAAAGAGGAGGGAGAGGAGGAGAAGTAGGAGAAGGAGGAGGAGGAGGAGGGGAAGGAGGAGAAGAAGGCAAAGGCAAAGGCAAGGAAAGACAAGAGAGGAAAATACTGGCCAGGGACAACCATTCATCAGTGGTATCAAGCATGTGCAAGGTCCTGAATCCATTCTCCAGTGGTGCATAAAAAAGAAAACAGATAGTATTAAAACACTTCACTTCAGGAAATTCAAAAATATAAAACCAGTCCAAATTAAAATATAACCACTTCAAAGTAAAGGGGACAATTTCAAAATTAAGCCCCAAACAGCTTTTGATACAAACCACTGTATGTTGAAGAAACAGTAACCTAGTTTCATTTTGAGTATAATGTTTGTTGTCCTCAAGGGATCAGAAACTTTCTAGAAAAATCTTTTGTAAAATGCCAGATAAACCATCTGGGAGCTAGCTCACTTGGTAGAGCATGCAGTGACAAATGAGTGGCCCAGGTTCCAGCTCTGTTATCATATGGAAGTGAGACAGCATCAGGGGAATTTTAGTGCTGTGGTGTCTCTCTCTCTTACCTCTTTCTCTTCCTCTCTGTAGATAAAAATTTTAGAGTGAGAGCTGGTGAAATAGCTCACTTGGACTATGTGCTGCTTTGCCATGTGCACAACCCAGATTCAATTCTGGCCCCTACCACACTGAAATAAGCCTTGATGTTGTGGCCTCTCTCGACCGATCTTAAATAAATAAATAAATAAAACATTTAAAAATATCAAAGTGGTGAAATTGCATACATGCAAAAAAAATGGGGGCTGGGTGGTGGCACACCTGGTTGAGTGCATATGTATACAATGCACAAAGACCCAGGTTCAAGCCCCTGATCCCCAGCTGCAGGGAGAAAGCTTTGCAAGTGGTAAAGCAGTATTTCAATTGTCTCTCTCCCTCTCTATCAACCACCTTCCCTCTGGATTTCTGGCTGTCTCTATCCAATAAACAAATAAAGGTAATTTAAAAAAAATTAAAGTTAGGTAATAGGTAAAGAAAATAGAGGAAAATGGCAATATGTCCATATGCCATGACACACTTCAACTTAAGAGAAGAAAAGCATGGTCCATATGAACATATATGCATACACTAACCACAGACCATATCAACAAGCCCCAGTCACTAGTGACATAATACTAACATGTGAACTCGAGGCAGGTGGCCATCTGATTATCTGCTGTGAGGAGAAAAACCCCTTAACACCACACAAAACTATTCTTGGCTATTTACTCCTTGGGGCAATTGATCAATAGAGACCTGAGCAGGGAAAGCTAATGGAAAACATTCAAATATACAAAGGTTTCCCCACACACACACATAGAATTCTTAATTACCTTCTCTAAAAATATGGCTCTCTGTATCAAATTTTCAGTATGCATATTTCAGTATGGCAAAAATTCTAAGCATCTTCAGGGGTAGATAATATAACGGTTATGCAAAGAGATACTCATGCCTGAGGCTCCAAAGTCCTAGGTTCAATCCCCTGCACCACAATAACCCAGAGCTGTGCAGTGCTCTGGTGTTTCTCTGTGTCTTTCTCTCTCTGCATCTCTCTCAAAAATAAAATAAAATAAAATTCTAAGAATCCACATTTCTGAATGAACAACCTGTTTCAAGGCACTATCACCTCATAAACTAGAGAAGTTATTTTTGGGGTATAATAAATTAATTAGTAAAAATACAAGCTTTAGATATTTACATTTCAATTACAATAGAATGTCTAAAAAAAAAAACAGCCTGTGAACAGCAAAAGCACTGAGTCCAAGAGGAAGTGAACAACTGGCTCAAAGACAAATGAGTAGGTGGAAGAAACATTTATGTGGGGAGGAGGATTTTTATACAACACTTTTCTTTATCCAAAGAAAACCACATCTCTTTATAATATATATGCTATAAACAGCTTGTATTTTTAATTTGGTTAAAAAAAACAAACAAATACTTGTTTAATAACTTTTGTCATAACCTAATTCAATCAGTGGTTAAGATAACCAAGTCCACATGACCAAGTAGGTTGCCTGATTAGATAGGTCTAAGGACATGACTAAATCTAATTCTCTTTCATGTACTCATATTGAATGAAAGACTTTAATTAGTAATGTGAATTTTTAAAAATATTTATTTTCCCTTTTTGTTGCCCTTTTTTACTGTTGTTGTACTTATTACTCTTGTTATTGATGTCTTCGTTGTTAGGACAGAGAGAAATGGAGAGAGGAGGAGAGAAATGGAGAGAGGAGGGGAAGACAGAGAGAGGGGACAGAAAGATAGACACCTGCAGACCTGCTTCACCGCCTGTGAAGCGACTCCCCTGCAAGTGGGGAGCCGGGGGATGGAACCAGGATCCTTATGCAGGTCCTTGTGCTTTGCGCCATGTATGCTTAGTGCCAAGTGTGCTTAACCTGCTGTGCTACCGCCCAACTCCCAGTAATGTGGATTTTTATTAAACTATGTTTTTTTAAAAATTTATTTATTATTGGACATAGACAGAGAGAAATTCAGATGGTAGGAAGAGAGAAGAGAGATACCTGCAGCTCTACCCCATTCATGAAGCTATCCTCTGCAGGTGGGGACCAGGGGCTAGAACCCGGGTCCTTGCACACTATAGTGTGTGCACTTAACCAGGTGCACCACCACCTGGCCTCTAATGATAGATAAGTGGGTAAAAAAAATTTTTTAACTGTCATATAAATATATAAGATGGATTACTATTCAGCTGTTAAAAATGATGACATCATCTTCTTTGCACTATCTTAGAGGGAACTTGAAGACATCTAGTTGAGTAAGATAAGCCAAAAAGAGAAAGACAAGTATCAAACGATATCATTTATAAGCAGGATTTAATAAACGGGCTTGGAGGGAGAACACAAAGTGAAATGTGGACTGGGCATGGTGTACTACATCAAAGCAAAGGACTCCAGGGAGGAAGGGGCAGAAGAAAACTTTCGAGTCCTGATGCATAATGAAATTATACTCAGGTGTCAATGACTGTACTGTGAAGCATTAACCCCCTTAATAAGAAGAAAATAAATAAAGGGAATAATCACACTTTTTAATCTGACTATGGAAATCCTAAATGGGCTTTTTTTTTCCCCTTTTGGTACTAGTGCTTTGTGCCTATGTAATACCACTGTTGTCAGTGGGCTCTTTTTTCAACCTATTAAATATAAATACAGATAGATATAGGGAGAAAGAAAATGCAGAAAGAGGAAAGAAAGACATCATAGCACTGTTCCACCACCTGTGAAACTTCCTTTGGTGCCAAGCCAGTGGCAAAAACAAAACAAAATAAAACAAAACATGTTAACTCTCTTTTCAATCACCAGGTTCCAGATGCCATCAGGATGCTGGCCAGGCTTTCCTGGATTGAAGACCCCACCAATGTGTCCTGGAGCTCAGCTTCCCCAGAGACACACCCTACTAGGGAAAGAGAGAGGCAGACTGGGAGTATGGACCGACCAGTCAAAGCCCATGTTCAGCGGGGAAGCAATTACAGAAGCCAGACCTTCTACCTTCTGCAACCCTCAATGACCCTGGGTCCATGCTCCCAGAGGGATAGAGAATGGGAAAGCTATCAGGGGAGGGGGTGGGATATGGAGACTGGGTGTTGGGAATTGTGTGGAGTTGTACCCCTCCTACCCTATGGTTTTGTTAATTAATCCTTTCTTAAATAAAAAAAAAATTAAAGAAAGAAAATGCAAAAATTAAATAAAATAAAACAAAACACAGTAATCACAAAGTAAGCAGACTTTTAAGAACATTCAACAAGTATTTGTTGAAGACCTACTATGTGTGAGGTGCTAACACATCTGTGAACAGTACAGATATGATCCCTGGTCTTATACTACTGTCAAGTAATAAACAGGGTTGTCTGGACAATAGGCTCTATGGTTACCTATTTATACAAAAAATAATGACTGTCCCTTTTTTTTAAATTTTATTTATTTATTTTCCCTTTTTTTGCCCATGTTTTTATTGTTGTTGTAATTATTGTTGTCATCGCTGTTAGATAGGACAGAGAGAAATGGAGAGAGGAGGGGAAGACAGAGATGGGGAGAGAAAGATAGACACCTGCAGACCTGCTTCACCACCTGTGAAGCAACTCCCCTGCATGTGGGGAGTCGGGGGCTCTAACCAGGATCCTTACGTTGGTCCTTGTGCTTTGTGCCACGTGCGCTTAACCTGCTGTGCTACCGCTCGACTCCCTTGTTCCTTTTTTTTAAGTTTTTTTTAAATATTTATTTATTTATTCCCTTTTGTTGCCCTTGTAGTTGTTGTTGGATAAGACAGAAAGAAATGTAGAGAGGAGGGGAGACAGAGAGGGGGAGAGAAAGATAGACACCTGCAGACCTGTTTCACCATCTGTGAAGCGACTCCCCTGCAGGTGGGGAGCTGGGGGCTTGAACCGGGATCCTTCTGCAGGTCCTTACTCTTTGCGCCACCTGCGCTTAACCCGCTGTGCTACAGCCCTGACTCCCATGACTGTTCCAAAGAGCAACATGCTTATAAAATGTGTAACATTTCAAGATTTTAGCTTTCTTTTTCACTCCTTTAAAGAATTCACCAGGCATTTTTTTTTCAAATTGCATAAAAAAAGAAAAAAAAAGGACTTTAGCTATTCATTGCATTTTAATGTGTATACCTGCTAAGGTAGTAAACCAAAGTTTTGCTTTATTCAAATAAGAGGAAGTAAAAATCTGATTGTATTACATCAAAATATATACAAAGCTAATAAATGAATTAAAATGAAAATGTTAAAAATGAAAACTATTTTATAAACGTTTAAGCCCCTTGAGAAGAAGCAGTTCTTTTTTAAAATACTATATCCATGGGGCTGGAAAGATAGCATAATATAATTTTTATGCAAAAATACATCTGAGGCTCAATCCCCTGTACCACCATAAACCAGAGCTGAGCAATGCTCTGGTAAAAAAAAAAAATACATATATATATATTACTTCAACATTCTAACCTATATATGTTTCTGGATATTTCTACTCAAAGGAAATAGGGCAGGAAATGTAAATATGAGTGTGGAAAACTGTCATAATGGCTAGCAAGGAAACTACCAAAGCTGTGTCAAAGCTGGGGAGACAGCATACCAGTTATACAAAAGACTTTCATATCTGAATCTCTGAGATTCCAGATTCTATCCACAGTACCACCATAAGCCAGAGCTGAGCAGTGCTTTGGTGTCTGTCTACCATACATCCATGCATCTCCCTTCCCACCTATCTATGGGCTGTTGGAAAAGTTATGATGTCTTTTCTTTCTTTTTTTTTGGATAGGGCAGAGAGAAATCGAGAGAGAAGACAGAGGGGGAGAGAAAGATAAGACACCTGCAGATCTGCTTCGCAGCTTGTGAGGTGACCCCCTTGTAGGTGCAGAGGCGGGGGTTTCCTTACGCTGGTCCTTGCACTTTGCACCACCTGTGCTTAATCCGCTGCACTACTGCCCGGCCCCATGATCTTTTTTCTTTCTTTCTTTCTTTCTTTCTTTCTTTCTTTCTTTCTTTCGTTCGTTCTTTCTTTCTTTCTTTCTTTCTTTCTTTCTTTCTTTCCTTCCTTCCTTCCTCCATTCCTTCCTTCCTCCCTTTCTTCTTTTTCTTTCTTTCTTCCAGATTTTATTTATTTATTAATGAGAAAGATAGGAGGAGGAGAGAAAGAACCAGACATCACTCTGGTACATGTGCTGCCAGGGATTGAACTCAAGACCTCAGGCTTGAGTATCCAATGCTTTATTCACTGCACCACCTCCTGGACCACTATTTTTCTATGCAAAAATACATAATAACTTTTCCGACAACCCAGTATCTGTCATCTTTCTCTCTCATTAGAATTTAGTGGGGGAAAGGAAGCAGGAGCCAGCCAAACAAGCTCCTAATGGACAAAAATAAGATAACTGAGTATGAACAAGGACTAATGACAGTAGTGTGTAAAGCGCATCAAATGTGATTAAATCCATTAGGTCACCTATAGACTATACAAAAAGAACTTACTCTTCTGAAAACTGTTAAGTGAAAAGAGAAATGCAAGTATTTGGTTTGCTTTTCCCATCAGATCTGAACCTTAGTGAAATTAACAGCTACTAAGGAAAAATTTCTTTTTATAGAAGTATTTCAGTTTATAATTAAAAATAGGGGGCTGGGCGGTATAGCACATCGGCTTAAGCACACATGGTGCAAAGCACAAGGGCCGGCTTAAGGAATCTGGTTCGAACCCCCAGCTCCCTACCTGCCGGGTCGCTTCGCAAGCAGTAAAGCAAGTGTCTATCTTTCTCTCCTCCTCTGTCTTCCCCTCCTCTCTCGACTTCTCTCTGTCCTATCTAACCTCAGCAACAGCAATAACAACAATAAACTACAACAAGCGCAACAAGGGCAATAAAATGGGAAAAATGGCCTCCAGGAGCAGTGGAGCCCCAGCAATAACTTTGGATGCAAAAAAGTAAAAAATAAATAAATAAATAAATAAAAAATAAATTATAGTGGTAGTGTTATTTTGCAATTCCTAATTAATAAATATAGCAAAAATCATCAATGGCTGGTAACAGTACCCAAAAAGAAACAATCCGTAATGTCTCCTGGCAGAAGTATATGCCACCACCCACCAGTCTTGTCCCATTCCTACAAGAAAAACTGAATCTTAATCTGGCAACTGTATACATACAATAAATGGTTGTGGATTCTTCAAGAACAAAAACTGCAAGAAAAAAGAAAGAGAGGAAGGAGGCAATCAAGCAAGCTAGCTTAACTAGAGAGGAGATAGCAAAATGATTATGCAAAAGAGATCCTTCAAGCCTGAGGCTCCAAGGTCTCAAATTCAATGCCTGGCATCACCACAAGCCAGAACTGAGCAGTGTTCTGGTAATAAATAAATAAGTAAATAAATAAACACAAAAGAATATTTGGGGAGTGCAGTGGTGATTCACCTAGTTAAGCACACATTGCTCTGAGCAGGGTCCTGGGTTCAAGCTCCCACTCCCCATCTGCAGGGGAAAGCTTCACAAATAGTGAAGCAAGTACTGTAGGTATCTGTCACTTTCCCCGCTCAATTTCCATGTTACAAAAAAAAAAAAAAAAAAAAGGAAGGAAGGAAGGAAGGAATGGAGGAAGGAAGGCAAGAGGAAAAAGACTGCTTCTAGGAGCAGTGGATTTGTCGTGCAGTCACCAAGCCCTAGCTATAACCCTGGTAGCAATAAAAAAATTAATAATAAAAAGGAGAGAGAAAGAAAACTCAACCAGCAGTTGAGAAAACTCAATCAGTTATGCATGACTGAGATTCCCCGTTCAATCTTCCCTGGTGCTGCATTCACCAGAGAGGCATCTAACTTGTCATTCTCTTATGTAAAAGCCTCATATACATAATGAATAAATTTTTAAAAAATTTAAAGAATTTATTTATTTATTCATGAGATAGGAGGAGAGAAAGAACCAGATATCACTCTGGTACATGTGCTGCTGGGAATTGAACTCAGGGACCTCATGGTTGAGAATCCAGTGCTTTATCTACTGTGTCACCACAATAAAAAGCTTTTTTTTAAAAAAAGAGGGGGAAACAAAATAAATTTAAAGAAAAAAATTTTTTTTAAGTAGACATTAATCATCACTTTTCTTTGCATCATAATTTAATATTTGAGCCTGTATTCAAATAATAAACTGGAAAAGCAATTATGAGTTAAGTGGGCAATATAAACACTGGTTGAATAATTAATGATGGAGAGGAAGCTATTTGTAATAATAATATTGTAGTTGTCTTTTTTTTTTTTTTTTTCTGTTTTAAGGAGCCAAAGCTTCACACATGCATAAACTCAATCACTGGTCCTGGGCTGCTTTTTAACTCAGACAAACAGGCAGAGAGAGGGGGAAAAGACACCACAGCACTAGAGCTGCCCCCCCATACCATAGTATGCCCAGGGAATTCTAGTGCTCGAAGCTGGACCGTACACATGGCGAGGCAGGGGCCTCACCTGGTGAGCTATTCCTTTGACCCTGTGATTGTCCTTTTCCTTCCTCCCTCGCTCCCTTTCTCCCTTCCTTGACAGACCAAACCACTACTCAACCATTTACGCAGTGCAGTTCTGGGAATCAAATCAGGGCCTCTCATTGGCAAGGCATATACATTATTGCTGAATCATGTCCCCATGAAAAAGAATTATGGGGCTGGGAGGTGGTGCACCTAGTAGAACACAAGTGTGACCATGTTTTAAGAAGCTGGGTTCGAGCCCCTGCAGGGGGGAAGCTTCACAAGTGATGAAGCAGTGCTGCAAGTATCTCTCCTTCTCTATCTTCCCCTTCTCTCTCAATTTCCCTATCTCGAGCAAAAGGAAAAAAGAAAGAAAAGGAAGAAAATGGCCACTGGGACCACTGGATGTTTTATGCAGACACCAAACCTCAGTGGTACCCCTGGTTGCAATAAAACTTTTTTTTTTTTAATAAGAAGGAACTATATTTCATTGTAATAATGTCACCAAACTCCTAAAGAGCAAAACACTTCTCATATTAAACTAATGTGTATTCATTCATTTTTCTTTTTTTCTCTTTTTTAATCAGAGCACTGCTCAGTTCTGGCTTATGGTGGTATGGTGGGGGATTGAACCTGGGACTTTGGAGCCTCAGGTACTAGATAATTTTTTTTTTTAACCAGAGCACTGATCAGCTCTGGTTTTATGGTGGTGCAGGGGATTGAACCTGGGACTTTGAAGCCTCAGGCATGACAGTCTGTTTGCATAACCATTATGCTATCTACCCCTGCCCTAATTAATTTTTTAATCCTCTCATATTCCAGTTCAGGATCTCAGATTTGCTAGAGCCTATCCCAGCAGATAAGGGAACAAGACAGGTCTCAATTCTGGACCAGAAATCTTTTCCATAGCAGGCCACACTCACACATACACACCCACATGCATTCAGACTGGGACAGTACAGACACACCACTGACCTAACATGAACATCTCTGAGATGTACCAAGCAAAAATCTACAGACACAGAAGAAATTTGCAAACTCTACTTCAGCTGAGAAGTGCTTCTTTTTTTTTCTCTCACAAGCACTATGAAAAATGATGTCTACATTACTGCAGCACTGTCTCACCACTTGTAAAGTGAAGCTTCCCCGCTGCAGGTGGGGACCAGGGGCTGGAATCCAGATCCTTGTGCATTGTAATGTGTGTGCTCAATCAGGTGCACCACAGCCTGCCCCCACTTTTTAATCTGAAATTTTTATGGTTTTTTCAAAAGCAAGACTTCTTCCTTTAAAAGACAAAAATATAATTTCAACTTGTGTAGGACATCATAATTTGAAGAAAAAAGGGTCAGCAAAATAGCTCACCTGGATGGTGTGCTGCTTTGCCAAGTGCAAAGGTTCAAAGCCAGCCCCCACCACACTGTAGGAAGCTTTGCTACAGTCTCTTTCTCTGCCTCACTGTTTCTATCTAAAAAATAAACTAAGATCAAGTAAACTGAAAGCTAAAGGAAAAATGTTAACTACAACCTAAGAAATTAGGGAGGGGCTGGGAAGAGAGCACAACTGGACAGTACATGTGCTCTGTCAGGCACACAGCCCAGGTTCAAGCCAAGCTCTTGCTGCACTGGAGGATCACTATGTTTTGGTTTTTGTCTGTTTTGTTTTGTTTGCCAGAACATGGCTCAGCTCTGGGATGTGGTGGTTCTGGGAACTGAACCCAGGATCTCTGGTGGCCAGGAATGAAAACCTATTTGCATAACCATCATGCAGTATCTCCCCAGCCCACTCTTTCTTTCTATACTTAAAAAAAAAAAGAGTGGAACTGCAAAGTCCAATACGAACCAAAATAAAGGAATTACAGAGGCTGGGCAGTGGTGCATCCAGTTAAGCGTACTTAGTTCTATGGGCATAAGGACCAGGTTCGAGCTCCCACTCCTCATGTACAGCAGGAACTCTCACAAGAGGTGAAGCAGGTCTGCAAGGTGCCTTTCTCTCTCCCTATCTCCCTTTCCCTCTCAATCCTATCTAATAATAAATAAATAAATAAATAAATATTTTTTAAAAGAGTTGCAATTATTTTAAGATATTTTCCATTATATTTAATCCCTCCTTATATAAATATAAGAGAATACACAGGGCTTGCTTGCTCTCTCTCAATATTGTGAAAATCCAGTGAGGTCTAAAAAAATGTTCTAAGAAAAAATGATTTGAAATTTTGTCCCATTAAACACTTCAACGATTAACTTAAAGCTGGACATTAGTCTTCCCAGAACTTTATATTTATTTTATTTATTTACTTTTTGCCTTCAGGATTATTGCTGGGGCCCGGTGCCTGCCGCCGGTGCCTGCCGTATGACTCCACTATTGCTGGAGGCTATTTTTTCCCATTTTGTTGCCGTTGCAGAGGACAGAGAGAAGTCAAGAGAATAGGCAAAGAGAAAAACAGACATCTGCAGACCTGCTTCACCACTTGTGAAGCGAGCCCCTGCAGGTGGGGAGCTGGGGCTCGAACTGGGATCCTCATGCCAGTCCTTGCGCTTTGTGTCATATGCGCTTAACTCACTGCGCTACAGTCTGACACCTCCTCCCATAGCTTTATTTTAAAATAAAAAATAGTGAGTATACATTCACATGGAACAATTTTTTAAGTACACAAAAGTATCATATAGGGAGTCGGACTGTAGCGCAGCGGGTTAAGCGCAGGTGGCACAAAGCACAAGGACCAGCATAAGGATCCCGGTTCGAACCCCGGCTCCCCACCTGCAGGGGAGTCGCTTCACAGGCGGTGAAGCAGGTCTGCAGGTGTCTATCTTTTTCTCCTCCTCTCTGTCTTCCCCTCCTCTCTCCATTTCTCTCTGTCCTATCCAACAACGACAACAACAATAATAACTACAACAATAAAACAACAAGGGCAACAAAAGGGAATAAATAAATAAAATAAATATTTATTTTAAAAAGTATCATATAGACTAAAGTAGCATTATTCATGATAGTACACCAGAAAAAAAGTCTATCCACCGTATAATGTATACATATATACTATAAAGAGACAACAGAATGTTAGACACTAGTTGGATTATTAAATGAATATTAATTGAAAATAAATAATTATTATATACATGACTATTGTAAACATAATTTTGAACTTAACAAGTCATAGACAAATGAGAATACATTGTATTCCACTTATATAAAGTTTAAAAAAACAAGCAAAATTGATCAATGATGACAGAATTCAGAACAGTGACAACCTTTGAGAGTACAGTAACTGGAAAAGGACTTGAGAGATTTCTGGGAGGTTAATTCACCTTGCTTATCCTAGGTGTTAATGAGGAAAGAAGTTGTGATTTCTCTCTGTATATTTATGAATTCTTTACTTTTCTATATGTTGTATACTTGAATTATTTTTAATATTTTATTTTTTTAAATATTTTCTTTACTTATTTTTTAATGAAAAAGACCAGAACACTGTTCAGCTCTGGCTTATGATGGTATGGAGGATTGAACCTGGGACCTCATAGCCGCAGGCATGAGTCTTTTTGCATAAAAACTATGCTGTCTCCCCAGCCCATATAACTGAAATTACATTTTTTACTTTTTTTTTTTTTTTAACCAGAGCACTGTTCAGCTCTGGTTTATGGTGGTACAGGGGACTGAACCTGGGACTTCAGAGCCTCAGGCATGAGAGTCTGTTTGCATAACCATTAAGTACACAGTGGCAACTGGAGAAACTGTTCAACTGCTAAAACACTGGGCTCTCACTTCTTTAGTTCCTGGTTCAACCCCCAGCATCAACACGTACCAGAGTGTGCTCTGGTTTCTTTCTCTTCTCTTTGTCTCACATGAAACTCTCATATATAATCAATAATTTTTTAATTAATTAAATAAAAAGTACACATGAAATGACCCCCCTACACTGAGTCATCCAGTCCATCCTCTTCAACAGACTAATAATATTACTAGTTTCTTTTGAAACTGACGTTCAGCTTCTGAAGAGTTATTTCATGTTATGTAGGAAAATCTCCAAATATATTCACTCTTGTACCCAAACTCTTACACAATCAAAGCACATTTTTAATATACAGTTATGTGCCCTGTTTTTCATTAATAGCATAAGTTGGAAGCTTTCCACAGGGGTGTTGGGTTGTAGGACACTCGGTTAAGTACTTACATTACAATGCTCAAGGGCCCAGTGCAAGCCCCTACTCCCCATCTGCAGGGGGGAAGTTTGACAAATGGTGGGACAGTGAGCCTGAGAGTCTGTTTGCATAACCATTATGCTGTCTCCCCTACACTTCGCATTCTTTTCTGGAGTTATATAAAATTGATTCTATTGTATGAATATATCCTAAGTTTTAAACCAATTCTATATGGATGGACACACAGTTTTCTTTCCAAGTAAATAAATTAATTCTGAATGTTTTGCATATTTAAAAAAAAAAAAGCACACAAGGAGAATCTTTCAGGCAAGATAATCTCAAACTGTATATAATGTGTTTTAATAGTATATAAACACAGGGAAGATATATGTGTCAGTCAAGAATTAGGGGAAAATGTATAAAACATAAAAAAAAAAACCACCTGAGGTAAGCAATACTACCCACCACCACTCAAAAATATATATATATCACACATCTTATCATGTGTTTCAATGTTTGTAGGCCAGTTTTACTTTAGATATAATAATATCAATATATTCAAAAGAATGAGAACTCACATGGGCTGGGATATAAACATTGTATAGGTTATACAGTATAATTAAGAAGCTGTATTCCATTGAGTTCTCTAAATAGAATAAAGATTCCAAAGTTGAAAAGTACAAATGACTTAAAAGTCTATTTTTTTTTTTTTACTAGCATTTCAAAGGGAATCACTCAGATATGACCAAGGGCAAGGAGGAGGAAGAGGAGGAGGGGAGGAGAAAAGAAGAACAACATCAACAACAGAAACAACTAGCTATCTGCCAAATCATTTTATTCTACTAGAAAGAAAAAAAAAAAGAATGGCTAAAAGCTCCCCCACCAAGCCCCCCACCCCCACCCAAGTAGCTCAATGTATTACAAACAGAGAGAGAAAAAAGTATAAGTCAACCATCTAAATTTTATTTGTTCAGTCTGGACCCACTTAAGTGTCATTATTATTACACATTCTGGCCAGCATTTAAGTTTTTTTTAAGTGTCTGAGGCAAGTCTAAAACCATTATTTAAAGCGCAAGGACCGGCATAAGGGTACCAGTTCAAGCCCCTGGCTCCCCACCTGCAGGGGAGTCACTTCACAGGCGGTGAAGCAGGTCTGCAGGTGTCTGTCTTTCTCTCCCCCTCTCTGTCTTCCCCTCCTCTCTCCATTTCTCTCTGTCCTAGCCAACAACATTAATAACTACAACAACAATAAAAAAGACAATGGCAACAAAATGGAAAATAAATAAATATAAATTAAAACCATTATTTGCCAACTTTTCTTTATCAACATTCCAATACTGGTGACTGACTACACCAAAGTGCAAGTGTCAGGTGACTCAATAAAAAAAGAAAATAAGGATTAGCAGATTCCCTGAGGTAAATCCTACTGAATTACTGCTGTGTCTGTTTTATCTGAAAAGTCTATCTGTAACTCTTGTGAGTTTAAAATCATCACAATGATATTCTGTAAAAAGGACAGAATAATGGAATTCTTTAAGAGCCAAGAAATCCTATTTTAAAAGTTGTATGGGCTAAGTAAAATTACATATATATTCTTCACTCTGCTTTTCAAAGTAATCAATTCTCTTTTAAAAATGAAAAAAAAAAACTGTTACAAACCTGTCTTTTTAGGTAAAAACAGGACTCGGAGGTACACACACAATTTATAGGTATAAGCCTAAAGGGGAAAATTAATAAAATCTGATAGAAAAGAGTCCTTACTTTGCTTTCTCCCTCCAGAACAAAAATGCCCAGACCACTAAAATCTACAGCTCTAATAACAGTTTATGATCAACACCTCAGAAGAGCAATGGAAATTACATTTTTCTCACTTTATTTTATTTATTACTCATGAGAGAAAGAAATTCACATGAGGGAGAGAGACAAGACAGAGCACACTTCAGTACATTAGGGACCAGGAACTTCAGGCATGCAGAGCTGATGTTCTTTCTACCAGTTGAGCTATTTTCCCCAGATTTGAGCAATAAGGTTTATTTATTTATTTATTTTATTGGATAGAAACAAAGAGACATCAAGGGGGAGGGGGAGACAGACAGAGACAGACCTGAAACACTGCTTCACTGCTTGTTAAGCTTCCCCCACTGCAAGTAGAGACTGGGATCTTGAACCCAGATCCTTGTGTACTGTAACGTGTGCTCAACCAGGTATGCCAACACCCAGCCCAGCAATGAGAATTCTTTAAGAGAAAATATTCATGGGACTGAGAGGCGGCTTATCATTAAGGTCCCATGGTTCAATCTTTGCTAGTCATTAAAAATAGATGAAAAGTTTTTTGCAAGCAAAAGATACTGAGTTCTATGACACCACATACACCAGAATGATGCTCTGACCCTTCTTTCTCCCTCTCTTTCATGAAATAAATCTTTTTAAAAACAAGAAATGTCGGGAGTCGGGTGATGGTGCAGCGGGTTAAGAGCACGTGGCGGGGAAACTCAAGGATCCCGGTTTGAGCCCCAGGCTCCTCACCTGCACTATAGTCGCTTCACTGGCGGTGAAGCAGGTCTACAGGTGTCTGTCTTTCTCTGCCCCTCTCTGTCTTCCCCTCCTCTCTCCATTTCTCTCTGTCCTATCTAATAACGACGACATCAATAACAACAATAACTACAACAACAATAAAAAACAAGGGCAACAAAAGGGAAAATAATATTAAAAAAAAAAAAAACAGGAAATGTCCATAGGCGTTTTTAAAATCAAAATAACTTCTATAAAACCAGACTTAACTTTAATAGGAATCTGATATATTCACTGATTCTATCATACACTTTATGGTTTGTATTAACCATGGAAATTTACACAAGGCTTTTTGTGTGATTCCATCATGGAAAAAGTATTCACTGAGATACCCTAATGCCTTCACCCCTTCATAACCAAATCTCTAAACAGATTTAAAATAAGCACAGCCTGTGGGTAACACTTTAGAATACAGAACTAGGTTTCATTGCCTCCACCAAGTTCAGTCAACCACAGAGCAACAAATCAAAGTTCCAATAAGGAGACTGCACCTGCAAGGCTTAGGTATGCTCCAAAGCGAATATTTGCAACTTTTTCATCCCAAATCTACACAAATGAAAGTATGCAGTTTACAGTGCCAGGCCTCTTAAATCTTGCAAACCAAAATAGTCAGTAGTTTCACTCCCACATATCCTGTGTCCTACCAAATATCCAGCTCTTAGTATGCACAAGTGTCAAAGACGACTAGAACCTTGCATGTATTAATTTTAATCCTCATAACAAACCCCATCCTGTTGATAAGAAAACTGAGGACAGAGAAGCCAAAGTGATTTGTCCCATGCCAATAAATGGTGGAGTGATGTATGATGCAAATCTAACTCTGCTCGACTCCAAAGAAATGTCTCTCTGATCCTCTTTCCGCTAAAGTCACTAATTACAACACTAGCTCACCTTTACTGAAGTAAATTCAAGTGCTGTCTGAAATGATGACAGCAACTGAGGAAAAAAAAAAAGTCATATGAAAATCAATGCATAAGACCCAAGAGTTTCTGATGAGAAATGCAGTCCTCTCCTTTAGAATAACTAGTTCCAAAGACTAGGGTTCAAAATACAAGAGGATCCACAGGGTTTTGCTATTGTTGTTGTTGTTGGCTATCTTTCAATTGACTTTTTAGAACAAAGGAAATGAAACTAAAGAGTATAATCACGTTTTGAGTGAAATTATCTAAAATCCTTTAGAAAACAGTAATTAAAAAAAAAAAACTTCACTTTTACCGTTTACTTCTTAAATAGGATCCAGACCATCAAACATGAAATCACATCACAGTATTACTATCAATTCTTTTTTTTTTTTCAAAGAGACTTAAAAAGTACTTTCTTACCACACTACAAGATTACTTCCCATACTTAGAGCAGAAATGGAAACAGCTCTGGGTGTCACGAATCAGATCTTGAGGCCACAGTTGCAGACAGTAGGTGCCGTTTCCCTTGAGTTGAAGCTGCTGATCTGAAACCTCCTAAGGGAAGGGTGTCTGGAGAAGTGTGTTGAAGAAACTAAAGCAAGCAGTTTGTATTAATGAGAGTGAGCTGCTGGCACCACTACTCTTGACGTGTTCCACTGCTATGCAATTGTTTTCTGGCTTTCAACCTCTGAATCTGGCAGTGAGAACTCTGCTCTCAGTCCTAGGTGGTGTTATATGACCAGCTGCTCTGTGGTGTGTGGGTGTTTAAGTAAGTGACTGGTAAGAAGAGGTTCTACAATATTAAATCAAGGTGCACTGTCCCCTGAGATTTTAATGATCTGTCACGATACTGCGCTAACAAAGAAAAGAACATGTTTTCAACTCTAAAAGGGTTTGGGCTTAAGATAAGGCAAATAATTTATAACAATAAAATGTGAGGCTTAACAAAAAACACAGCCTGTAATATTATACCTCAAATGCATTTATTAGATAATAAAAAATGTGGTATTTGCACTCTCAGCAAGCTTTCAAACTTCATAGGGAACACTGCATAATTACTGAAATAAATGCTACTTGTTCCTAGGATGTGAGGAATGGTTTCTAGCAAAATTCCATGTCTCCCTTAACTTTCAAGAAGTTGTCAATGCCATGAATTCCTTGGTCTCTCTCAACCCCTCAAATGCAAACAACATAGAAGTCTGACAGATTCTTCAAGTGAAAACTACTGTCAGACTTCTAAGCTCCTGAAGAGCAGGAGGCTGTGTTTATTTTGCATCACTGCAGCTCACAGCACCATCATAAATTGGAATAAAAGGCTCTTGATTAAAATATGGTCAAAAAGCAAATGGATGCTCAGTGATTTAAACAAAACAGCTTATATTTATCCTGTATTTATTGACAAGGTAGTAAAATTCCCATTCCTACTTCTAGATTCTAAATGGGAAGACTGAATTCCCTAGCTACAGAATTGAAATTCTTCCATTAAAACAAAATTAAAAAATTATCCTAATGGCAATGTCACCCTTAACAAAGACATGAAAACACTGTCAATACAGTTTTAAAAAGAAAGAAAGGAAGAAAGAAAGAGAGAAAGAGAGAAATCTTCATAAAGCATGTGCTCTATTATGGGAATTACAAAGCTTTCTTTTAAAGAATCATATTTTAAATATTATAAATAGCCTCCATAAAACAGACCACTAGCTTTGCTAATGACATTTGCTATAAGAAGAACATAGTACACTACATGGGTACACTATCAATTTTAAATTATTTTGACCCCAGTTCTAACTTTTTCTGAAACTCTCCCATATGTCTCACTTCTGCAGAAAGACAGAGAAATGATATCCTACAAATATTCAACTCATTGTAATCAAAGAAACACAAGGATACAGTCATAATCTACTTTGTTGTTTATTGCTCAGGACCAAAGTAATGCCAACCTTTAAAAAAAAAAAAAAAAAGCAGAGCAAAAACACAGACTCAAGTTCCTTTCACTTTTGCAATAATACAAAATCTTAACCTGAGGTCCGAGGACCAACTTCAAGACGAATGTAAATTGCATACACAATTATGTGTTTATTCCACTAACGGGGTCCTTGGAACTTTTTATTATTTTTTTTTTTTTTTTGGAACTTCTATAAACCTGAAGATAGGTTAAAAATCAGTGAAACAGACATTTCCAGGATCACTAAAACGAGTGGTGAGTATTTTAAACAAAATTACACTCAAGACAGTGTCTACCTGAATTCATGTGCAGTGCTAATACACACAGGCCAAGCTGCCCACTAGCTCTGAGCATCACAGCAAGGCTCACAGCTCTCAATCAGTCCTCCCCAGGACCATCACCTACCCTCGCAGCACATGCACACACATCCCAGCCACTGCAGCTCCTCTTCCTTAGACACACACATGTCAACAAAGCATGTGTTAGTTGCCATTCCCAGAACAATACCAGGCCTGGACATCTCCGGAGGGGAAAAAAATAGAGAATTCTTCACAAAATATTACCCTATTTACTTCCTATGACTCCATCGCAGATGCTAAACACCACAACAAACAAATGCAATTAACACCTACAATAGGCATCTAAGTAATTGAGGGAAAGCATTACTCAGCTATGACTGAGGGTGTGTAGGACCTACCTATTAGGGAAACACTAACAATGCTTGAATATCGGGACAATCAATGACAGACTCATGCACGAACATCCTGAGAGCATGAATTGTGGAAAGCACCCTTCTCCAAAGGCAAAAGCACATTCCTTTGATTGGCATATGCCATTTCTGACAATGGATCCGCAGTGACAGCGTCTGCTCGGCAATCAGGAAGTGTGTGTGTGTGTGTGTGTGTGTGTGTGTGTGTGTGTGCGCGCGCGCGCGCGCAGTGAGGGAGGGACACACTAGATGTGATCAAAGACTGGCCCTCTTCAAGGAAGAGCATATGGGATCTTTAATAGTGAAGACAGACACAGACGTCGAGGGTGAGGCAGGGGGCATTTCTCATTTCTATAGGAACCATCCCTCAACAATGAACATGTTATGTGCAGACGTAGTGAGGGTGTCACGACCATTAGTGTCTCCCATCTATTAAGTTAAGAGTCTGATGGGAGGGGAGGGGAAGCCGCGGGGGTGGGGGGGGTGAAGAAAGGTCGACGCTGCACTCTGGGGTGAGTCCTGGGCGGGTGTACACAAGATGCATTTTATCTCAGGTAGCAGCACAATACTCCGGGGGTTGGAAGTCTGGACGCAACCGCAGGGCGGGGGAGGCAGAGGGTGCAAACCACCAGCTGCAGGGCAGAAGAATGCTCACCAGAGCACCGGCGCAAGCCTCCCCGCGGCCGCTAGCCCGTGCAACCCCACTGTCCCCGCAGGCCTCGGGGCAAAAGGGACTCGCTGCAGAGCTGGAGGCCAGCCCGGGTCCCGTGGGGGGGGGGGAGGAAGGAGTGGAAGAGGGCGCCCCCCAGCCCGAGTCCAGGAACACAAGAGCGCAGAGCTCCGGGCCTCCGCGCCGGATGGGCTGCTCCGGCCTAGTGCACGCACTGCCTCGGAGCAGGGTTAGCCCGGAGCCCGGAGCCCGGGGCGGCCCGGCGGGATGCAGGGAGGAAGGGCTGTTGCACGGGGCGCAGCCGCGACCGCGGCGTGTGCGTGGGGGGCAGGGGCGCCTACTCACCCGGGCCGGCCGCCTCCGCCTCCGCCTCCGCCGCCCCGACCGCCGCGTCGGCGGTCCATCCCTGCGGCGGGGGCCTGCAGCCGCGGCGCTCGAGTAACAACCGCCGGCCGGGCCGGCCCCTCCCCCCACCCAACGTCCGTCCTCAGGGCCGCTCCGCAGACCCGGCCTCGGCCGCCGCCGCCGCCGCCGCCGCAGCGCTACGTGGCCGCCGCTCCGACGTCTCGCGACTCCCTTCCGAGCGCGCGAGGGCGAGCGGGGCCGGCGGGGAGGGCGGCGCGCGGGGAGGGAGGAGGGGAGGGGGTGTGCGTGTGTGGATGTGTGTGCGAAGAGGGGGCAGGGAGCGAGGGAGGGAGGGCGAGCGGCTGCGAGAGCGCGCGCGCGCCCGCGGCCCCTTCCCTCGCCGGCCCCCCCGCCCAACAGGCATCCCGACACCTCCCTCCGCCCGCCCCCCTGGCATCCCGGCCGCTGGGCGCGGCGGCGCGCATGCGCGGCCCTCAGGGCTAGCCTGCGCGCACCTTTTCTCCCTCCTGCCACATTGTGGGCGCTCAGTCGTCCAGATAACCGCCGGCTCCCGCTCCACCCCCACCCTCCGCTACCCCGCCCACTCCGCCCACTCCGCCCACTCCCGAGCGCCCAGGTAAAGGCGTGGGCTGCGCGTGCGCACCGCTCTCCTGGGTCTGGGGGCGTGGTTGCTTGGAGGGCGCCAGAGCGAAAGGGGGGAGTGCGGGACTCCTCGAAATAGGGGGCGGACTAGGGTTAGGGAAAGGTAGAAAGTGAAGAAGCGGGCCTGAAGGAGGCAAAGTAGGCCCCAGGGAGATTTAGAATCGAAAGAACCTTGGGTTTATGAAATAAAGTTTTATTTTTTTTTAATCTATAAAATGTTTGCTTTTGGCCTCCTTTTCGCCGGTGTGCAGTGTGAATGACAGAAAACAGAAATAAGTCAAACAGTGGTGGTCATTCGCCGATGAACAGGACAGCTAATAAAAACCGGAGAAATACAGAGATTGCCAGAGCGGTCAGAAAAGCAAATTCAGAGTGACTTGCTCTGTGCTCAGGATTAGGGGAGGGTGTGTGTGTGCGCGTTTGAGACACAGACCTGCTTCAAGAAAGGAAACCTGCATTGTTATATTGCAACATTGTGACTAATTAGCTATTAATCATTAATATAATTAATAGTACTATTAGTTAACAAGGTAGCATTTATACAACTTGGTGCCAAGAGAGTATTCATAATTGGAAGGACTTTTAGTACAGTGAGAGGAAGGCCCAGGGTGGAAAAGAACCATGGCAGCAACTGCAGGGTCAGGATGACCTCTTCCATCATAAGCTAATCTTTCCTGACGTTTTCCCAAATCGGCCTTAATTGGGCTTTCTTTCTCTCTTTCTTCCTTTCTTTTTGTTTGTTTTCAATTTCTTTATTGGGGGATTAATGGTTCACAGTCAACAGTAAAATACAATAGTTAGTACATGCATAACACTTCTCAGTTTTCTACATAACAATTAAACCCCACTAGGTCCTCCTCTGCCACCATGTTCCAGTACCTGAATCCTCCCCCCACCCCAGAGTCTTTTACTTTGGTGCAATACACCAACTCCAGTCCAAGTTCTGCTTTGTGTTTTCCCTTCTGTTCTTATTTTTCAACTTCTGTCTATGAGTAAGATCATCCCATATTCATCCTTCTCTTTCTGACTTATCTCACTTAACATGGTATCTTCAAGCTCCATCCAAGATGGGTTAAAAAAAGGTGAATTTACCATTTTTAATAGCTGAGTAGTATTTCATGACTTACTCAACTCATCTGTTGTTGGATACCTGGGTTGCTTCCAGGTTTTGGCTATTACAAATTGTGCTGCTATGAACATAGGTATACACAAATCTTTTTGGATGGGTGTGTTTGGTTCCTTAGTATATATCCCTAGGAGAGGAATTGCAGGGTCATAAGGTAGGTCCACTTCTAGACTTCTGAGAGTTCTCCAGACTGCTCTCCACAGGGGTTGGACTAATTTACATTCCCACTAGCAGTGCAGAAGGGTTCTTTTGACCCCACAACCTGTCCAGCATCTACTGCTGTTACCTTTTCTGACGTATGACATTCTCACAGGAGTGAAATGGTATCTTATTGTTGTCTTTATTTGCATTTCTCTGATAATCAATGACTTGGAGGAGCAGTTATTCATATTTGTTAACTTTCTAGATCTCTTCCTTTGTGAATATTCTGTTCATATCCTTTCTCCATTTTTGAATGGGGTCATTTGCTTTCTTGTTGCTGAATTTGGCGAACTCTTTGTATATTTTGGTTATTAGCCTCTTGTCTGATGTATGGCACGTAAAGATGTTCTCCCATTGTAAGGGGCCTCCGGGTGATGGTATCTTTTGCTATGTAGAAGCTTTTTAATTTGATGTAGTCCCATTGGTTTATTTTTGTTTTAGTCTTCTTTGTAATTGGATCCGTATCTGATAGTTTGTGGTCTAGCATCCAAGTTTTGATCCATTTGGAATTTACTTTTGTGTTTGGTGAAATACAATGGTTCAGTTCAATTCTTCTGCATGTTTCAATCCTAACTGGGCTTTCTTATCTTCCCTCCATTATTTAAAGCATGCTTAACATGTGAAGTGCTACTTGCCAAAGTAGATAAAGTACTAGATTCTCAAGCATGAGATCCCAAGTTCAATCTCCACATCATATGTGATAGAGTGATGCTCTGGTTCTCTCCTCCTCTTTTTATGTACTAAACAAATGTGCTGTCACTAAGGCTGTCCTCTCTAGACAATTTCAATACAAATTCAGATATCTAAACCCTTAATAGCACTCCTAATACAATTCCTGTGGGAAGCAGAATAACATGAGCTTGGGCCAAAGTTAGGAAAGAGATTGAAACTTTCTCTCTTTATTTCTTATTATATTTATTTATTTATTGGATATAGACAGCTGGAAATCAAGAGGGAAGGAGGAGACAGAGAGGGAAAGAGATAGAGAGATACCTGCAGCCCTACTTCACCACTTGCAAAGTTTTCCCCCTGCAAGTGGGGACTGGGTGCTTGAACCTGGTTCCTTGCACATTGTGACATGTGCACTCAACCAGGTGCACCACCACCCAGCCCGTGAGATTGAAACTTTATAAATAAAGGTGTTTAAAAGCTAAATGTGTCCTTGGCCCCTTTCTAGAACAATTGCTTAGTTTTACTACACTTGAACTGCAGATCCCATGTATTGTAATTTGGCAACTTTGGGTCCTGTTGAGTGAATGTATAAACACCAAAAAAATGATCTCATGGAGGCCCAAGAGGGTGGCACACCCAGTTAAGCACACGCATTATCATGTGCAGTGCAGAGCTTCAGGTTCAAGCCCCCACTCACTACCTAAAGGGGGAAGCTTCACTAGTAGTGAAGCAGATAGATCTGCAGTTGCCTCTCTCTCTCCCTCTCGATCTCACCTTCCCATCTCAGCTTCTCTCTGTCCTATCAATCATATTTCAGCAGGTAGAAAATCTTTAAGCATAACAAAAGAAAATAAGCGTAAGTTATAAAAGGAAGGACTTAGATTTAGTGTAAGAAAGCACTTGATATAGGTGGAGATTGACAAGCCCAGAACACTAACTTAACCTTCTTGCATACTTAAGCCGCACCCCTCCCTCTCTCTGAGTTTGCAGAGATCACTAAAGAAAGGAGGTGACTTTCCAGTTTTCTATGACTCTCCAGCCACAGACCAACCCTCTGCAGGACTTAATAATTAGAGTCATAATAATGCTACTACCTCCACTGAGAAGTGCTTTATGGTTCTTGCAAGGAGGCTAAGTCCATTATCTGATCAACTCTTCCAACAACCCTGTGAAGCAGGCATGACAGGTATTATTCTCAGTGAAGGAAAATCAGGTCAAGGAATATTTAATGGCCCAGCTAATGTAACCCTGCCCAATACACAGTAGAGCCAGAACAGGACCCGAACTGATTTTCCTCTTTTAGAGGGTTTGATGGACCTCCTCTCAAAAACTGCTACTTACCCCTACAGGGTAAAACATGGGTAATTTTAACATGTGTTGGGATTTTATTTATTTATTTTAGAGCATTATTCAGCTCTGGCATATAGTAGTGCCAGGGATTAATCTGGGACCTTGAAACCTCATTCATGAAAGTCTTTTTGTGGGGCTTGGGCGGTGATGCAGCGGGTTAAGCTTACATGGCGTGAAGCACAAGGACCGGTGTAAGGATCCGGGTTCAAGCCCCCGGCTCCCCACCTACAGGGAAGTCGCCTCACAAACAATGAAGCAGGTCTGCAGGTGTCTATCTTTCTCACCCCGTCTCTGTCTTACCTCCTCTCTCCATTTCTCTCTGTCCTAGCCAACAGCTAATGATATCAACAACAACAATAATAACCACAACAAGGCTACAACAACAAGGGCAACAAAAGGGGGGAAAAATGGTCTCCAGGAGCAGTGGATTCTTGGTGCAGGCACTGACTCCCAGCAATAACCCTGGAGGCAACAACAACAAAAAAGTCTTTTTGTGTAACTACTACATGATCCCCCTCACCCCAGCTGAAGTATAACTCTAATATTCAATTCTATGTTGCATCTCCTTTATTTAATTTTTTCCCTTTCTTTGCCCCTGCAGGGCCCTGGGGCTTGTTCTTATGTATCTGAAGCATTGATCACTAATATTTGGAAGGTTTTTAGCCCCAGGGGGTATCAAAGACATGCCATTGATTCTCCACTCCCTTAACTCTTGCCCCTCACATACTTACCAAAGGAAGAGGGCCTGCCAATTGATGTCATCCCTCCACATGTCACAAGAAGACGTTTGCTCTCAAGCTTCCAATTCCATTGCTTTCCTTCTCTGACTGCTGGACAATTTTCAGAGGCAACATTTAGCATTCTTGCCTGGCCTCACTGGAGAGTAAGAGTCTGTCTGGTTTCCTGGCCTTGGCTAGTTCTTGAGTAACATTTTCACCAGGACAATGATCAGAAGTCAACAGAAATCATTTGTTATCTTTATTTTTTGGCACCAAGGTTATTGCTGGCATTTGGTACTTGCATACCTCCACTGTTTCAGGTGGCTTTTTTTGTTTGTTTATTTGTTTGTTTTGGATAAAGAGTGAAAGATAGAGCTAGAGAAGGAGAGACTGGGGCAGGGTAGTAGTGCACCTGGTTGAGCATACATGTCGTACTGTGAAAAGGCCCAGACTCAAGCCCCCAGTCCCCACCTGCGAGGGGAAAGCTTTGTGAGTGGGGGAAGCAGTGCTGCAGGTGTCACAATATCCAAAAACTTTAAAAAGAGGAGAGACAGAAAAGGAGAGATACCTGTAGTACTGCTCCAGTATTCATGATGCTTTCCCCTTTCAGGTAGGGGTGGGGGCTTGAACTTGGGTCCTCAAACATGGTAACATGTGTGCTCTACCAAGTGAGCCACCTGAAACCCACTTTTTAAATTAAATCTTTAGCAAAAAAGCTCCTGCACACTTTGACAGTTCTGAAAATCTACTCGGATTTAAACAGCAGGAGAAATATCTGATTCCTATAAAGTGAACTGGATGGCCTGACACAATCTACCTCTCACTTCCCAACTTTGCATGACTGCATTCTCTTCTGTAATGGCTCGTACCACCAGGTCTTTTATGCAGGCCGTGGCTGTGGCTCCGTTTTCCCATTAACTAACATTTCTGTACTTTTTAAAAAGATAAATCTTTCATATATATATATATATTGCATAAAGACAAAGAAATTGAGAGGGAAAAGGGAGATAGGGACAGAGACATCTGAAGCACTGTTTCACCACTCCTGAAGCTTCCTTCTTGCAAGTAGAGACTGGGGGTCCTTACACAGTGTAATGTGTGCACTTAATCAGGTGCTCAACTTCCCAGCCCCTAACATTATCATTCTATGGCACCAGACTGAGAGCCAGTGGCCTAATCATGGTCTCCTAGGTTCTCATACTTATAACACTGTTACATATGCTCAATCATTTCAACCCTTAAATTCTGTTTAAAAGGGAGTCAGGCTGTAGCACAGCGGGTTTAGTGCAAGTGGTGCAAAATGCAAGGAACGACCTAAGGATCCCAGTTCGAGCCCCTGGCTCCCCATCTGCAGGGCAGTCACCTCACAGGTGGTGAAGGCAGGTCTGCAGGTGTCTGTCTTTCTCTCCCCCTCTCTGTCTTCCCCTCCTCTCTCCATTTCTCTCTGTCCTATCCAACAATGACAACATCAACAACAACAATAATAACTACAACAATAAAACAACCAGGGCAACAAAAGGGAATAAATAAATATAAAAAAAAAAAAAAGGAGATGAGATTATGGGCTGGTAAGAGAGCTCACCTGGTAGCTCTCCTGCTTTGCCATGTGCATGACCCAGGTCCTTGCCCTGTTCATTGCGGTAGAAGAAGCTTCAATGGTGTCTGATCCTCTCTCCTTTTGTCACTCTCTCTCTCTCTTTTTTTTTGCCTCCAGGGTTATTGCCGGGGCTCGGTGCCTGCATCACAAATCCACTGCTCCTGGAGGCCATTTTTTCCCCTTTTTTGTTGCCCTTGTTGTTTTATCATTGCTGTGGTTATTATTATTGCTGTTGTTGCTGCTGCTGCTGCTGTCGTTGGATAGGACAGAGAGAAATCGAGAGAGGAGTGGAGACAGGGGGAGAGACTCCTGCAGACCTGCTTCCCCACTAGTCCTTGCGCTTCAAGCCACGTGTGCTTAACCCGCTGCGCTACCGCCCAACTCCCTGTCACTCTCTTTTTTATCTGAAAAAGTTGGCTGGTAGAAGTGCAAAGGATTAAAGAAAGATAGAGAGATCATGTGGTTGTTAGAGTCTTCCCAACCTGACTCCCAGGATTCTACTCTAGCAAGCTGACTATATTCATCAATACCCTGTAATTCTATTTTTTCACAAGCACTGCTATCCAGTTCTCACTTCTAAATCCTTCCTAAAAGAAACTGCCCTTTTTGCAGAACAGATACAGCTGTTTTTGAAGTCCCTTTTGCATTCTCATTTCATGTCTCTTATGACAGTATTTAATTGTTCAGAAAACTGGGCTTTTATCGCTTCTCGGCCTTTTGGCTAAGATCAAGTGTAGAAAACCGGGCTTTTTTACTTTTCTGGCCTATGACTTCTATGCATACACACATATTGTATATGTATGTGTCCAGTGTTAAAGGGATGTGAGTTGTGGGCACTTTTACTCTTGTGCCCCATCGTCTCCACCACCCCATTTGAACCCTAGTGGAAAGTTAAACACCTTACCTGCAGGGGGAAAGCTTCGCAAGTGGTGAAGCAGAGCTACAGATGTCTCTCTGTCTCTCTCCCTCTCTATCTCCTCCTTCCTCTCAATTTCTGACTATCTCTATCCAATACATAAATAAAGATAATAATTGTTTTTAAAAAATTAAACACTGGGTGCCTGTGAAGAAAAAAAAGAGGATGCTCTAAAAAGCCAAACTCGTAAACACAAATCTGTTCTAGGGATAGAGAGAAGAGTGGCTACTGGACTGGCCAGTGCAGTGTGGTCTGAGCTGTAGTCTGAGACCTCCCTCTGGTTCACACACTTCCCTACAGTGATCTTCTCTGTACAGTAGCTTCTCCATTTGAAACTTCTCAGGAGTTTGGACTTGAATTATCCTGACCTCCTTATCCTCAAGATGATTTTTTTTGCGTCCAGGTTTATTGCTGGGGCTCAGTTCCACCACTACCAATCCATCGCTCCTAGTAACCTTTTTTTTCTTTTTTAAATTTATTTTATTTTATAGAACAGAGAGAAATTGAAAGGGGAGGGGAGTTAGAAAGAGGGAGGCAGAGGGGCCGGGTGGTGGCACACCTGGCTGAGCGCATGTATTACAATGCACAAGGACCCCGGGGTTCGAATCCCTGGTCCCCACCTGCAGGGGGAAAGCTTTGCGAGTGGTGAAGCAGTGCTGCAGGTATTTCTCTGTCTCTCTCCATTTCTATCACCCCTTTCCCTCTTGATTTCTGGCTATACTTATCCAATAAATAAAGATTTAAAAAAATTAAAAAAAAAAAAAGAGGGAGACCAAGATAGACACACCTGTAGACCTGCTTCACCATTTGTGAAGCGTCCCCACTACAGGTGGGAGCCCAAACCCGGATGCTTGCACCAGTCCTTGCGCTTAGTACTATGTGTGCTTACTGGGTGTGTTATTGCCAGGCCCCCTCAAAAATTTTTTTTCTTTATTGTGGGATTAATGGTTTATAGTAAAATGATTTTTCATATTTATTTTCCCTTTTGTTGTCCTTGTTGTTTTTCATTGTTGTTGTAGTTATTGTTGTTGATGTCGTCGTTGTTAGGATAGAGAGAAATGGAGAGAGGAGGGGAAGACAGGGGGAGAGAAAGACATCTGCAGACCTGCTTCACCACCTGTGAAGCGACTCCCCAGCAGGTGGGAAGCCTGGGGCTCAAACCGGGATCCTTACGCAAGTCCTTGCGCTTTGCACCACCTATGCTTAACCCGCTGCACTACCGCTTGACTCCCAGAATGATTTTTTAAAGCCATGTTTATGTGACAATTTCTACAAATCTTTTATGACCGCATTTAATTCTTCCCTCAACCCTGGGAGATAGGAATGGCATAAAAGGTTGTCTTATCACCCCATTTTATTCAAAGATATAGTTTCATATTTCATATGAAAAAGGGGGAGGAGTTTAATATGAGAAAGAGCAAGAAATCAGAGCACTGCTCTGGCACTTGTGACACCAGAGATTGAACCAAGAACCTCAGGCATGCAAGTCCTATGCTCTTGCAGCTAAGTTATCTCCCCAGGGGCTGTTCCCCATTGTTTGAGAGAGAGAGAGAAACCTGGGAAGTGGTACAGTGGATAAAGCCTTGAACCCTCAATCATGAGGTACCAAGTTCGGTCCCCAGTGAGGTCCAAGTCCAAGACTTCTCTGTAATAGTGCCGAAGTCTTTGGCTGAACAAATAGATGCAGTCTCTGCTCTCTGGAAGTGTGGGCTCAAATGGGCAACCACAATTCCAGCAAACATCAAAGAACAAGCTAATCATGATCTTACATACAGGACTCAGTAAATAAACAGATAAGGAAAGTCATGTTTGCTTGGTCTGCTAATGGATTAAAGCCAGTGATAACCCTGGTGGCAATAAAGAAAAAATTCTAGATAGGTAAAAAGTGTTAATGAGGCTAAAGTTTTAGCACAATCACGTCTGTCCACTTGCTTTGCACACAGAAAAATACTACACACATTCTTCTCTTTATCTTCATGATATCGGCAGGCATGGATACCAGTGTACACAAAGTGGGATTCAGGATCATTTAGAAGTCATCTCTGGTGGGGGTTGGGCGGTACCACAGTGGGTTAAACACACATGGCGCAAAGCACAAGAACCGGCTTACGGATCCGAGTTGGAGACCCTGGCTCCCCACTGGCAGGGAGGTCATTTCACAAGTGGTGAAGCCAGTCTGCAGGTGTCTATCTTTCTCTCCTCCTCTCTGTCTTCCCCTCCTCTCTCCATTTCTCTCTGTCCTATCCAACAACAATGACAGCAGTAACAATAACAATAATAACCACAACAACGATAAAACAACCAGTGCAACAAAAGGGGAAAAAAATAGCCTCCAGGAGTAGTGAATTTGTGGTGCAGGCACTGAGCCCCAGCAATAACCCTGGAAGCAATAAATAAATAAATAAATAAATAAATAAATAAATAAATAAAAGAAGTCATCTCTGGTGGTCCAGGAGGTGGTGCAGTGGATAAGCATTGAACTCTCAAGCATGAGGTCCCAAATTTAATCTCCAGCAGCACATGTACCAGAGTGATGTCTGGTTCTCTCTCTCTCCTCCTATCTTTCTCATAATTAAATAAATTAAATCTAGAAGAAGGAGAAGAAGAAGAAGAAAAGGAAGTCGTCTCTGCCTTCAAGTAATTTCTTCAGCCATTTTTGTAATTGAAATCGATGGGAATGCATCGGTTATCCCTACCTGTATCACCACAGACAGACAAGGGCAGATGAACTCAAATCTGTCTTACTTTATCAATGCAAGGTAGCCAGTTAGGACAGTGGGAAGGTGTTGGTCTTAATTTAAAAACAAAACAAGGGGCCAGGTGATGGTGCATCTGCTTAAGTGCACACATTACAGTACGCAAGGACCAGGGTTCAAGCCCCTGGTCCCCATCTGCAGGGGAAAAGCTTCACAAGGGATGAAGCAGGGCTACAGGAGTCTCTCTGTCTCTTTCCCTCTGTCACTCCCCTCTCACTTCTCTCTGTCTCTATCCAACAATAAATAAATACAAATTTAAAAAAAATTTTTTAAAAAAACGGCCTGGGTAGTGGCACAGCTGATTAAGCACACATGGTGCAAGGACTGGTATAAGGATCTTGGTTCAAGCCCCCAGCTCCCCACCTGCAGGGGGGGTCACTTCACAAGCGGTGAAGCAGGTCTGTAGGTGTCTTTCTCTCCCCCCTCTGTCTTTCCCTCCTCTCTCCATTTCTCTCTGTCCTATCCATCAACAAGGACAGCAATAACAACAATCATAACAACAATGACAAACAACAAAGGCAATAAGAGGGGAAAAAATAGCCTCCAGGAGTAGTGGATTCTTGGTGCAGGCACCAAGAATAACCCTCCAGCGATAACCCTGGAGGCAAATGAAATAAAATAAAATAAAATAAAATAACAACCAACCACCAGCTACAAATACTGAGTTTCCAGTATACCTATGAGCAAGTGGGGACTGCCCCGCCCCCCAAGCTGGAGAGCCCTCTTATCTCCAAGGGCACTCTTACAGCCCAATTCCTCCCCAGGAGGTTCTGCCTCAGGGTTTGTCTATCTTAAGATGATCTAAAGCAATGAGGCCTGGATTGTCTTTGAGTCTTTAAAGAGGCTGGCAGATTCTTTTAGGCAGCACGCTTTAATTGTTGTCTGTAATTGATGTGACATACGCCCCAGAGGCATGCACTGAGGTCCAATTGCAGAGATGGTGTTTTAAAAATCGGAATTAATTAATTAAAGAAGGCGGCTGCGGGGTTGTGAGTGCCAAGCTCTGTAACCCTAAACCTGCCAACCCACCTGACCCACCTGCCTCATCAACTGAGGAACAATCCCATGAAGGGAGGATAGGAGACCTAGATACAGTGCAAGAAGAGGGGCTGCAAGTGGGGGGAAGGGCAGGGTTCTTCCCTTTAATAACCCCCCCCACACACACACACACACACACCAGACTTGGCTCTTGAGAACTGGATGTAGAAATCAGTGTGTGTGTGTGTGTGTGTGTGTGTGTGTGTGTGTGTGTGTGTGTGTGTTGGGGGGGCAGCAAAGGGGAGGCAAAGTCAAAGGAGGCATGTGAGATGAGCTGGCGGGCAGGGAAGAGGCAAGAATGCACAGAACTGGGATTTGGAATGAAAGGGGGAGCTGTGTGGCAGGAGCAAAGAGAGATGGAACCACTCAGGTAGTGACGGCAGACCCGCAGAGCTAGTGGGAAGGAAGGGACTGTGTGGGCAGAGCTCAGACGTAAAGCTTTAATGTGGGGTAGGAAATACGGCACCTGGAGCCTCTGGTGTTCAGAGGAAGTTATAATTAAACCCCTGACCTGAGGTCATTAACACTGTGGCAGCTTTTCATAGGAGTTGGGCTAATAACAATAACAACAACAATAATAACAATTAACCATAATGAGACCTTATCTGGAGCAGGTTCTTTCCTTAGCTTTGTAAGCATTATGTCATTAATTCCCCGGGCTGCTCAGGGCCATCTTTTTTCTAGAAGTAGTGGAGGTATAAAAAAGAAACAGATAATCCCTGTGCCATTCCACTTGCTGCTTTTGTCTGAGCAGGCTGTTTTTTTTTTCCCAATATTTATTCACTTTTGTTGCCCTTGTTGTTTTATTGTTGTAATTATTATTGTTGTTGGATGGGACAGAGAGAAATGGAAAGGAGAGGGGGAGAGAAAGATAGACACCTGCAGACCTGCTTCACCCACCGTCTGTGAAGCGACTCCTCTGCAGGTGGGGAGCCAGGGGCTCGAACCAGGATCCTTACATTGGTCCTTGAGCTTTGCACTATCTGTGCTTAACCCACTGGGCTACTGCCGGACTCCCTAGGGCTGGTTTGTTTTAAGAGAGATTCTTAAAATAGGGTTCTTTTAGGGCTTCACAGTTTTACATTCTTTTGCTTCTATTTAGAATGATGTTTAAATAAGGTGAGTACACATATAAATTGATCATGACAAGATGCCTAAATAAGTTTGATGTGAAAAACTTTAGTCCTGGAAGGCCAGAATGTAGTTCATTTGGTGGAGTGCACACTTTTTCTTTTCAAGGCCCCAATCACCAAGTGGAAACACCATGCACAGAGGAAGCTTCATGTGTGGTGGGAGAGTGCTATGGAGTCTTTCTCACTCTATCTCTCTACCTCTCTTCTCTCACCCTCTATCTAAATAAACCAGCAACCAAACAAACCTGTTGTATTCCCCATGCTCAGAACTGTTCTTTACTCTCCTATGAATTCTCTGATGTCAAGTGGCAGAGAACTTTGGGGGAGGCTTTCCCACATTCTCCAGATTTATGGTTTCTCTCTAATATGCACACTTATGTAGGTAGTTATTGTAAGTGAAGGTTTCCCAACAGTCACTTTGTTCGTGTAATTGAATTCCAAATTGCTGAGTCAGATGTGCCTCAAGAGCTTCCAGACTCACCGGAGGGCTCTCCCACAAACAGACACACTAGAAATAGGTTTCTTCCCACTAGGGATTCTCTGATGTAGAAGATGGTAACTCCACCCAAATAAGGGATTATTCATATTTATTATACTTGTGAATTTTTTTCCTGTATGGATTCTCTGATGTTTAATAAGAAAGGAAAGGCAAATAAAAAAAAAATCTCAACAAAGGTATAAAATAATAAATAAAAATTTTATAAAAAAGAAAGACAGAAACTGGCTGAGGTAGGACAGAACAAAAAAGTGACTTGGGAGGAAGTACAGCAGATAAAGCATCAGACTCTCAAACATGAGATCCCAAGTTTTACTCTTGGCACTGCATGTGCCAGAATGACATTCTGATTTTTTTTTTAATCCCTCTCTCTGTCTTTCATAAATAAATGTATCTCAGGAGCCAGACAGTGGCACAGTGGTTTAAGTGCACACGGTGGAAAGTGTACAGACTGGCATCAGGATCCCAGTTCGAGCCCCCAGCTCCCGACCTTCACAGGTGGTGAAGCAGGTCTGCAGGTGTCTTTCTTTCCCCCTTTCTGTCTTCCCCTCCTCTCTCTATTTCTCTCTATCCTATCCAACAACAATGACAGCAATAACAACAACAATAATCACAACAACAATGATGATCAACAAGGGCAACAAAAGGGAAAAATGAATAAATAAATTAAGTTTTAAAAAATAAATAAATATGTCTCTGAAAAAGGAATGAACAAGGAGAAAGAAAGAGAAGGAAGGATGGATGGAAGAAAGACAGGAAGGAAAAAAGAACTCTTTCTAGGGCAGTGAATGGAAAACTGCTTCAAACTTAAGACACTTTGGAAATTTGTCTCACTAGTACTTTTATTTATTTTTTAAAATTTATTTATTCCCTTTTATTGCCCTTGTTTTTTTTAATTTTTTAAAATTATTTTTTATATTTATTTATTTATTTTCCCTTTTGTTGCCCTTATTGTTTTTCATTGTTGTTATAGTTATTATTATTGCTATTGATGTCATTGTTAGATAGGACGGAGAGAAATGGAGAGAGGAGGGGAAGACAGAGGGGGAGAGAAAGATAAACACCTGCAGACCTGCTTCACCGCCTGTGAAGTGACTCCCCTGCAGGTGGGGAGCCGGGGGCTCGAACCAGGATCCTTATGCCAGTCCTTGAGCTTTGCGCCACCTGCGCTTAACCCACTGTGCTACCACCCGACTCCCTTTTTTTTTTTAAAGATTTTATTTACTTACTAATAGTAAAGACAGGCGGAGAAAGAGAGAGAGAGACAGAGAGAGAGAGAGACAGAGAGAGACAGAGAGAGAACCCCAGACCCCACTCTGGCACATGTGGTGCCTGGGATTGAACGCAGGACTTCATACTCCAATGCTTATCTACTGTACCACCTCCCAGACCACTGTAATGCTATTTTCTCAGTCTAAAGCTGAAGCCACCACTTTCACTTTCACCAATCATATCTAAAAAGGAATGCTTTACTGCCCACTTCATATACACAACCCTATTCCACCAGCATTCTTGGGCCCATTCCAGTTCTAAGAGGAGGAATGTCATCACCATGTGACAGAAGCACTAAGTGCAGATGGAGCCCTGCCCAGGAGAGGCCCCCCAAAAGGCCCCCCAAAGTGGTTTGTATTCATGTACATTGAGGGGTTCCCCCATCTCTACCATCTACCACAGTCTTTTTTTTTTAAAAAACTCATATGGGATATTGATGCTTAGAGAGAATGTGCATCATCAGCTAGGCCTTTTTACTTATGTCAATGTCATTAGAAGACTTTCCAAAGTTAAGACTATAACTTTTTCTTGCTTGCTCCATTCTGTAGAGGGTGGTGGCAGACTAGTAAGAGAGTGTAATCTACAGCGTCTCGACTTGGTGAGACAGTTGGAGGATTTTTTTTTTCCCCCAATTAGAGTAGTTAAACACTGACTCAACTTCCAACAATTGCATGAGGGTTAAGAGGCTCCATTCATAGACAAGTTTCACAATGAAACATGGGAATTCTGCCTGTCATGGGCGATTTAGTCCAAGCAGAGAAGAGGGTGGCTTTCACAGTCAACAAATTGCCTGCGTTCTGGATTGGTACCTCATCTGGAACTATGAACTGCCTTTTGCAGTTCTCCTGGATTTCATTGCCCAAAGGGCTTATTTGCATGAAAGAAATTCATCTGCTCTTAAATCTGTCCCTGCTTCCTGTGTCACTTCCCTAGTAGATTGAATTCAGGAAGGAAGGGGCCTCACCCCAACTCTAGAGCCCCCCCACCCTCTTATATACCTACTGGGGTGGGCAGATTAGAGACTGGTGTTGTTTTGGGTCTTCCAGGCAGGAAATAAGAGATCTGTGAAGCCGCAATAGAAGTGCAGCCCTGACTCTTGGGAACTCTGATAGTCCTCTGGAAACCATACACATCATTAATTAATTAAACTTATTAATTTATGAAAGAGAGAGAGAGAGCATCACTTTGACACTTGAAATGCTGGAAATTGAACTCAGGACCTCATGCTCACAGGATAAATGTGCCACCTCCTGGGCTGCCTATGTACACATTCTGTTCTTAGGTTTCCAAGGGTTGGAGGCACACCTGTCCTAATCACCATTAGAGTGGCTTCAGTACCTGGTTTATAATAGCTGTTTACTAAGTATTGAATCAATCAGTCAGTTCTGAATGTGGAAGTGATTTCTTTCCAGAGCTCTTCATCCTAGTTCTTGTTCTATTCAGAGAGTTACATTATAAATGCTAGCATGTTGGGGACAGGAATGCTTTTGGGTGATTAGGAGAAAAGCTAGATGTACATGGGGAACATCAGTACTAAAAATAGGGGGAAAAAAGTAAGTAAATAATCACAAAGATTAAAAAACAAAGTGCATGGGAAGGCACTTGGCACTTGTTTGTAAGTTCAAATTCATTGTGATAAGTGACAGGGAGCCGCTGCAGGAGGTGAAGGTAAGTAAGTGAGGTTTCATTATCATAGCCATGTTTGATCTGGAAGAGGGTAGGCTCACTAAAGAATAGTGTACGTTGGAGCAGGCTAGTCACAGTAGCAAGTGTAAGAGGTGACTTGGGCCAGCAGAGTGACTCAGCTTGTGAGAATGCCAACTTTCATACTGGAAGTCCCAGAGGCTGCAGGTTCAATCTCCCACACCATTGTAATGCCAGAACTGAGCAGCACTCCAGTCTTTCCCATTCGACTCTAATTCTCTCTCGCTCATAAAAAACAAACAAATCCTGGTCCTAGAGGTGGTGCAATGGGTAGAGCACTAAACTAGCCTGCATGGGGCCCTGAGTTCAGTCTCAAGTATCATATATGTCCGAAGGACGCTCTGCTCCCCGTCTCTACCTAATTAACAAATTAGTAAATAAATAAATCTTTAAAAACAAATAGCACAAAACATTACAAATAAATACATTTTAAAAAAAGAGAGATTACTTTTGTTGCTATAGGCTGTGTATTTCAGCCAGGTGGGCATGAGAAACCCAGCAAGACTGAGTGAGTGAGAGCTGAAGCAGACAGTCAGTGCAAACCAGGCCCGGGCTGCCCAGAAGCGAAGACATCTTGGGAATCAACCCAGGGTTCTGGTGTTGGGTGGAGTGGTGGTGGTGGTGATGGGGTGAAATTAAAAATGAAGAGCTTTCTGTCTCCACGGAGTGCCTTACGCATGCACACCCAGCTCCGGCAGACTACCTTGCACATGGTAGCTGATAAACACTCCATAAACAAATGCATGGCTGATGGTCAGGTTCTTGGAGGTACTGAGGATGTGAAAGCTTGCAGAGGCCCTCATAAAGTGCTGGTACTATCCTCTCTCCTCCAATTTCCTCAGTCTGCTCTTCTGTACTGACCCATCTCTCCTTTATGTGAGAAAACTTCCTCACAGACTGATACTCGTTTTTTTTTTTTTAAAGATTTTATTTATTTATTAATGAGAAAGATAGGAGGAGGGAGAAAGAACTATCCATCACTCTGGTACATGTGCTGCTGGGGATTGAACTCAGGACCTCACGCTTGAGAGTCCAGCGCTTTATCCACTGCGCCACCTCCCGGACCACAACAGACTGATACTCTTTAAAAAAGGGAGGGGGCTGGATGATGGCACACTTGCTTGAGTGCACATGTTACAATACACAAGGTCCCAGGTTCAAGCCCCTAGTTCCCACCTGCAAGGGGAAAGCTTTGTGAGTGGTGAAGCAGTGCTGCAGGTGTCTCTCTGTCTCTCTCTCCCTCCCTATCTCCCCCTTCCCTCTTGATTTCTGGCTGTCTTTATCCAATATATAAATAAATAAATAAATAAATAAATAAATAAATAAATAAATAAATATTTTAAAGAAATTTAAAGAAAAAAGTTTGGGGCTGGGGGATAACACAATAGTTATGCAAAGAACCTTTTATGCCTGAGGCACCTAAGGTCTGAGGCTCAATTTCCAGCACTATCATAAACCAGATCTGAGCAGTGGTCTTGTAAAAACAAAACAAAGCAGCTCCCACACCTAAGGACATCTAATCTTTAACTAAGGGGCTCAGACTATTAAATGGGGAAAGCAAAGTCTCTTCAACAAATGGTGTTGGAAACAATGGGTTGAAACATGCAGAAGACTGAAACTGAACCACTGTATTTCACCAAATACAAAAGTAAATTCCAAGTGGATCAAGGACTTGGAGGTTAGACCACAAACTATCAGATACTTAGAAGAAAATATTGGCAGAACTCTTTTCCGCATAAACTTTAAAGACATAAATTTTAAAGACATCTTCAATGAAACAAATCCAAATACAAAGAAGACTAAGGCAAATATAAACCTATGGGACTACATCAAATTAAGAAGCTTCTTCACAGCAAAAGAAACCACTACCCAAACCAAAAGACCCCTCACAGAATGGGAGAAGATCTTTACATGCCATACATCAGACAAGAGTTTAATAACCAACATATATAAAGAGCTTGCCAAACTCAACAACAAGACAACAAATAACCCCACCCAAAAATGGGGGGAGGACATGAACAGAATATTCACCACAGAAGAGATCCAAAAGGCTGAGAAACACATGAAAAAATGCTCCAAGTCTCTGATTGTCAGAGAAATGCAAATCAAGACAACAATGAGATACCACTTCACTCCTGTGAGAATGTCATACATCAGAAAAGGTAACAGCAGCAAATGCTGGAGAGGGTGTGGGGTCAAAGGAACCTTCCTACACTACTGCTGGGAATGTCAGTTGGTCCAACCTCTGTGGAGAACAGTCTGGAGAACTCTCACAAGGCTAGAAATGGACCTACCCTATGATCCTGCAATTCCTCTCCTGGGGATATATCCTAAGGAACCCAACATATCCATCCAAAAAGATCTGTGTACACATATGTTCTTGGCAGCACAATTTGTAATAGCCAAAACCTGGAAGCAACCCAGGTGTCCAACAACAGATGAGTGGCTGAGCAAGTTGTGGTATATATACACAATGGAATACTACTCAGCTGTAAAAAATGGTGAATTCACTGTTTTCAGCCGATCTTGGATGGACCTTGAAAAAATCATGTTGAGTGAGATAAGTCAGAAACAGAAGGATGAATATGGGATGATCTCACTCTCAGGCCGAAGTTGAAAAACAAGATCAGAAAAGAAAACAGAAGTAGAACCTGAAATGGAATTGGCGTATCGCACCAAAGTAAAAGACTCTGGGGTGGGTGGGTGGGGAGAATACAGGTCCAAGAAGGATTCAGAGGACCTAGTGGGGGTTGTATTGTTATATGGGACTCTGGGGAATGTTATGCATGTACAAACTATTGTACTTACTGTTGAATGTAAAACATTAATTCCCCAATAAAAAAATAGTACGAAAAAAAAAGCAAACAAATCTGATTATTTTTTTTAAGTCTGTTTATGAGAGAGAACCAGGCATCAGTCTGTCACATCTAGTGCCAGGGATCAAACTCGGGACCTCATGCTTGAGAGTCCAATACTTTATCCACCGCACTACATTCCAGACCATAGGTTGTTACTCTTTGGGGGAGGGGGGAGGTGAGGGGGGACAGAGGGTAAGAGAGGATGGGAGAATTGTCAGACAGGATTCACTCAACCCCACCCAGTCACCAAGTTATTTTTCACATTTCCTTTTAGTCACACACACACACACACACACACACACACACACACACACACACACACACACACCTTACCCACTCATTGTCTGGCCCTCTGCCCCCAGGCCTGGCCCATCTTTATTAGACCCTGGCTCTTCCTCTCCCAGGGTGCTGAAAGTGGCCTTTATAGAGTTGGAAACTTTGCAGGACAGTGGCATCACCTTCCCTCTGGGGCTTGGGGGGAAGATCCAAACTTCAAATTAGACTCGAAACTAGGAGCCTGACCTCATGATGCCCGAAGCACCTGACAAATAGGGAGGATACTAGCTCTGCTGTCCTGGCCTCAGACCAGTTCTCTCTTCCAGAATCCACACCTTCCCTGGCTCCCCTCCAAACTGACAAGATCTGCCCCAGTTGGGGGAAGGCAAGCATGGTCTAGTGCATAGGGAATGGCAGTAGAGGGAGGGTTTTTTTTTTTCCCACAGGACCGCCCTCAAATTAGTCTCCAACTCTGGTCTTTTCCCCTCATGAGATGTTCTGCCCTTGCTTCCAGGGGTGGGGGCTTGCCTGGAGTTAAGACATTCCCCTTGCTCTCTGGGGAAAAGAAAAAACACTGCAGTCACTTTGTGTTCCCTTACAGCCAGGAGCCACCTGCCCTACCCTCCCACCCTACCCTACCCCACCCTACCCCACCCTACCCCACCCTACCCTACCCCACCCCAGGAGCCTGGCTCACTGGTGAATGGTGACTTGGGGCTCAGCAAGGCAGGGTCCTGCAGGATGAAAGCTCAGAGAAGCCCAAGCAGGAATAATGATGATAATCATCAACTGTGGCGTCTTCACCATCTTGGAATGCGAGGCCCCACGCCCTATGTGCCCCACACCCCACTCCAAGGGCTCCTCTCCCTTGGTTTTATTGCAGCGATCCCACACTCTGCGATTCCCAGCCCAGCCCATCTGGTTCCCCAAGGACGCAGTCCAGTTACCTGCTCATCCACTACCCAGGCTCTATGGGAAGAGTCGGCTCAACAAGACCCAAGTGAATAGTAGCCACTTGGAAACTCTGGGCTCCAGGGTTTCCCAGAGAAGCTGCCTGCCTGTCCCTGGCCTCAAGCACTTTCCCACAGCCCTATCTCTGTCTGGTCAGTGTGAGCGCCAGGAATCTTGTCTGTGTCTATACATTTGAACTCAAGTCCTGGCTAGACCACAGGCTAACTCACCAGAGGACCCTGGGGACATTTGGTTTTTAACTCCTTTGGGCTGTTAAAGGGACCATGAATTACCAAAGAAACCAGCCTGAAGCCGCCATCTTTCTTGGGCATACGTGTGAGCAAAGTCAGAACTCAGCAAACTCTGTGCCTTGTCTAGGGACCAGTTCTCTCATACCTGAGCACTGTTCCTGAGTTTGAGTCCCTCCTGAGCTCATGTCACCAGTTTAACTCTTTGATAGGCTCACTTAAAATCAAATTTGTGGGGGCTGGGTGATAGCGCAGCGGGTTCTTCTTCTTCTGGCGTTTGCCCTTCTTCCGTAGCCAGTCAACAGCATCAGGTTGAGCCTGATGTAAAGTTTCGAGACCTCCTTTGAATCTGGAGAGGTGGCAGTCGTTGACTATGTGGGTCATAGTCTGTCTGTAGCCGCAGGGGCAGTTCGGGTCGTCTCTGGCTCCCCAGCGATGGAACATAGCGGCGCACCGGCCATGGCCTGTTCGATAGCGATTGAGGAGGGCCCAATCATAACATGCTAGGTCAAAGCCGGGTTGACGCTTGCAGGGGTCTGTGATGAGGCGCAGCGGGTTAAGCACACATGACACAAAGTGCAAGGACCAGCTTAAAGATGCAGGTTCGAGCCCCCGGCTCCCCACTTGCAGGAAGGTCTCTTCACAAGCGGTGAAGCAGATCTGCAGGTGTTTATCTTTCTCTCTCCTTCTCTGTCTTCCCCTCCTCTCTCGATTTCTCTCTGTCCTATCCAACAACAACAGCAATAACAACAATAATAACAGCAACAACAATGATAAACAACAAGGACAACAAAAGGGAAAAAATAGCCTCCAGGAGCAGTGGATTCATGGTGCCGAGCATCAGTGATAACACTAGAGGCAAAATAAAATAAAACAAAACAAAACAAAAAATCAAGTTTGTTTTTTAGAGAACAGAGTTCACTGAGTTACACCCCCCCCCCCCAACTTTCCAAGGCTCTTTCCCCATTGCTCTCTGAAGATGAACTCGGGATCCTGTAGTCTAGCACGTGACAGTTTAAAATCTGGTTATAGAGTAGCCCGGAGGTGGTGTAGTGGAGGACGTTTTGGACGCTGAAGCATGAGACTCTGAGTTCAATCACTGACACTGCATGAGTTGAAGTGAAACAAGGTTTTCTTTGCTCTCTCTCTAGTAAATAAGTGAATACATATAGATTTAAAATTTGGTTGTAGGGACTGGGGACATAGTTTAGCGGTAGTATAATGCCTTGCATGTATGCGATCCTAGCTTCAATTCCCAGCAACATCTCCTTACCCCCATAAAAATTATTTTGTACCATACCTTCCCGGTCCTTCTTCACCCTCTAGATGTTGACTGGAAGAAACTACTCTGTTATACATAGGCTATGCGTTTCTATTCCAGGGCTCTGATCCCTCTTTGGAAATAACATTTCCTTCATCTCCACCTTCATTCTCCTTGACTATGCCTGGCCCTGGGCTCACTTGATCCTCCCAAGCTGCCAAGACTACCACCCTGTTGGGAAGACCCAGGCATGTGCTGACCTCCCTCCGACTCATCAGTGTACTGGGGGCTTGTTCATCTTTGTGCTCCTGGCACTCATCACAGCACCTTGCAGAGAGGGCATGTGCTCAATGTTTGTGTTGGACATAAATTATATTGAATGACCATCCCCACTGTAATAACTTCCTACACAACTGTACTTTGAGAAAGTAGAGATAGGGTGGGGGAGATGGCATAATGGTTATGCAAAGAGACTCTACTGCCCGAGGCTCCAAAGACCCGGGTTTAATACCCAATACCACCATAAACCAGAGCTGAGCCACTGCTCTGGAGAAAATAAATAAGAAATAAAATAATAAACACATAGAACCTCCCACCTATACCTTCTTCTTGTCCACATTTCCCATATAACCATGATAGTTTTTTTTAAAGAAATCTTTTTTTCTGTTATTATCTTTATTTATTTATTGGATAGAGACAGCCAGAAATCAAGAGGGAAGGGGGTGATAGAGAGGAAGAGAGACAGAGAGACACCTGCAGCCCTGCTTCACCACTTGCAAAGCTTTCTGTCTGCAGGTGGGGACTGGGGGCTTGAACCTGAGTCCCTGAGCACTGTAGTATGTGCACTCAACCAGGTGCATGACCACCTGGTCCCGATAGTTTTCATAGCAGTTTAGTTGTTATTCTTCTTTTAGTACTATTTATTTTATTTTTAAAAAGATTTTATTTATTTATGAGAAAGATAGGAGGAGAGAGAAAGAACCTGACATCACTCTGGCACATGTGTTGCCGGGGATCGAATTCCAGACTTCATGCTTGAGAGTCCAAGGCCCTATCGCTACGCCACCTCCAGGACCACTATTTATTTATTTATTTATTTATTTATTTATTTATTTATTTATTTATTTATTTTTACCAGAGCACTGGCTTACGGTGGAGTGGGGGATTAGAACCTGGGACTTCAGGGCCTCAAGCATGAGAGTCTCTTTGCATAGCCATCATGCTATCTAACCCTCCCCCTCTGCTTATTATTCTTTTGCAAGTTTGTTTTCATTTTCTATATTCCACTTACGAGTGAAATTGTCTGGTAGTTTCCTTTCACTTCTTATTGCATTTGGCATATCATCTCCAGTTCCACTGATTTTTTTGTCCCAAACAATGCAGTGTCCTTTTTAACAATAGAACAGTAGCCCACTGTAGCTCATCATTTTTATATCTAGTCATCTGTTCATGGGCATTTAGGTTGATTACAGAAAAATAAAACTTTATTAGAGGTCCCAGTTTTGATCCCTGCTGAGCAGTATTCTGGTTTAAAAAAAAAAAAAAAAAAACCTAGGGAGTCAGCGGTAGCGCAGCGGGTCAAGCACACGTGGCGCAAAGCGCAAGGACCGGTTAGGATCCTGGTGCTTCGAGCCACTGGCTCCCTACCTGCAGGGGAGTCACAGGCGGTGAAGCAGGTCTGCAGGCTCTGTCTCTCTATCTCCCCTTTCTCTCTCAATTTCTCTCTGTCTCTATCCAATAACAAATTTTTAAAAATTTAATCTTCAAAAAATAATTATTTTAATGTGAAGTTGCATTTTATGGATGTATATTCTCCCTCTCTTTGGTGGGACCCACATCTTCAGGACTCCACAGCTTTGGCTCCAGGGCTGACACTAGAAACGCTTTCTTCACCCAATCCAGGGTCCATTCTGACCTTGGACTCTGGGTTCTTCCCTCCTCAGAAAATGCCTCATGCATTGGGAGTTTTAGCTTTTCTAGACCCCAGAACCTCCACATCCCTTTAAGATTCATGCGCTAGAAGGCCTGGGATTCAAGTGGTTAATAGAGGCGAGTGGTTGGGTGTGTTTAGAAACCTCTCACCTGGATCTTTCTTAACATTCATGGAACACTGCTGCCCATTAAATGCCATTAATAATAGTAAAAAAATAACGTTGGCAACACTTTAGTATCTACTTCATGCTTTTCTCTGGGGAGCTCACTTAATCTCCCTCTCATCTACTGAAGAAGGAGAAGCATCAAGGCAATTAAAGAGAAATAAGCCACTACAACCGTGATCTGAACACAAGCATCCTTTGTTCTAAGAGGTAATTGCAGTACTCAGCAGTTTAGAAGCATGGAGCCAATATGTAGAAAGCCAGTTCATTCCTGAATCTGAAACTTAGGATTTAAGAACTTTGGAGGCTGAGAGACACTACAATGGTTGTGCAAAAGAATTATATGCTGAGGCTCTAAGGTCTCAGGTTCAGTCCCCAGTACTGCCAAAAGCCAGAATTGAGCAGTGCTCCGGTCTCTTATCTCTCTGTAATTCTCTCTCTCACTGAAGTAAACATATTAAATAGATAAATATTTAAAATTACAAAAAGAATTTCTATCCCAAATGTGTAATTATGTGTAATATGAAAACTCCCATAGTGAGAAATGACATCTCATGCTGAGGTAATGCATGTTGGTTTGTTTACAAATTGTATACCTGGCTGATTATCATTAGTGTCTCAAGACATACCATGTCCTGGGGGTGAGGTTTGTTTTTTAAATAATGATGGGAGCTTAAAATTACTTTTAAAAATTATTTATGTATTTATTCATTATTTGATAGGAAAGAGAGAAACTGAGAAGGGGAGAGGAGACAGAGGAAGAGACACCAGCAGACCTGCTTCACTGCTTGTGAAGTTTCCCCACAGCAAGTGGGGATTAAGCTTACATTTCAAACAACCACTTAGGATGGAAGGAACTAGAGGTGATCATACTCAGTGAAATGAGAAAGAGGTGACACACAGGGGGCTGGGCAGTAGTGCAGCAGGTTAAGTGCTCATGGTGTGAAGTGTAAGGACCAGCCTAAGGATCCCAGTTTGAGCCCCTGGCCCCCCACTTGCAGGGGGTTCCTTCACAAGCAGTAAAGCAGGTCTGCATGTGTCTATCTTTCTCTCCCCCTCTTTGTCTTCTCCTCCTCTCTCAATTTCTCTCTGTCCTGTACAACAACAGCAATGACAATAACAACAACAAAGGCAACAAAATGGGGAAATGGCCTCCAGGAGCAGTGGATTCATGTAGTGCAGGCACTGAGCCCCAGCAATAACCCTGGAGACAAATAAAAAAAAAGAGGTGGCACACAGCTACCAGAAGTTTGTGCTCAAACGTGAAATAGAGAGAACTAAAGCACATGCACTTGCAAGGGAAAAAAAAAATTCAACCAAACTGTCTTTCAGACTTGGTGACAACTGTGGTGGTTATCAGAGGGGTGGGTGAGATGCACAGAGCTTTGGGGGTGGGTGTGGTATGAAACTCTACCCTTGAAACCTTACAATCTTGCAAACCATCACAAGTCATGACTAATTTAAAAACTTAACAACAATTTAATAGAAATATTCTGTGCCTGTCTGTCATGTTGGCCCTAACCAGATTGTCACTATTTTAGCCCTCTGTTGGTGTTGTCAGACTTCCTGTGAGCTTCTGCCAACTCTGCCTTTGTTGAGTTAAAGTGACTTTTAACCTGTAGTTTCTTTTTCTTTTTTTTTCTCTTTTCCTATTCTTTTTTTTTTTTTTTTTTCCCTCCAGGGTTATGGCTAGGGCTCAGTGCCTGCACTGTGAATCCACTGCTCCTGTGACTTATTTATTTATTTATTTATTTTGATAGGACAGAGAGAAATTGAGAGAAGAGGGGAATATAGAGAAGGAGAGAGAAACATACACACCTGCTTCACCACTTGTGAAGTGACCCGCCTGCAGGCAGGGAGCCGGGTGCTCAAACTGGGATCCTTGAGCTGGTCCTTGCACTACATTCTATGTACACTTAACCTAGTGAGTCACCACCTGGCCCCTTAACTTGCAGTTTCTATGCACTAATCTTTTTAACCCACATGTCCACTGTGTGAAGGTTAATTTGACTCTAGCTAGATAATATCACTTAAGCAGAGAAAGCATTTAACCAGATAACCTGCCACATCATAATTTTCCTACTGTGCACAAAGTTCATGGGGAGCCCTGTAGATTACCCAGAAGCATTTCTTAGCTTCAGCTTCCCTTCACAGACCCCACACATCATGTGGCTCAATACCTATCTGTATGATAAACTAGTAGGAGAGCTTACATGGCCTCCTCACAAGGGGGGCTTTCGGCAACCTCACCTCATTTTCATCATCACACTTACCTTCTTACTCTTTCCAATGCCTACCTGATGATTTGTCATCTCAGATCTTTCTAGACTTTATTAGAATATTCTTTGTAAAGGTCACATCTCTCTCCCTTTATTCTTTACCTCAATGAAGGACAACACTAAATGTTCATTTGCTGAAACCAGAAACCACAGTCAGTCTCCTTCCTCCTTGTAGTTCTTTCAAATTAGTCTACTTCCTCAGGGCTCTGATCCTTGCTGGGGGCCACTTAGCCAGTGAACCTCCCTTTCTGCTGTTCTCTCCCTCACTCATTTTCCTTTGAACTTCCCACCAGGGAATTTACTCAAACACACAAGTCCAATATGGGTCCTCTCTCTCCAAGCCTCTCCATTAGCTTCAGGCTCACAAGATCAAGAATGAATCTTGGCAGAATGTTGCAAGGCCAGGCCCAGCTGACTTTTTCAAATTTGTCACTGCTGGTTGCCTTCCCTGCTCTTGGCTGCCAGCCTGTTCCCCAGGAGTCAATATGCTGCATACCATGTTCTCTTGTGTTCAGACAGCTTTTCATGCTGTCTCTTCTTGGTCTGCTGAGCTTGAACTTCCAGCATGACCTTGCCTGGCACCTTCCAAGCATTAGAGGCAGAGAACGTGACTCCATCTTTCTGTACCTCACATTGAATAGAGAGCACTCTTGTATTATCCTGAAGCAAACTTGGTAGTTTGTATCCTCCCTAAGACTTTGGCTTCAGAACAATCAGGTACATCTCTTACTACTCTCTGTACTCCTTCCTCCACTCCCCACCAATGTGGTGTGCTAGCTGGTTCTCAAAGGTTCTGCTTTATTGACATGAGGTAGTAGCAATTCCTCTCCCACCTGTAACTCACACAGCCCTCTGCTGTAACCAAGATCCTTGTGCAGGTGCTTACACTTATGTACTATGTGCATTTAACCTGTGGCATCACCGCCCAGCCCCTGAGAGTCTATTTACATAACCATCATGCTATCTACTCCTGCCCAAGAGCTAACATTTAAAAAATATTTATTTAATTATTCCCTTTTGTTGCCGTTGTTGTTTTATTGTTATAGTTATTATTGTTGTTCTTCTTCTTCTAGTGTTTGCCCTTCTTCCGTAGCCAGTCAACAGCATCAGGTTGAGCCTGATGTAAAGTTTCGAGACCTCCTTTGAATCTGGAGAGGTGGCAGTCGTTGACTATGTGGGTCATGGTCTGTCTGTAGCCGCAGGGGCAGTTCGGGTTGTCTCTGGCTCCCCAGCGATGGAACATAGCGGCGTACCGGCCATGGCCTGTTCGATAGCGATTGAGGAGGGCCCAATCATAACGTGCTAGGTCAAAGCCGGGTTGACGCTTGCAGGGGTCTGTGATGAGGTGTTGATTATTGTTGTTGTTATTGATGTCATCATTGTTGAATAGGACAGAGAGAAATGGAGAGAGGAGGGGAAGATAGAGAGGGGGAGAGAAAGATAGACACCTGCAGACCTGCTTCACCACTTGTGAAGCGACTCCCTTGCGGGTGGGGAGCCGGGGGCTCAAACCAGGATCCTTACGCAGGTCCTTGAGCTTGCACCATCTGCGCTTAACCCACTGCATTACTGCCTGACTCCTGCTAACATTTTTTAAGAACTTATTTATTTATTCATGAGAAAGATAGGAGGATAAAGAGAAAGAACCAGACATCACTCTGGTAAATGTGTTGCCAGGGATTGAACTTGGGATATCATGGTTGAGAATCCAGTACTTTATCCACTGCACCACTTACTGGACCACAAGAGTTAACATTTAAAAAGTAACATCACCAGAGGTCCAGTTTCCATCCCCAGCACCACCACAAGTCAGAACCGAATAGTGCTTTTTATAGTAACAACAATAATAATAACAATATAAAAGCAAAGAGTGAGAAAATTTTTAAGCAGTCCAGGATGGACTCTCAAGCATGGGGTCTTGAGTTCAGTTCCCAGCAGCACATGTACCAGAGTGATATTTGGTTCTTTCTCTCTCTTCTCCTATCTTTCTTATGAATATAAAAAAAATCTTATTTATTTATTTATTTATTTATTTATTCACTACCAGAGCACTGCTCAGCTCTGGCTTATGGTGGCACTGGGGGTTGAACTTGGTACCTTTGATGACTCAGGCATGAAAATCTTTTTGCATAACCATTATGTCATTCTCCCAGCCCAATAAATAAAATTTAAAAAATTTTTATTATTGTTGTAGTTATTATTGTTGTTGTCGTTGTTGTATAGGACAGAGAGAAATGGAGAGAGGAGGGGAAGACAGAAAGGGGGAGAGAAAAATAGACACTTGAAGACCTGCTTCACTGCCTGTGAAGCAACTCCTGTGCAGGTGGGGAGCCGGGGCTCAAACTGGGATCCTTACATCCGTCTTTGCACTTTGCGCCACGTGCGCTTAATCCACTACACTACTGCCCGACTCCCCTAAATAAAATCTTTAAACAGAATAATTTTAAAGAAAAGAGTTGGCAAGGGGACCCATTTCAGTGATCTTTGTTGCATTAGCTCTCTTAATGCTCATCACCATGGCAGGAGGTCAGCACAACCGACAAATCCATTTTACAGAGGAGGAAACAAACACAGAGACATTTTGTTAATAGTCCAGTGTCATGCAGTGCCTAAATATTAGGGTCAGGGGCCAAATTCAGCTCTGGGTTCAGAGCCCAGGTGGTTGGTTACTGCCCCAGTGGAGTCAGTCCGAAGTCAATTCATTCAGTCCTATGTGGTCCTTCCCATTCTCAACAAGGATAGTGTTCCCAGCCCAGCTCCTTTCCACCACGTCCTGGGTTAAGGGTCTGGTGGTCTACCAACTGTCTCTCTGCAGAGAGGATAGCTACACTCTCCCCACTGTCCTTGGAGAGTCTGCCTGCCCACTTCATTCCTGGGCCAAGATTCTTGGTGGTGGTGGAGGAGGGATGAACCTCAATCTTGGCCTCAAGGAGTAAAATTCACATGCCTGGAAGAACCTGGCAGAACCAGGTCCAAGCAGATAAAGACCATTCTGACCACATGCCCACTAGCCCCTGGAGCATCCCCCTGCCTGTTCTACCTGTCCAGCTTTTGGCCATTAGTAACACCTCCCTCACTGAAACTTTTGTCTCTTCTGCCTAGCGCCCCCACCCCCCCCACACACACTTCCTTCCTGTTCTACAACAACTGGGTATTTTTAACCTGAGGTTTCACTCACCTCTCACTGCCCAATTGGGACTGGGCAGGGCTATGGGTGTGCTGTGAGGGCTTTGCCAACCTTGGAGGCTGAAGTCAGTGACCCTTTCCACTGGGCCCAGCTTTAGCCATCTCTGTTAAGCTCTCTGTTCTCGGCTTTGGAAGCAAACACCTTGCACAGGCTATAAATCAAAACTTTGGAAACTACACAGGGCAATAGAGGGAACCAAGGAATTAGCTCAGCTGGTGAAGCATTGGTCTTGCCTACTTGAGGCTCCTAGTTTGATCCTTGGCACCTCATGTACCAGAGTGGTGCTCTGTCCTGTTCTGTGTGTTAGTAAATAAAACTAACCTTTTTTTTTTTTTTTCCTCACCAGAACGCTGTTCAGGTCAGGTTTATGGTGGTGCTGGGGATCAAGTTTGAAAACTTTGATGACTCAAGCATAAAAAGTACTTTTCCATAACCATTGTGTTATATCCCTAACTTTTTAAAAGAATTTATTTAGTTGTTCATGAGAAAAATAGGAGAGAAAGAACCAGACATCACTCTGGCACATGTGCTGCTGGGGATCAAATTCGGGACCTCATGGCTGAGAATCCAATGCTTTATCCACTGCACCACCTCCCAGACCACGCTATCTCCCTAACTTATAAAGCAAATTTTTAGAAAAGACTCTTCTTAGGACAAATAGTTCTGCACCAGACTTTCATGCATGGGGTCCAGAGGTCCCAAGCCCCAAGTTCAATCTTTGAATTGAACTTAAGCCAGAGTAGAACTTTCTCTCCCTCTCTCTCTCATTAGAAAAAAAAAAAAATTGGAGAGACAGCACAATACTTATGCAAAAAGACTTCCATGCCTTAGGCACCAAAGATCCCAGGTTCAAACCCCAACACCACTATAAGCCAGAGCAGAACAATGCTATGGTAAAATAATAATAATAATAATAGTAAATATATATATATAATTTAGATCTAGTGGGGGAACTTTGAACTTTCAGAGCTCTTTTTTTGTGGTCTGCATCCAGTCCCTCTGAGTCTGGAGAGGGAGAAGGCCCAGGACTTCCCTCTGTTTTTCATCTTCTGCCTCATCACCCAGGTGGACCCACTAACCTCCACTCCACCCTCTCCTGCAGGCCTCAAGCCCCATAGCCTCAGCTTCTCTGCACCCTGCGTGCTTAAAAGAGAAACAGTTTGATGTGGTCCGGGAGGTGGCGCAGTAGATAAAACACTGAACTCTCAAGCATGAAGTCCTGAGTTCAGTCCCTGGCAGCACATGTACCAGAGTGATGTCTGGTTCTTTCACTCTCTCCTCTTATCTTTTCCACTGATTAATAAATAAAATATTTTTAAAAGGAGAGAGAATAAAACATTTTGAAATAAAATGGTTAAAGAAAGGCCAGGCTAAGGGACTGGGTGGTGGCACCTGGTTGAGTGCACATCTTACAATGCCCAATTGTTTGAGCCCCCGGTCCCCACCTGCAGGGGGAAAGCTTCGTGAGTGGTGAAGCAGGGCTGCAGATGTCTCTCTATCTCTTCCCCTTTCCTTCTTGATTTCTGGCTGTCTCTATCCAATAAATAAATAAAGATAATAAATTAAAAAAAAAGGAAGGCCAGACTAAATGTGGATAAAGGGTATACCACTGCCTTATACAGGAAGGTATGAGAAGACATGTGTAACTGTATGTGTAACTGTAAGAGCCAGTTGCTAGTAATCTATTTCTGTCCTCCCTGCTTGCTATGCACCAATGAAATCGTGCCTAGTAACTTAGAGACCTGTCCTATAGGTGTAAATAACCTATAGAACAAATGCCAGCTGTTGGTGCTCTTTTTTTGAAAGATCTGACACCAAGCTCACTGGCATAAATAAAGTTTCTTCTTTTCCAAATATTTTTCTGGGCTCAGTTGCTATTTCAGTTGGAGAAGCCAGCAAGATTAGACTGCCAAACCCATTTGTGGCAAGTTGGGGAACTTTCCAGGCACAGGTACCAACCTTGAAATTTGGACTAAGAGATGTGCACACCTCTGACGGTACCTGGAGTCTCCTGTTCCGAGTGGCGACTCTGGGACAAGAAATCACTATAAGGCCCCCTGCCAACTCACTACCCTGTTGATCAGTTCAGCCTCCAGGTTAATGTCAGGGGAGAAAATAGCTTGCTATCCCTGCCTCCCTCAACCCTGCCACTTACTTACCTGAAGAGGAGGGAAAGCCTACTCATGACTGTGAAGAAGTGATTGATGAATTCTTTTCATCAAGACCTGATTTGGTGACCTTCCCCAAAGCCAATCCAGAGCTGTAGTTATTCACTGATGGCAGCTGATATCAGCAGGAAGGCACCTATCACACTGGGTGTACACTCGTAATCCCCAACCAAGTGATTGAGGCGGGAGCATTGCCAGGGGGATGGTCAGCATAAAAGGCAGAACTTCCTGCCTTAACCCAAGTCCTGCGCCTTGCCAAAGGAAAGAGAGTATATGCATACTCCCCATAGGCGTTTGCCACTCTGCACATCCATGGGGAAATATTCAAAGAGAGAGGCCTGCTGATGATGATGGCAGGAAAAGAGATAAAGAACAAGACTCAAATTCTGCAACTTCTAGAAGTGGTTTGGGATCTGAAAGAGGTGGCAGCAATCCACTGCCAGGCACATACAAAGGGAACTGGTAAAATCACAAAAGGAAATGAACTGGCAGATTGAGCAGCAAAAGGTGCTGCTCTCCAGTCCATTCCACCTGATGATGTCCAGGCACTATTCTTGGCAGGAGAAGTGACTGAACCCCCTAAATATTCCCCTGAAGAAAGTGACGACATTCTGACAGAAGAGGGAAAGCTGGGCCATCTTGGATGGTATAGCCTGCCAGATGGATAGCAGTGCCTGAAGCCATCAGGCCCCAGGTGGCCCAGCAATACCATGAGCTGACTCATCTTGGGAAAACCGCTTTGAAGGCTCTCCTAGAGCAATAGTTTTACATCCCACGTCTCACAGCTCTAACGGCCTCAGTATGCTCAAAATGTGTGGTGTGTGTCTGGAATAATCTGAAGCAAGGGCCAAAACTGGGCCCCAGAGCCCAATGTATGGGAAGCATGTCCTTTGAAGACTTAGAAGTAGACTTCACTGACGTAAAATCCTGTCAGGGATACCACTATCTTTTGGTTTGTATCTGCACATATTCAGGTTGGGTAGAGGCATATCCCATCAGGATAGTGAAAGCATGAGAAGTTTCTAAATCATTACTACAAGATATAATACCAAGATATGGACAGCCAGCCAGAGTCAGATCAGATAACAGGCCAGCCTTTGTCTCACAGATTATGAAACAAGTGACAAGGGCCTTAGGGGTCAAGTGGCATCTTCACACAGCATATGACCCATAGTCGTCAGGTCCAGTTGAAAGGATGAATCAGGAGTCAGGTGGTAGCGCAGTGGGTTAGATGCCGGTGGTGCAAAGCGCAAGGACCGGTGTAAGGATCCCGGTTCGAGCCCCTGGCTCCCCATCTGCAGGGGAGTTGCTTCATGGGCGGTGAAGCAGGTCTGCAGGTGTCTATCTTTCTCTCCCCCTCTCCATCTTCCCCTCCTCTCTCCATTTCTCTCTGTCCTATCCAATAACAATAACAACTACAATGATAAACAACAAGGGCAACAAAAGGGAATAAATAAATAAATAAATATTAAAAAAGAAAGAAAGGATGAATCAAGACTACCCTGGCCAAATTCTGTCAAGAGACTGGCCTGCCTTGGCCCTCAGTCCGGCTTTTGGTGTTATTCTGAGCTAGATGTACCCCAGGATGCAACAGTCTCTTACCCTTTGAAATAGTGTTTGGAAGACCACCTCCTATCACCTGAGGACTCCAGGAAGACCTACATGAAATTAGTGAAGCTGAACTCAGAAAACAGGTAGGTCTGGGAACAGCGATATGTGAGATTACCAGATGGGTGGGAGAAAAAGTGGCAATAAAAGTAAGTCAACATGTACACATGCTTAACCCAGGAGATAGGGTCTTGGTGAAAGCACACAAGAGGGACTCCTTAGAACCACTATGGGAAAAGCCATACTAAGTCATACTAACCATACCTCAACCCCTTAGAATTGCAGGACTGAATCCCGGGATTCAATACATGCAGGCCAGGTTTGCTGAATGAGAAGAGTGAACCTCTGGCTTGGACCTTGCTGAACCACTGTGGCTAAGACTGAGGCAAACTACACTACTCTTCTTGTCCCTAAACCGAGGGACTCAGGACAAAGAGAGAGAGACAGAGAACCAAGCAGAAGGCCCACTGCCCTATTGATCCTGAGTCCCACTGTGATTATCTTTTTTAAAAACATATTTTATTTGTTTATCTCTGGATAAAGACAGAGAGAAATTGAGAGGGGTGTGGGAGATAGAGGGGGAAAGAGACAGAGAGACACCTGCAGCCCTTCTTCACCACTCGCAAAGATTCCCCCTGCAGGTGGGAACCAGAGGCTTGAACCTGTGTCCTTGCCCACTGTAATGCGTATGCTTAACCAGGTGTGCCACCGTCTGGTCCCTCTTATGATTATCTTGACTGTGGGACTGATTGCAGTAGCACCCTGAGATTAGGCGTTAGGAGTATGGGTCGCTCTGGGTATTGTCTACATCCTTGTCATCACCCTTCTTTTCTTTATTCAGTGCTTCTTGTAATGGGGCTGGCAGCTCTCATGGGGGCACTAACTGCCCAAGTGAGTTCTTGAAGAAAAGTAAATTGGAACCTCCTTCTCTGCTTACTTTTATATACTTGCCCACTGCTACCAAGGGCAAAATCCCACTGTTTGTACCCTGACTCTGGGCACAACTTGGTAGAAATATTGGACAGGGCTGGTGGACATGTTAAGACCCCTATGCTGGCAGGACCAACAACACTGGATTCAGACAAAAAGGGTCTGCTGAGAAACAGAAGAATGAATATAGGATGATCTCACTCTCAGGCAGAAGTTGAAAAACAATATAAGAAGAGAAAACACAAGTAGAACCTGAACTGGAATTGGCATGTTGCACCAAAGTAAAAGACTCTGGGGTGGTGGGGGGAGACTATAGGTCCAGGAAGGATGACAGAGGACCTAGTAGGGGTTGTATTGTTATATGGAAAACTGAGAAATGTTATGTACATACAAACTATTGTATTTACTGTGGAATGTAAAACATTAATTCCCCAATAAAGAAAAATTTTAAAAATGGGTCTGCTGAATGTATGAGGGAAAAATTGGGCTGTCTGGTGGGGGAGGAGTCCAATATCAGGTTAAAGCCAGACATCAGCAAAGAATAACCAAGGTCATACAGGCCATACAGGCAACAATGCCTTTCCCATACCAAGGTTTAGATCAAATTCGAGGGAGAATCTCCACAGATAATCAGTCTAGTTAACACATCATTTCAGCTGGTCCAGAGCATACAAGGCAATGGCACTGAGATTTGCTGGTTTTGCTTTGCCAGGAATATGTAGCAGTCCCCACCCCAACCAATTGGTCCCAGAGAAATGAGCCTGCTAATTCAACTATCCTAATAGGTCCCATGGTGACTTAGGTTACCTTACCAACCCAGAGTAACCTAACCTGCCTCATCTTAAAGAACCCAGATCTAGGAAATCAATCTCTGGTAGAAATTCTAGGGGAGTGGTGCAGTCAAAATGAAACTATAGTCACCAGTGAAACATTTTGTGACGACCCTGGAGTCTTCTTCCTATGTGGTGACACCGCATACAGGTGTTTAAGAATATCACTGGGAAATGCTTATGTATATTCCTCACCCCCAGGATCTTGGTTTACTCTGAGTTCAAGTTTGAAAATCACCTAAACCCTAGATCTAGAGAGAATATAGCTGTCTTAGTTGTGATGGTCTTAGGGGCCAGAATAGCTGTAGTAGTAGGAACAGGAGTAACTGGAGTAGGCACCTCAATGGGCCTGTATCACAAGCTCTGCACAGCTCCATGCTGACATGGAACAGGTGGCTGATTTACTAGTGTCACTCCAGTCTCAAATCAACTCTCTTGCTGCAGTCATCTTCCAGAATAGATGGGGATTAGACTTGCTTTCAGCAGAGAAAGGCGGGCTTTGTGCCTTCCTGAGAGAAGAATGCTGTTACTTCATTAACCAGTGAGGAGTAGCAATGGTCAAAGTTAAAGAACTCAGGGACAGAATCCAGAAAAGGAGGCTAGGGATGGGAGAACTGTTTCCCACTTTCCAGCTGGACACCTTAGCTACTGCCCCTTGCTGGCCCTTTGTTCTTTCTCATCATTCTTCTTATGCTTGGCCTCTGTGCTTTGAGGCTGATGAGCCAAATGATCACTGAATGTCTCCAGGTCTTCTATCTTTACCTGGTCCAAACTCCCTACATACCTTTGAGTCAAGCCCATAGAGAGCTTTCGGAATATGAAGACAAGAGGATAAAATAGTTAAAGAAAGGCCAGGCTAAATGTAGACAAAGGGAATGCCACTGCCTTATACAGGAAGGTAGGAGAAGACATGTGTACCTATACATATTACTGTAAAAGACAATTGCTAGAAATCTATTTCTGTCCTCCCTACTTGCTGTGCTATGAACCAATATAATTGCGCTCAGGAATTGAGAGACCTGTACTATAGGCATAAATACCCTATAGAACAGAGGCCAGGGAGTTGGGTGGTACTGCAGCGGGTTAAGCACACATGGTGCAAAGCACAAGGACAGGCATAAGGATTCTGGTTCGAGACCCTGGCTCCCCACCTGCAGGGGAGTCACTTCACAAGAGCTGAAGCTGGTCTGCAGGTGTCTATCTTCCCCCCCCCGTCTTTCCCTCCTCTCTCCATTTTTCTCTGTCCTATCCAACAACAGTGACATCAATAACAACAACAATAATAACTACAACAATAAAAAAGTAAAAGAACAGAGGCCAGCTGCTGGTGCTCTTTTTTCTGAGAAATCTGACACCAAACCAGCTGACAGAAATTAAGTTTTCTCCTTTTCCAAATATTTGGTTCTTTGGACTTGTTTGCTGCTTCAGAAACCCAAATAACTGCTGAGGGAAGATAATTGGACATTTACATTTTGAAAACGATCATTTCTAAGTTGGTTTCTTTTTTATGTAAATATATTTATTTATTAACATGAGAGGAGAGAAAGGAAGAGAGGAAGAGAGAGAGAGAGAGAAGAGAGAGAAGAGAAGAGAAGAGAAGAGAAGGGAAGAGAAGAAGAGCGGAGAGAGAACCAGAGCACCACTCTGGCACATTTGATGTGGGACCTCATGCTCTTAACATTCAAAGCCCTAGACACTATGCCATCTCTTAAGCTGCTTAAATTGGTTTCTGTACCAAACTTTATGAAACAAAACGAAATGCTGATCCTGACTTTGATTCCTTGAGAACTTGTTTGGAGCTTGTTAGAGGCAAGTACAGATACTATTATACCCTCGACTGAAGACCAGGTCTGTCTCTATTTGGGGAAGGTCATGTTTGAAAGGGACGCACATGGAGCAGTGAGGGAGGAAGGGGACACCCTACCTAGCCAGCTAGATCAGCCTAATCAGCCCTGGCGATCAATAGGGTGACAAGATGTTGCAGCCAGATTGCCCTCACATCCTTGACTTTGATTCCTGGCATCACATATGCCAAAGTGATACTCTGGTTCTCACTTCTCCTCCCTCTTCCTCATCAACCAATAAATAAGTTAATATTTTTGTTTTCTTTTGCTTGTTTGCTTGTTTTATAGAGAACCAGTGATAACTGTGCAAGTTGATATCTGAGGTTTTATTGCTTAAGTATTTTTAAAAATGCATTTATATATTAGTGAATGGGGGCATTATTCTGGCATAAGTGATAATGCTGGGGATCAAACTCAGGGCTTTGTGCTCACAGGTCAGGTGCTCTCAACCTGCTGCACCACCCTCTGGGCTGTTTTTTTTTTTTCCTTATTGGAAGTGAATTTCAAAAAATTTTTCTTGAGAGAGATTTCATTCATTCTTTTTTGTTTGTTTGTTTTTGTTTATTTCTTTATTGGGGGATTAATGGTTTACAATCAACAGTAAAATACAATAGTTTGTGTTAGAGGCAGTAACTCTAGCATGGTTTTAAGTGTAGTTTTAAGTATAGTTGCTTTTTGCCCTCCTACCCAGTGAGGTGGAAAAATTCCTTGCCCTTTTCCCCTTGACAAACAGGACCTAAACAGTGAAGGCCATCAGTTATTTTGCAAGCTGCTTGAAAGACCCTGCATCTGGCAAGCCTTATCAGGGCCTTTGCATAGGGTTTGAGGAATGCTGTTACTGAATAGTTATAGCAGATGGCTGGATAAATTGCAAACAGATGGCCGGGTGGTCCCAGCTGATAGCAAAAGAATGTGGCGACCCCCACTGTGGCCGGGTCCTATTGGTCTGGTTCATGGTGTGATGTTTAGAACTAGCTCATGCTTTGCTTTGAATGGATCATGCTTTTGCTGAGTTTGAAATGATTGGATTTTGTGTTTTCTATAGCATGTTATTGGATATAGGCTGATAAGGTGATGTGTTCCCCCTCCCTGAGTGTAGTCTGAATTCCTATAAATTGTGTGGTTTGAGCCTTGTTCAGGGTCGAGCTGGTGGACTGCTGCCAGTTGCCACTCGGCCCGGATTCGAATTCATTAATAAAATCTTTTGCTTCCTTGCAGTGGATGGTGGTTTGATTTTGCTTGCTAACAGTTTGTACATGTATAGAGATTTCATTTTTTCAAGTCCCTCACAGTGACTCACTGCAGGCTGCTAGTCCTGGGCTAATGTTCCCTGAAGTAACTGATAGTCTAATGATGACCTGAAGCACTGAGATAGCCTGCTACACTGAGTCATGGAATGTTGAAGTAATTAGCATTTAAAAATAGTATGGAGATTTGTTTTTGTTTGTTTATTTGTTTGTTTTCAATCAGAACACTGTTCAGTTCTGGCATATGGTGGTGCCAGGGATTATCAATCCTGGAAGCTCAGAGCCTCAGGCACGAGAATCTTTTATCTCCCCAGTTTCAGCATTATTTCTACTCAAAATGTTGATTGTGCTTTAAAACATTGGATTCCTCTAAAAAGAAGTAGGCACCTCTGTATACAAAATTGGGAACTGACTTTCCCTACGGCCCAGTGAGCACTGGGTACCTGGTGACACACTTCTGTTCCCACTCTCCAATCACTCCCACCTCTGTGCTGCCCCAAGATTCAAGAAGCAAGGCCTTCCGGTTCCATCATAAGCAACGGCTGCAACCCTATTATGTCTCATTGCCTCCACCCACCAGCACCTCTTTGGGAGTTCAGCATCCTCTCTGTTCATTGGGTGCCTCCCAAGAGCAGAAAGAGTCATTCAAGGTTGGGACTGGGAGAAGGCAAAAGAAAAGGTGTCCATGCTGCCTGCAGATAGATGCCTGGACTGCTGCTCACTATCTGTTCAAAAATGACTCTCAGGGCCAAGCAGTGACACACTTGGTAGAGCAGACTTATTACAATGTGCAAGGACCCAGGTTCAAGTCCCTAGTCCTTACCTGAAAGGGAAAGCTTCACAAGTGATGAAGAAGTGTGCAGGTGTTTCTCTTTATCCATCTCTATCTTCTACTTTTATTTTTTAATTTTTATTTATTTATTTTTAGTTTTTTAGTATTTACTTATTTTCCCTTTTGTTGCCCTTGTTTTATTGTTGTCATTGTTGTTGGATAGGACAGAGAGAAATGGAGAGAGGAGGAGAAGATAGGGAGGGGGAGAGAAAGATAGACACCTGCAGACCTGCTTCACCGCCTGTGAAGGGACTCCCCTGCAGGTGGGGAGCCGGGGGGCTCGAACTGGAATCCTTACGCTGAGTCCTTGCGCTTTGCGCCATGCGCACTTAACCTGCTGTGCTACCACCTGACTCCCGATTTCTTTTGTTTTTAATTATTTTGTTGTTGTTGTTGTTGTTGCCCTTGTTGGTACAGCCCTTCTTGTTGCTGTTATTGTTATTGTTGTCATTGATGTTGTTAGATAGGACAGAAAGAAATTGAGAGAGGAGGGGAGACAAAGAAGGGGAGAGAAAGATAGACACCTGCAGACCTGCTTCACTGCTTATGAAACAACTCCCCTGCAGGTGGGGAGCCAGGGGCTTGAACTGGGATCCTTACACAGGTCCTTGCACTTTGCACCATCTGCGCTTAACCCGCTGTGCTACCGCCTGACCCCCCACTTTGATTTCTATTCATCTCTATCCAATAGTAAAACAATATTAGAAAAATATATTTAAAAAATTCCCAAAGCCTACAGTGTTCGACTAGCATGATAGTTAGTTCATTTGGACAGTGTGCCTCATTTTTATGCACATGACCCAGGTTTGAGTCTGGCCCCAACACTCTGCAGGAAGCTTTGGTGCTGTGGTGTCTTTTCTGCTCTGTCTCTGTTTTTCTATATGGTAAAAAAGAAAGAAAGAGAGAGAGAGAAAGAAAGAAAGAAAGAAAGAAAGAAAGAAAGAAAGAAAGAAAGAAAGAAAGAAAGAAAGAAAGAAAGAAAGAGGAAAAGTCAGTTTGGAATGGTGAAAACCCAGTGACAGTAACAAAACAAAAACAAGCAAACAAAAAGTCTACAGGTAGGGTAGAGGGAAATAGCATAATGGTTATGCAAATATACCCTCATGCCTGAGACTGAGGTCCCAGGATCAATCCCCTGCACTACCAGAAGCCAGAGTTGAGTAGTACTCTGGTAAAAAATAAATAAACGGGGGTCGGGCGGTGGCGCAATGGGTTAAGCGCATGTGGCGCAAAGCGCAGGAACCGGCGTAAGGATCCCGGTTCGAGCCCCCGGCTCCCCACCTGCAGGGGAGTCGCTTCACAGGCGGTGAAGCAGGTCTGCAGGTGTCTATCTTTCTCTCCCCTTCTCTGTCTTCCCCTCCTCTCTCCATTTCTCTCTGTCCTATCCAACAACGAATTGCATCAACAAGGGCAATAATAATAACCACAACGAAGCTACAACAAGGGCAACAAAAGGGGGGAAAAAATGGCCTCCAGGAGCGGTGGATTCATGGTGCAGGCACCGAGCCCAGCAATAACCCTGGAGGAAAAATAAATAAATAAATAAATAAATAAATAAACAAACAAAAAACAAGTCTGCAGATGCTAAAGGGACTATGAACTGCCCAAGAAACTAGCCTGAAGCCACCATCTTCCTTAGATATGTGAGCCAAAATCAGAACTCAGTTGGCTGACTGGCAGTGGCACACCTGTTGAGCACACAAACTACAGTGCACAAGGACCCTGATTCAATCCCCAACCCCACCTGCAAAGGGGAAGTTTCACTAGCAGTGGAGCAGTGCAGGAAGTATCTTTTTCTCCCCCTCTCTATCTCCTCCTTCCCTATTGATTTCTCTATGTCTCTGTCCAAAATAAATAGTAATTTAAAAAAAAACTCAGCTGGCCTGGCTCTGCAATGGAAGAGGCTGCATCCCAAGGCTCTCTGACTCTGTGGAGTAGTAGGGACAGTGACCTGAAATGCTGTCCATCAGCCATCAGAGACACGTCCACAACAGCAGCTCATGATGTCCGATCCCAGATGCTACAAGAGTGGGTCAGCAGGAAGGATAGAAAAAAAATGCAGCCAAAGCACAAGGACCGGCATAAGGATCCCGGTTCGAACCCCGGCTCCCCACCTGCAGGGGAGTCGCTTCACAGGCGGTGAAGCAGGTCTGCAGGTGTCTATCCTTCTCTCCTCCTCTCTGTCTTCCCCTCCTCTCTCCATTTCTCTCTGTCCTATCCAACAATGACGACAACAACAATAATAACTACAACAATAAAACAACAAGGGCAACAAAAGGGAATAAATAAATTAAATTAAATATTTTTTAAAAAAGAAAAAAGAAAAAAATGCAACAACCTTCTTGGTGGAGACATGATACTGTCTGAAGGCCTCTGGTTTGAAGAACTCCTAAGAATGTTTACTGTGGCCTCCCCTCATGTCTACATAGTGTGCAGGCTTCTCTCACAGCTTGAGTCCTCTTCAGTTTCTTTCCTTGCCTTTTTTTGTTCTTTCTTTCTCCCTCCATCCCTTCATCCCTTCCTTCCTTCCTTCCTTCCTTTCTCTTTTAAGTTTATTTATTTTTCCTTTTGTTTCCTTTGTTGTTTTATTATTGTTATAGTTATTATTGTTGTGATTGATATCGTGATTGTTGGATAGGACAGAGAGAAATGGAGAGAGGAGGGGAAGACAGAGAGGGGGAGAGAAAGATAGACACCTGCAGACCTGCTTCACCACCTGTGAAGCCACTCCCCTGCAGGTGGGGAGCCGGGGGCTCGAACCGGGATCCTTATGCCGGTCCTTGGCTTTGCACCTCATGTCCTTAACCCACTGCACTACCGCCTGACTACCCCTTCCTTTCTTTCTTTCCCAGAGCACCGCACAGTTCTGGCTTACAGTGGTGTGGGAGAATAAACTTGGGACTTCAGAGCCTCAGGCATGAAAGTCTTTTGCCTAACCATTATGCTATCTCCTTCACCCCTAGTTTAACTCTTCATTAACTGGAGGTGGCAGAAATGAATAAGATATTGGACTCTTACACATGAGGTCTTGAATTTGATCTCCAGCATCACATGTATGAGACTCTCTCTCCCCTCCCCCATAAGTAAATCTTTATTTTATTTATTTGTTATTGTTTTTTGGAGGAGGCGGGGCTACAGAGCAGCAGCAGCTGCGTTTCTCTTCTCTCCTCGGTTAACTAGAAATGTCAAAGGAGACCACCTGAGACCAAAACAAGACAAGACTAGAACTACTTTGGGAACCCACCAAATCACCAGAGCAACCAGAGACCACAACTCTGCCCAGACCTCCAGCTCTACCCAGTTGAGAAACTTCTCTAAAGAAAAAGAAATATCTGGTCTGGGAGACGGTGCAGTGATAAAGCTTTGGACTCTCAAGCACGAGGTCTTGAGTTCGATCCCCAGAAGCACATGTACCACAGTAATGTCTGGTTCTTTCTCTCTCCTCCTATCTTTCTCATTAATAAATAAATAAAATATTTTTAAAAAGAAATATTAAAGATCACTTAAGACTGCAACAAGATGAGACTGGGACTACTTTGGGAACCCACCAAGTCACCAGAGTGAGTGATTAAGCTAAAAAACCTATTTATAAGTAAAAAGCCCTCAGGATACCGTACACTATAGGGAAGAACAAGAACAAAAGAGGCTTGATCAGCCACTGTGCTTCAACTCAGGGATTGAGATAACTTTGAAACAACTGTTAATTTCCACAACTGTGGAACTCTTTTTTTAAATTCTTTTTTTAAAATTTTTTATTATTATTATTTTTTTGTGTTATCTTTATTTATTTGTTGGTTAGAGACAGTCAGAAATCGAGAGGAAGGAGAGACACAGAGAGACACCTGCAGCACTGCTTCACCACTTGTGAAACTTTTCCCCTGCAGGTGGGGACTGGGGGCTTGAACCTGGGTCCTTGCGCACTATAACATGTGCGCTCAACCAGGTGCGCCACCACCTGGCCCCGTGGAACTCTTTAAGTACCTTACTTAGAAATCAATCCAGGCAAGAGTGATCAGTGGACTGAAAAGTACTGAGAAAAGGACCTCATAACACACTATCATAATGCTTAAACCAAAGAGAAATATTGGAGAAATGAACTAGGACAAAAGTCCAGCTAAAAGACCCCCAAAGGTAGAAACACAAAAGAATGAGATCAACATCCAAATGCTAGTTAAGGAATTAGTCACAGGAGTGAGGAAAGATTTTGAAAGAATTGTCATCAGAAATGCAGAAACAACAAGTGATCTACTGAAAGAAAGCACTATCTTGAGGTAATTAGAGAGCTGAAATCTGAAATAGCTGAGCTAAGAGCACAACTAGCTGAACAAGCTAATACAGGATGAGAACAGGGTAACAAAATAGCTGAGCTACAGAAAACAACACAGGGGAGAGAGAGCAGAGTAAATGATGCAAAAAACAGAATTAGCAAGACTGAGGATGAATTATAGAAAATTAAGAAAGAAGTAAGAGATCTCAAAAATAGACTAAGAGATACTGAAAAACAACAACAGAGATATGGGATGATGTCAAAAGAAATAATATACGCATTATAGACCTACCAGAGGAAGTGGGGTGGATTGGGCAATAGTGCAGCAGGTTAAGCACACATGGCACAAAGTGCAAGGATCAGTGAAAGGATCCTGGTTCAAGCCCCCAGCTCCCCACCTGCAGGGGGTTGTTTCACAAGTGCTGAAGCAGGTCTGCAGTGTCAGGAAATTGTGAGGAGCCTCACAAAGCACCCTGCATTTTTCTGCCTCCAGGAGTCTGGCACTCCTTAAAACATTAAGCCAGCTCCCCCTACTCCACCCTGTATTCCTGATACTATGGCCTATCTACATAATCATTGTTTTGCCTGAAAGATCCCCACCCATTCCATTCCTTTGGTCTATCTTCTTTCTACCCTCAAGACCCTCCCTGCCTGCAGGGTATTATCAATCCCACCAGTTAAAACCCTCGCAACAGTTGCTAAGGAAGTTCCTACCTTTCCAGCCCTTTTTGCCTTTCTCTGCCCCTTTCCTAGCCATTTCCATTTCCCTCACAACAGTTGCTAAGGAACTTCCTACCTTTCCAGCGCCCTTTTGCCTTTCTCTGCCCCTTTCCTAGCCATTTCCATTTCTGGCTTGCCACTTCCAGGTCTGCCCTTTATAAGCCTTGGCTCTCTGATCAATAAAGATATTGCATTGTCTCGCCGCCACGAGCTTGGTTCATGAGTCATCTCCCTCATGTCGCTGAGTGAGTAGCAGCCCAGGCTGGCTCCGGTCATGTTCTCTCCAATCCAGAGAGTATGCGCCTGGGAAAAGGCACCCCCACGCTAGCATGACAATGCAGGTGTCTATCTTTCTCTCCCCCCTCTGTCTTCCCTCCTCTCTCGATTTCTCTCTGTCCTATCCAACAACATCAATGGCAACAATAACAATAATAACAACAAGGGCAGCTGCTGTCAACTATCATCAAGTCTGCCCTGAAAGAAGTTTTGAAAGGTCTCCTATGAACAATCAGATCACCATAAACATGCTATATATCAGAACACTCTAAAAACTACAATAGTGGCATTAAAATATCTTTAATTTATAATATCAGTAAATGTCAATGGCCTGAATTCACCTATTTAAAGGCACAGAGTAGGAAGATGGATCAGAAAATACAACCCAACCACATGTTGTCTGCAGGAATCCCACCTAACTCAACAAGACAAACACAGACTCAAAGTGAAAGGATAGAAAACTACCATACAAGCCAATGGACCAGAAAAAAGGGCAGGAATAGCTATGCTCATATCTGACATGATAGACCTTAAAATAAATAAAATTTAAAAAGATAGGGATGGATATTACTTAGTGCTCAGAAGATTAATCAATCAAGAGGACTTAATGATTATCAGCATCTATACACCCAAGGAGAGGCCATCTAAATACATCAAACATCTACTGAAAGAGCCACAGCAATATATTAATAGCAACCCAGTAATAGTAGGGGACTTAAACACCCCACTCTCTCAACTTGAAAAATCATCCAGGTAGAAAATCAACAAAGAAATGAAGGAGCTAAATGAAGAGCTAGATAAACTGAAACTATTGGACATTTTCAGAGTAAAAATGGTGATTTCACCATTTTTCAGCCCATCTTGGATGGGACTTGAAGAAATCATGTTAAGTGAAATAAGTCAGAAACAGAACGATGAATATGGGATGATCTGATACACAGGTAAAAGTTGAAAGACAAGACCAGAAGAGAAAACACTAAGCAGAACTTGGACTAAGCAGAACTGTTGTATTGCAAAAGTAAAAGATTCTGGGGGTGGGGGTGGGGATTTCAGGTCCTAGAACAGGATGGCAGAGGACCTAGGGAGGTTGTATTGTTGTGTGGAAAAAGGAGAAATGTTATGCATGTACAAACTATTGTATTTACTGCCGACTATAAAACATTAGTCCCCCAATAAAGAAATAGAGAACTAAAAAAAAATAATAATAATGACTATTATTATTATTTTTTAACAGAGCACTGCTCAGCTCTGGCTTATGCATGGTGCTGGGGATTGAACCTGAGAACTCAGAGCCTCAGGCAAGAAAATTATTTGCATAGCCATTATGCTGTCTCCCCAGACCCTCCCTCTAAATTCTTTATTACACTCATATAAAATATACATTTGTCTGCTTTTAATTTTGTTTTTGTTTTTCCCAGCTAACAAGGGGAAACAAGGATCCTAGCAGGGTAAGATTTATCAGAAAAGTCTCTCTCTCTTTTTTTTTTTAAATTTACTTATTCCCTTTTGTTGCCCTTGTTGTTTTATTGTTGTAGTTATTATCGTTGTTGTTGGATAGGACAGAGAGAAATGGAGAGAGGAGGGGAAGACAGAGAGGGGGAGAGAAAGACAGACACCTGCAGACCTGCTTCACTGCCTGTGAAGCGACTCCCCTGCAGGTGGGGAGCCGGGCGGGGCTCGAACGGAGATCCTTACACCAGTCCTTGCGCTTTGCGCCACGTGCTTAACCCGCTGCGCTACCGCCCGACTCCCCAGAAAAGTCTCTTTTAAGAGAGAGATTTGAGACTAATTTTGTCATTCAAGCCATCCCAGCAGGTCAAGTAAGTCCTAGGTACACAGCTAGGGAGCCCAGATTTCTCCCATCACTTGTGCCAGGAAGCTGCTTTGTGAATCTTGGGCTGCCCCTTCCCCCCTGGGCCAACAAGGCAATAAGGACAGGGGACCAGCCCCAGCAAGGAGGAAGTGGACTGGTTTCCTGTTTGTTTGTGAATCTCAGAACAGCACCCTGTAGCCATGAGCACCAGCTAAGCAGAGCAGGCCTGGCCTGAGCCAAGTGCCCCAAGGAGCCATTGGCCAAGGTAGTACAACTTTCTCCAGCAGGGAGGGGCAGTCATGCTTGGATGGCTACCCTGGGAGCAGCCTTGCCAGCTGGGCAGGGACAGAAGGCAGAGTAACCACTTCCCCAAAGAAAGCAGAGTCACAGTTATAATACAAAGAACTGTGGGCAGCTCCAAGGGCTCAAGTACTGCCAATTCCCCACTCTAAAGTTTCTTTCCAAGGGACCCCAGGTACAATCCTTTTGCCTTCCAGAGAAATCTTGTGCAGGGATCACAGGAACCCTTTAAAATTCAAGGTAGCACGCATTGTGGTTTGGTTTGCAATAGCAGACTACATGAAAACCACCAGCAAGTGTACCCCAAGCCAACAACAAAACAAGATAAAGCCACACCAAGGAAAAGATGGTAGATTAGCATAGCAAGATGATCCAATAAATGAGAAGAGCAACTGGAGAGCAGGACAGTGTGATCCTTCCTGTGCAAATATTCAGAACAGAATAGGACACATTCACACAGACTTACAGATAAGTGTGGTGGTGGTGGTGGTAAACTGACAACTTTTTGTTTTCTGGAAGGAAATTTAAGCACCCTAACTGTAGTTATTTTTGGAGAGAGAGAAACTGCAGGAGAAAAGTGTGAAGATGATGACTTTTCATTGTTTATCTTTCTGGACTGTCTAATACACATTTATACATATACATGTTATTACATTGACCCACTCTCTTCTTTTTTTCTGTATATTTCTCTTTAAAACTCTTTAAAATAAGGTACTCTGTGGTCTGGGAGGTGGCGCAGTGGATAAAGCACTGGATTCTCAACCATGAGGTCCTGAGTTCGGTCCCTGGCAGCACATATACCAGAGTGATGTCTGGTTCTTTCTCATGAATAAATAAATTCTTAAAAAAAAAAATAATAAGGTACTCTGTAGTACTTTAACTGCATGAAACCAACAAATACTGTTTCAAAGACAATTTAGAGTCAAGCAATATGTGTTTGCAAGATAAAAAGCAGCGTTGCCTTAGTACTACAGATTCTCCAGGAAAACCAGTGGGGTGGGAAATGGGGAAAATGCTTTGCTTTGAAAATCAGAATCAAAAGAAAGGAAGGAAGAAGAGAGAAAGAAAGAAAATCGGAATCCCTCAATAACAGGGCAGTCTATCCTATACTCCAAGGGTGGACTCCTTACAGCAAACATCTGTCTTCTGTCTTGTCACTCCTGTTCCCTACTTCTGACCCAAATTTCAGGGCTTTATAATTTAACTTAATTAACTAACTGGATAGAGCCAGAGAAATTGGGAAACAAGGGGGAGATCAGAGGGAGAGGAAAAGAGAAATTGGCAGCACCATTTCACCCCTTGCAAAGCTTCCCCTCTGCAGGTGGAGACTAGAGGCAGGTAGGGACTGGGAGCTTGAACCAGGGTCCTTATGCATCATAATGTGCTCTCAGCTGGGTGCACCACCACTCAGCCCCTTATCAATTAACTTTTGCCCAGAACCAAGCAGTAAGGAACCAAACTCTAAAAGAAGGCAAACAAAATCAACACACATGACCTGATTATCTGTCATTTAGACTCACTTGCATTAGCCTTTTTGTTTTGGACCTGGTCTGACTCATCTAGCCCAGAAATATACTCAGTTGGTACTCAGTGATCTTTCTTAGATGCATGAATGGGCCCTCTTGTGTTCATAGCCCTTGTCATTTTCAGGTCTTTTTGTTCACAGAGAACATCTCCAAGATGGATAGTCAAGCCTCCCTAAGTGCTTATTACATTTGAGAAATTTAATTTTGCTTTTCCTCATGAGTGTTTCAGGAAGTGGGAAAGGAACCATTGTGGATGCAGAAAGAGACTGCTGGCCCATTTTGTGTTTTGTTAACTTAATTACTGAGTGAGCTCCCAAGGCTAACCCCCAGCTGTTTAAGCCTGAGTATTCGGTGTCCTGGAAGCTTTCCTGGGTTAAGAAAGAGTTAATAAAGCTGAGCTGGGTGATCTCCCATCTGGCAAAGAGATGGGTAGCACCAGTTTGGCCAGTGGTTGGGACAGGGCATTGAGTATATTTACAGCCACAGATGCCCAGAGGATTCTATATCAGGAAGTTGTCTGCAGAGGGTCACCTCAACCTATTTACTTAGCCTCAGTGCTGACACTAGCGTCCTTCGTATCCTTTCCTGGGATCTTTTTTCTGAACAGTTTGTACTTGTCCACACAATCTGGCACCTGCAGTAACAGATAGGCTTCTGCCATCTGGTGGACAAAAACAGTAACTGCTTTGAGAAACCTTTGAGAACAACTTTTTAAGTCAGTAAATACCAATCTTTTGCAACCATGGAACTCTTCCTTCAAGTGACCACAGTGACTAAGATCCTAAGGTAAGACAGATTAATCCAGGTTGGGGAGACAGTGTAATGTTTATGCAAAACACTATAATTCTGAAGCCCCAATGTCCCAGGTTCAATCCCCAGCACCACCCTCAGCCAGAGCTGAGAAGTGTTCTGGTTGCTCTCTGTGTGTATCTTTCTGTATCTCTCTGTCATTAAAAATAAATCAAATTGGGAGTCGGGCTGTAGCGCAGCGGGTTAAGCGCAGGTGGCGCAAAGCACAAGGACCGGCATAAGGATCCCGGTTCGAGCCCCGGCTCCCCACCTGCAGGGGAGTCGCTTCACAGGCGGTGAAGCAGGTCTGCAGGTGTCTGTCTTTCTCTCCTCCTCTCTGCCTTCCCCTCCTCTCTCCATTTTCTCTCTGTCCTATCCAACAACGATGACAGCAACAATAATAATAACTACAACAATAAAACAACAAGGGCCACAAAAGGGAATAAATAAAATAAAAAAATAAAATAAAATAAAATAAAATAAAATAAAAAATTAAAAAAAAAAGTTTAAAAAAAAAAATAAAAAAATAAATAAATAAAAATAAATCAAATTAAGTGGCCCAGGAGGTGGTGCAGTGGTAAATCTTTGGACTCTTAAGCATGAGGTCACGAGTTCGATCCCTGGCAGCACATGTGTCTAGTTCTTTCTCTCTCCTCTTTTCTTTCTCATGAATAAATAAATAAATAAATAAACAAATAAATAAGTAAATACTTTAAAAAAGAAATATTTATTAAAAATAAATAAATAAAATTAAAGTAAATGAATATTTTTTAAAAGACAGATTAATTCAAGCCTGGGTAGTACACATACTCACTATCATGTACAAGGACCTAGGTTCAAGTCCACCAGTCCCCATCTGCAGAGGGAAGTTTCAGGAATGGTGAAACAATGCTGTAGGTGCCCCCTTTTCTCTTTCCCTCACTACCTCCCCCTTCCCTTTCAATTTCTCTCTGTCAATATCAAAAAGAAAAAATAATTAAAAAACAAAAGAAATGATTGGTAGGAGTGGTGGATTCATAAGGCACCAAGCCCCAATGTTAACCCTGGTGGTAAAAAAGCCAAAGCAAAAACTTATTAACTCATTCTTGTGGGCAGGGGAAATAGCATAATGATTATATAAACAGACTCTCGTGCCTGAGGATCACAAGTTCAATCCCACATACCACCATAAGCCAGAGCTGAACAGTGCTCTGGTAAAAACAAACAAACAAAAAACTCACCCCTGCTCACAATTGCAGACATCTGATAGACCCATCCCCTCCACTGTAAGGATGAGGAAACTGGAATGGCAAAAATAGCTCACTTGTATAGCATAGCTGCTTTGCCATGTGCAGGATCCACATTCAAGCCTGAGGGAGTTTCAGTGCTGTGGTGTCTTTTCCTCTGTTTCTCTTTCTCTATATCTGAAAAAATTAGCCTGGAGAGTTGAAACCCTGGCAATGATATTTTAAAGAGGCTGAGGAAATGGACACTTACAGATATGAAAGGACTTGTGCAGAAAGTGGCACAACAAAGGCTAAAGCACAAGTCCTCTTTGAACAATATCCAACCAACCTATACATCAGCCTCAGGTAAGGACCCAAACACAGTTTCCTGAGTGCCAGGTGAAGCCAAGGCATCTGGGAGGAACCCAGAACTCAACTCCTCTTGCATCTGTTTTCTTGTTTTAATCAGATTAGGTTCACACTTCTGATGGTCCATGTGTCCCTTTCCCAGTAGGTACAATGTAGGTACACAGATGACAATTGTCATCTCAGAGTTCCAGTAGAGTTTCCTGGTTTCTGATACTGGGGGGAGGCAAAAAGAGCCGTGGGACACATATAAAGGAGGGAACAAAACTATTCAGAGTCCTGTGCTAAGCACTTTCACTGTTATCATTTCTTGTCAGTCCAGTGCTTTGTCAATTAAGCCATTTCCCCAGCTTGTCATCATTACAATTTTTTTTTTAATCAAATCTGGTTTATGGTGGCGTGAGGGACCGAACCTGAGACTTTGAAGCCTCAGGAATGAGAGTCTCTTAGCATAACCATTATGCTGTCTATCCTCAGCCCTCATTTACTCTTCAGTAATACTGAAATGCAGATATACATTCCTCCCCCGCCCCCCCACCAGAGCACTGCACAGCTCTGCCTTACTGTGGTGTGAGAGATTGATCCTGGGACTTGGGAGCCTCGGGCATGAAAAGCTTTTGCATAACCATTATGCTATCTCCTCCACCAGCTCAGATTTTGTAGTGTCAACAAGGATTTCTGAGGGTCGCTGGTGCAAAAGCCTTTACAAAAAAATAAGACACTGGGGCTGGGTGGTGACACACCTGACTGAGTGCACACAGTACCATGCACAAGGATACAAGTTCAAGGCCCCAGTTACCAGCTGCAGGGGGTGGGGGATAGGGAGGCAAGCTTTAAGAGCGATGAAGCAGTTCTGCAGGTGTCTCTCTCTTTCTCTTCCCATCTATCTACCACTTCCACCTTAGTTTATCTGATCTCTATTAAAAAATAAGCAAATAGGGGGTCGGGCAGTAGCACAGTGGGTTAAGCGCATGTGGTGCAAAGCGCAAGGACTGGCGTAAGGATCCCGGTTCGAGCCCCTGGCTCCCCACCTGCAGGGGAGTCGCTTCACAGGCAGTGAAGCAGGTCTGCAGGTGTCTATCTTTCTCCCCCCCTCCGCGTCTTCCCCTCCTCTCTCCATTTCTCTCTGTCCTATCCAACAATGAGGGACATCAACAACAACAATAATAACCATAACAAGACTACAACAAGGGCAACAAAAAGGGGGAAAAAATGGCCTCCAGGAGCAGTGGATTCATGGTGTAGGCACTGAGCCCCAGCAATAACCCTGGAGGCAAAAAAAAAAAAGCAGCAAATAAATCGAATAAGATATGAACAAATAGAAAAAGGCATATTCTCTGCCTCCTCCTATTACAGTTGAACTAGGGTGAAAGTGTGATCGAGAGGAATGCAACACATTCATGCATCAGTGAGTGAAAAGGAAAGATTCCCAGGACAAGGAACCCAGGTACAGAATATCTGGATGCTGAGAGGTGAGGTGGAAACAGTAATAGAAGTGTCTGGAGATTCCATTGTACTGGAGACTCCACTGCACCTCTGGCCTTACCCCTGCATCTGGTGGACAGTCAGGCAAGTTGCCTCACTTGGAAATGAAGAGCTTGTTCCCAGGGATTCACAGGTCTCCTGCTCAGTGCCATACTGAGATTACAGTGAGCGAGAAAATAACCCTGAAGGGAGTCAGAGTTGGACAGGACCTTGGGGAGTGTGTGTGGGGGGATTGGGGGGTGGCGGTTTATGAATCTGGAAGAAGGAACTAGCATTCCATACTGGGAGGTTGGCAAAGGCAAACAAGGAAAAGAAGCAATTGCGAGCTAGAGACGGCTCAGTCACCTGTCTCTGAATGCTTGGTAGAGATCAGGTTTGCCTCAAGTCGTAATAAGGCTCATCCGAAGGTTCTTTGGGTTCTTGGTTATCTTTGAATAGGCATGGTCCTAACCAGGAGATACTCTCCCAAAGGCCCCCGCTTCTGGCAGCCATTGCTACACCAGACTTCTTTCCTTAGCTGTGGACTCCCTCTGCTTTAGAAGGGCAGTCCTGGGCTGGGGAGATAGCATAATGGTTGAGACTCCAAGGGCCCAGGTTCAATCCCCAGCACCACCATAAGCCAGAGGTGAGCAGTGCTCTGGTCATTCTGAACCAATCTCTCTCTCTCCCTCACTAAAATAAAAATAAATAAAAAAATAAAACTTAGGACTGGAGGACTTCCGAAGGTGGAGCTACAAGCAGCAGATTGCTTTCTCTCCTCTCCTCTCCTCTCCTCTCCTCTCCTCTCCTCTCCTCTCCTCTCCTCTCCTCTTCTTTCCCGGATCAACTAGGAATACCAAAGGAGACCACCCGGGACCAAAACAAGACAGGACTAGAATGACCACAGGAACCCAGTAAATCACCCGTGAGTACAAACACGCGTGGCTGGTGACAGAGAGGAGAGAGGGGCCTAAGGAGAGATTAAGTGACTGCTAACAGTTCAGCAGTTTATCAGTGGAGACACCACCTCCAGTCTGCTCCACCAATAAGGGGACAGCTTAAGGGAGGAGAGGACTCCCCAGAGACACACCAAGTGCAACTCTGAGTCTCCATTGCTACTACCCTCAGAATCTGGAGCAGCAACAGGGAGGGACACCAGGGGACAGAGATCTAACCAGGATACGCAGAAGACTATACCTCGGTGGTATAGCTGAGGGGCTGTGAAAGTCTCTTTGCATAACCACTGGATTATCTCTGCCACACCCTGCTTTATCTCTTGGTCAGGAGTCAGTGATTAAGCTAAGAAGCCTATTGATAGTTTAAAAGCGCTCAGACTCCCATAGCCTACAGGGAAGGAAAAAAAAAAAAAAAAAGAAAGAGGCTTTTAAACCACTGAGCTCCAACTCAGGGATTGAAATATCTCTTAACTTCCGCAACTGTGAACCCTTTAATTAACTTACTTAGACACAAGTCATTCCAGGCAATAGTGATCAATAATTTGAAATGTGCTGATAAAGGGAACTCATAACATAATATATAAAATGGTTAAAACAACAAGAAAAAATATTGGAGACTCGAACCAGGACAAGAGTCCAGCTAAAAGTCCTCCAGAGGGTGAAGCACAAAATAACGAGTTCAACATCCAAACATTAGCTAAGGAAATAATAACAGGAGTGAGTAAAGAATTTGAAAAAATTGTAATCAGAAATGCAGGAACAACAAATGAGAATATGGAAGAAAATACTAATTATCTCATGGTTATTAGAGAGCTGAAAGCTGAAATCGCTGAGCTAAGAATGCAACTAGCTGAACAAGCTAAAACAGTATCAGAGCAGGGCAACAAAATAGATGAACTCCAGAAAACAGTAGAGGGCAGAGAGAATAGAATCTATGAGGCTGAAGACAGAATTAGCAAGATTGAGGATGAATTAGAGACAACTAAAAAAGAAGTAAGAGATCTCAAAAAGAGATTAAGAGATGCTGAAAACAACAACAGAGTCCTATGGGATGACTTCAAAAGAAACAATATACGCATTATTGGCCTACTAGAGGAAGAAAGAGAAGGAGAGGAAGAAAGCATTCTCCAGGCCATAGTAGCTGAAAACTTCTCTAGTCTAGACAACATCAAAGATATAAAAATTCAAGAAGCCCAGAGGGTTCCAAACAGAATTAACCCAGACCTAAAGACACCAAGACATATCATACTTAGAATGGAAAGGAATAAGGATAAAGAAAGGATCCTCAAGGCTGCAAGAGGAAAACAAAGAGTCACCTACAAAGGAAAACCCATAAGATTAGCAGCAGACTTCTCCATACAAACACTACAGACCAGAAGAGAATGGCAAGATATCTATCGAGTGCTCAATGAGAAAGGCTTTCAGCCAAGAATACTATATCCTGCTAGACTGTCATCCAGACTAATGGAGGCATCAAAACCTTCTCAGACAAGCAACAGTTGAAGGAAGCAACCATCACCAAGCCTGCCCTGAAAGAAGTTCTGAAAAGTCTCCTATAAACAACCAGACCACCACAAATAGGACATACATCAAAACACTCTAAATCTCTACAAGAATGGTGTTAAAATATCTTCAATCTTTGATATCAATAAATGTCAATGGCCTGAATTCAACTATTAAAAGACACAGAGTAGGAAGATGGATCAGAAAACACAACCCAACAATATGCTGTCTACAGGAAACCCACCTAACTCAACAAGACAAACACAGACTCAAAGTGAAAGGGTGGAAAACTATCATACAAGCCAATGGCCCACAAAAAAGGGCAGGAGCAGCTATTCTCATATCTGACATGATAGACTTTAAAATAGATAAGATTAAAAAAGATAGGAATGGACACAATGCTCAGAGGATCAGTCAATCAAGAGGACTTAACAATTATTAATATCTATGCACCCAATGAGAAGCCATCTAAATACATCAAACTTCTACTGAAAGAGCTACAGCAATATATTAACAGTAACACAATCATAGTAGGGGACTTCAACACCCCACTATCTCAACTTGACAGATCATCCAGGAAGAAAATCAGTAAAGACATAAGGGAGCTCAATGAAGAGATAGACAAACTAGAACTATTGGACATTTTCAGAGTCATTCATCCCAAGAAACTGGAATACACATTTTACTCAAATCCACATGGGTCATTCTCAAGGATAGACCATATGTTAGGCCACAAAGACAGCATCAGCCAATTCAAGAGCATTGAAATCATCCCAAGCATCTTCTCAGACCACAGTGGAATTAAACTAACACTTAACAATCAACAAAAGATTAGTAACAGTCCCAAAATGTGGAAGCTCAACAGTATACTTCTTAACAACTTCTGGGTCAAAGAGGAAATAAAGGAAGAAATCAAAATGTTTTGAGAGTTCAATGAAAATGAAGACACAAGCTATCAAAATATTTGGGACACAGCTAAAGCAGTCCTAAGAGGGAAGTTCATAGCTATACAAACACACATTAGGAAACAAAAAAAAGCACAAATAAACAGCCTGATTGCACATCTTAAAGACCTAGAAGAAGAACAACAAAGAAACCCTAAAGCAACCAGAAGGACAGAAATCACTAAAGTTAGGGCAGAAATAAATAACATTGAGAATAGGAAAACCATACAAAAGATCAATGAAAGTAAATGTTGGTTCTTTGAAAGAGTAAACAAAATTGACAAACCTTTAGCCAGACTTACAAAACAAAAAAGGGAGAAGACCCAAGTAAATTGGATAGTAAATGAAAGAGGAGATATCACAACAGACACCGCAGATATTCAACATATCATGCGAGGCTTCTATGAACAACTATATGCCTACAAGCTAGAGAACCTGGAAGAAATGGACGATTTCCTAGATACCTACCAACTTCCAAAACTAAGTAAAGAGGAAGTGGGTAACATGAACAGGCCCATCACAGCTAATGAAATTGAAACAGTTATCAAAAATCTCCCCAAAAATAAAAGTCCTGGACCAGATGGTTTTACAAATGAATTCTACAAAACTTTCAAAGAAGAACTAATACCTCTACTTTTAAAAGTCTTCCAGAAGATTGAAGACACTGGAATACTCCCTGCCAGCTTCTATGAAGCCAACATCACCCTGATACCAAAAGCAGACAGGGACACAACCAAAAAAGAAAACTACAGACCAATATCTCTGATGAACATAGATGCAAAAATATTGAACAAAATTCTAGCCAACCGGATACAGCAGTATATCAAAAAGATTGTTCATCATGACCAAGTGGGGTTTATCCCAGGCATGCAAGGCTAGTTTAATATACGTAAATCAATCCATGTGATCCACCACATCAACAAAAGCAAGACCAAAAACCACATGGTCATATCAATAGATGCAGAGAAAGCCTTTGACAAAATACAACATCCCTTTATGATCAAAACACTACAAAAAATGGGAATAGGTGGAAAATTCCTGAAGATAGTGGAGTCTATATATAGCAAACCTACAGCCAACATCATACTCAATGGTGAAAAACTGGAAGCATTTCCACTCAGATCAGGTACTAGACAGCACTGCCCACTATCACCATTACTATTCAACATAGTGTTGGAAGTTCTTGCCATAGCAATCAGGCAGGAGCCAGGAATTAAAGGCATACAGATTGGAAGAGAAGAAGTCAAACTCTCCCTATTTGCAGATGACATGATAGTATACATGGAAAAACCTAAGGAATCCAGCAAGAAGCTTTTGGAAATCATCAGGCAATACAGTAATGTGTCAGGCTACAAAATTAACATTCAAAAGTCAGTGGCATTCCTCTATGCAAACACTAAGTTAGAAGAAATTGAAATCCAGAAATCAATTCCTTTTACTATAGCAACAAAAACAATAAAATATCTAGGGGTAAACCTAACCAAAGAAGTGAAAGACTTGTATACTGAAAATTATGAGTCACTACTCAAAGAAATTGAAAAAGACACAAAGAAGTGGAAAGATATTCCATGTTCATGGGTTGGAAGAATTAACATCATCAAAATGAATATATTACCCAGAGCCATCTACAAATTTAATGCTATCCCCATCAAGATCCCAAGCACATTTTTTGGGAGAATAGAAAAAATGCTACAAATGTTTATCTGGAACCAGAAAAGACCTAGAATTGCCAAAACAATCTTGAGAAAAAAGAACAGAACTGGAGGCATCACACTCCCAGATCTCAAACTGTATTATAGGGCCATTGTCATCAAAACTGCTTGGTACTGGAACATGAATAGACACACTGACCAGTGGAATAGAATTGAGAGCCCAGAAATGAGGCCCCACACCTATGGACATCTAATCTTTGACAAAGGTGCCCAGACTATTACATGGGGAAAGCAGAGTCTCTTCAACAAATGGTGTTGGAAACAATGGGTTGAAACATGCAGAAGAATGAAACTGAATCACTGTATTTCACCAAATACAAAAGTAAATTCCAAGTGGATCAAGGACTTGGATGTTAGACCACAAACTATCAAATACTTAGAGGAAAATATTGGCAGAACTCTTTTCTGCATAAATTTTAAAGACATTTTCAATGAAACAAAGCCAATTACAAAGAAGACTAAGGCAAGTATAAACCTATGGGACTACATCAAATTAAAAAGCTTCTTCACAGCAAAAGAAACCACTACCCAAACCAAGAGACCCCTCACAGAATGGGAGAAGATCTTTACATGTCATACATCAGATAAGAGTTTAATAACCAACATATATAAAGAGCTTGCCAGACTCAACAACAAGACAACAAATAACCCTATCCAAAAATGGGGGGAGGAGTTGGACAGAATATTCACCACAGAAGAGATCCAAAAGGCCGAGAAACACATGAAAAAATGCTCCAAGTCTCTGATTGTCAGAGAAATGCAAATCAAGACAACAATGAGATACCACTTCACTCCTGTGAGAATGTCATACATCAGAAAAGGTAACAGCAGCAAATGCTAGAGAAGGTGTGGGGTCAAAGGAACCCTCCTGCACTGCTGGTGGGAATGTAAATTGGTCCAATCTCTGTGGAGAACAGTCTGGAGAACTCTCAGAAGGCTAGAAATGGACCTACCCTATAACCCTGCAATTCCTCTCCTGGGGATATATCCTAAGGAACTCAACACATCCATCCAAAAAGATCTGTGTACACATATGTTCTTGGCAGCACAATTTGTAATAGCCAAAACCTGGAAGCAACCCAGGTGTCCAACAACAGATGAGTGGCTGAGCAAGTTGTGCTATATATACACAATGGAATACTACTCTGCTGTAAAAAATGGTGACTTCACCGTTTTCAGCCGATCTTCCATGGAGCTTGGAAAAAATCATGTTGAGTGAAATAAGTCAGAAACAGAAGGATGAATATGGGATGATCTCACTCTCAGGCAGAAGTTGAAAAACAAGATCAGAAAAGAAAACACAAGTAGAACCTGAAATGTAATTGGCATATCGCACCAAAGTAAAAGACTCTGGGGTGGGTGGGTGGGGAGAATACAGGTCCATGAAGGATGATAAATGACATAGTGGGGGTTGTATTGTTAAATGGGAAACTGGGGAATGTTATGCATGTACGAACTATTGTATTTACTGTTGAATGTAAAACATTAATTCCCCAATAAAGAAATAAATTTAAAAAAATAAAAATAAAACTTAAAAAAAAAGGCAGTCCTGCAGCAAACTCTTCCTATAGGGCAGAGGAGTAGAAAAGAAGTGGTTTTGGGGGCCAGGAGATAGCACACCAGGTTAAACTCACATAGTATGAAGTACAAGAACTCATGCAAGGATCCCATTTCAAGCACCCAGTTCCCCACCTGCAGGGGGGTCACTTTATATGCAGTAAAGCAGAGGTCTATCATTCTCTCCCCACTCTAATTGCCCCTCCCCTCTCAATTTCTCTCTGTCCTATCCTATTAAAAAAAAAAAAAAGGTGGTACGGGAGGTGGTGCAGTGGATAAAGCAGTGGACTCTCAAGCATGAGGTCCTGAGTTCAATCCCCAGCAGCACATGTACCAGAGTGATATCTGGTTCTTTCTCTTCTCCTATTTTTCTCATTAATAAATAAATAAAATCTTTTTTAAAAATGGAAAAAATGACCTCCAGGAGGAGTGGATTTGTAGTGCTGGCACCAAGCCCCAGTGATAACTCTGGAGGCAAAAAAAAAAAAAAATTAAAAAGGAAGGAAGGAAGAAAATGAAATAAAATAAGTGATTTTGCACCAGGCCTGGGATCCTTAGGTCTCTAGGGGACTGTGGGCTTCTTCCCAATTCCCACCTACTGGCAAGCCCATGTCCCAACTTGTGCTAAGTTTAGAAACACATGTAGGCCATAGACAACAGCAGGTGTTCTACATCTGTGAGCAGAGGCCCCATGGTGACTTTGCTTCCCAGATCACCAGAGCCTCTGACAAAATCAGGAACCCTGGTGACTATCATATTGGTGTTACATTTAAAACCCTTAACTCTCCCACCCGTGCCCCTCTCACCTAGGTGCTTGAGATTTCTAAATTCCAGGTTTTTTTTTTTTTCCTCTTTCATTCCCAAGACTATCTAATCCCCTTAAGTCAAGGATAAGCAAACATTTTCTGTAAAGGGATGTAAAGGGATAGCTAGTGGATACTTGGGCTTTGCAAGTCATATGGTTTTTGTTGCAACTATTCAGCTCTGCTGTTGTAGTGAAAATGGGTATAGCTGTGTTCCAAGGAAAGCTTTCTTACACTACTGATGCTTGATTTTCTTTCTTTTTTTTTTTCAAAGAATTTTTTTTTTTATTCATGAGAAACATAGGAGGAGAGAAGGAACCAAACATCACTCTGGTACATGTGCTGCCGGGGATTGAACTCAGGACCTCATAGTTGAGAATCCAATGTTTTATCCATTGTGCCACCTCCCTGGCCACTGAAGCTTGAATTTCATGTGTCATGCAATATTATCCTTAAATTTTTTTTTCCAACAGTGGGCCAGGCAGTGGTGTACTCAGTTGAGCACACACAATACCATGCAGAAGGACCCAGGTTTGAGCACCCTTCCCACCTGCAGGGGAGATGCTTCATGAGCAGTGAAGCAGGTCTGCCAGTCTATCTACCTATCTATCTTCCCCTCCTCTCTCAATTTCTCTCTGTCCTTTCAAATAAAATATAAAGGAAGAAATAAAGAAAGAGAGGAAGAAAGAAAGAAAGAAAGAAGAGAGAGAGAGAAAAGACTACCGGGTGTACACACACCAAGCCCCAACAATAACCCTGGTAGAAATATTTAAAAAATCTTTTTCTAGCTATTTATTAGTTCAAAAACCAATGTTAGGTGGTCAAGGTAGTAGCAAAGTAACTGAGGTGTTGGGGCCTCAAACATGAGGTTCTGAGTTCGATCCCTGTCATCACAAGTACCAGAGTTGCCCAGGTATGTTGGTCCTCTAGCCACCTACTGATAGTTTTTTTCATTATTCTTAGCTTGTAAATGATACAAAAACAAATGGTAAGTCGTACTTTGTCTGCAAGTCATACTTTGCTAACCCCTAACCTAAAGGTTTGAAACGTATTTAGGGGGCTGGGCGGTAGCGCAGTGGGTTAAGCACACGTGGTGCAAAGTGCAAAGACCAGCTTAAGGATCCCAGTTCAAGCTCCCCGCTCCCCACCTGCAAGGGAATCACTTCACAGGCTGTGAAGCAGGTCTGCAGGTGTCTATCTTTCTCTCCCCCTCTCTGTCTTCCCCTCCTCTCTCCATTTCTCTCTGTCCTATCTAACAATGACGACATCAGTAACAACAATAACTACAACAACAATGAAACAACAAGGGCAACAAAAGGGGAAATAAAAAATAATAATAAAAAAATAAAGAAAAGAAACTTATTTAGCCAAACTAGATGGGCCTTTCATTGACCATAACACTTAAGTTTGTTTGTTTGTTTGTTTTGCAAATCCATAAGGTTTATTCTATACTTCAAGGCTGGTAACAGTTGAAAGCTTCCCCCTAAAGTAGACTGCTCTTTCACTTTCATTCTTCTGAAGGGACTTGATTGGAGGGTGGTCCAAAAATAACCTGTGCAAAAGTATTCTCTCTCTCTCTCTCTTTGGGATTTATTGACTGGTGAGAGAGAGAGCAGAGAGGGAGGACAGAGAGACAGAGATGCAGAGAGAGAGAGATAAAGAAACACAAACAAGAAAAATCACTCTGGCACACGTGATCTGGGTATCAAACTCAGGACTTTATGCCTGAGAGTTCAACACTTTATTCACTGCGCCACCTCCTGGACGGAAAAGTTATTCTCTTTCAACTCTGAGCTGGCTTCCCTAGGACTAATTTCCACTCATTTTCTTCCAACCTTGTCTTCTGGAATTTTCCAAAAGCATCCTCACCTCTATCAGTGAAGGCAGACCTCTTCCCCTTATCATTTTTTGTTCAATTCTCAATCCTGCTGTTGCCACTCCAGAGCACCCCCCCCTTTTTTTTTTTTTTTTTTTACAAGAGCATTGCTCAGCTCAGGTTTATGGTGTTACAGGGGATTGAACCTGAGACAGTGGAGCCTCAGGCATGAGAGTCTCTACCCTCACCCACAATTTTGCTTTTTATACAAAGACTGAAAGGAAAAGAGGTTATCAGTCAGCCTGGTGGATTCCTCAAGAAGAGGGGCTTTTAACTGGGCTTGAGATAAGGAGATAGGCCAAAAGAGGGAAAATGGAGAGTAGTGCTTCAGAAAGGAGAGGGCAGACGGTGGGCAGGTGGTGGTGAGGGCAGAGGTCACATCTGGAGGCCATATGAAGCAAGACTAATAAAAGTGGGGAGCTAGTCAGAGTTATTATTATTATTTTTCTGTGTGTGACTCAGCTTCAAGCCTGGCTCCCACTGCTATGGGGTCTCTCTCTGCCTCTATATAAAGGTATATAATAGTTATACATACATATATAATTATTATTACTGACCAGAGCAGCACTCAACTTTGGCTTTTTTGTGTGTAGGGGATTGAACCTGAAGCCTCTTGCATGCAGGACCTGTATGTTCCCATGTATCTCTCTCTGGCCAAGGGTGGGCGGGACATTAGTAGATGGGTTTTCCCTCTGGATCCCAGGAGCCCTGACTCAGTAGCTTGACATAACTTAGCCCAATAGTATGAGAAAACTCAAGCTCTAAGCAGTAACCTCAGCTCTGCAGTCTCTATTCCTTCCACACACATTTAGTCATTCCCATCAAGGGTTACTCATGTTGGACTCAGGGCACAGAGCAGAGGGTGGTTGAGGGAAAGAAGCAGAAGAGGTAACATTGAGGCATTTGTGTTCTAGCTTCCATAAGTGAGAACACACACACACACACACACACACAGTAGTGACACAACAACTCAATGAATAAAGTGCCAAATGCCTCATGAGAGCGCGGTTAAGTTCACACAAGGGAGAGGTAAAGGATGGGGAGGAAAGAACACTGGCAAGTTTTGTGGGAGAGTCAGCACTCAGAGGAGACATTTAGAGCTGTAAAGTGTTGGGGGAGGGACCAGCCAGGATGGTGTGAGACTGAACACAGCAGCTTCAGTGAAGTTATGGGGTTACACGGACAAGAGCAGATAGCTCTGGTTGGAGGTGGTGGTAATTTTGTTGTTTTGTTTTGTTTTTTACTTTACATTTATTTATTTATTTCATGAGACAGATAGGAGAGATTGAGGCCAGAGCAGAATATTCTGGCAGGACCCCATGCTCATAAGCCCTAAGCTTTACCACTGCATCACTTCCACGGCCCTGGGTGCAGTGTTTTCAATGGTGCTGTTAGTGTTGTTGCCTTTGGGGTGAGTTTTTGGTATCCTAGTCATTACTTTTTCTTCCTCTTCTTTTTTTTAAAAATTTTTTAAATTTACTTTATTATTTATTACTGAACAGAGACAAAGAGAAATTGAGAGGGGAGTGGGAGATAGAGGGAAAGAAACAGAGATACCTGTAGCCCTGCTTCACCATCATGAAGTTTCCCCCTGCAGGTGGGGACCAGGGGCTTGAACCTGGATCCTTGTGCACTGTAAAGTGTGCGCTTAACCAGGTGTGTCAACTCCAGGCCCCTTCCTCTCCTTCTATTGCCATCAGGGTTGTCTCTGGAGCTCAGAGACTGCACTATGAATCTGCCATTCCTGGCAGCTATTTCCCCCCCACTTCCTATTTTAATTGATAGGACAGAGAGAAATTGAGGGGGTGGGGGAGATAAGAGGGGAGAAGGAAAACTAAGATGCCCGGAGACCTGCCTGACGCTCGTGAACTGTCCCCTCTGCAAGTGGGGAGCAGGGGTTCAATCCTGGGTCCTTGCATATGGTTAAAAACGTGTGTGTTCAACCAGGTGTGCCACTGTTGGTTCATTTTTCTTTTCTTTTCCTTTTTTTTTTTTTTTTTCTTTTGCCTCCAGGGTCATTGCTGGGGCTCGGTCCACTGCTCCTGGAGGCCATTTTCTCCCATTTTGTTGCCCTTGCTGTTGTTGTTGGACAGGACAGAGAGAAATCGAGAGAGGAGGGAAAGACAGATGGGGAGAGGAAGATAGACACCTGCAGACTCGCTTCACTGCCTGTGAGGCAACCCCCCTGCAGGTGGGGAGCCAGGGGCTCAAACCAGAATCCTTTCTTCTTTTTAATTTTTTTTAGATTTTTTTAATATTTATTTCCTTTTTGTTGCCCTTGCTTTTATTGTTGTTGATGTCGTCGTTGTTGGATAGGACAGAGAGAAATGGAGAGAGATGGGGACGACAGAGAGGGAGAGAGAAAGACAGACACCTGCAGATCTGCTTCACCGCCTGTGAAGCGACTCCCCTGCAGGTGGGGAGCCAGGGGCTGGACCGGGATCCTTATGCCTTGCGCTTTGCACCACAGGCGCTTAACCCACTGCACTACCGCCCAACTCCCCCGGAATCCTTTCAGTCCTTTCACTGGTCCTTTCACTTTGTGTCATATGTGCTTAACCTACTGCACTGCTGCTGCCCCCCGCCCCTTTCATTTCTATACAAACAATACAACAAAACATTTGTACTTTATTCTTGCCACCATCACCACAGCTTCACTGCTCCAAGCTGGTTTTTTCAGATAAAAAGATAGGGTGGGGGGATAGTGAAATGGTTATGCAGAGACTCTCATGCCTGAGGCTCCATAATCTCAGGTTCAGGTTCAATCCCCCACACCACTTTAAGTCAGAACTGAGCAGTGCTCTGGTTTAAAAAAAGGGGGGGGGGCAGGCTTGAATGTAGGTCCTGTGCATGACAAAACAGGTGCACTATCTAAGTGAGCTATCTTGCCGGCCCTCATTTACACTTTATTCAGAGAGCTAGAAGTGGCTACTGAAGTTGTCTCAAGTCAGGAGGGGATGAGATCTGCTGCAGGAAAATGAAATTGGAAGCAGTGAGGAGGATCAGTTCAACATTCTGCGATCTCAATCAGGGTGGACAGACTGCTCTGTCTGCACAATTATGGACAGATGGAAAAAGTCAAGTCCTGACTGAGCATCCCTGGCTGATTGCTAGATGCATTTGCTAAGTCAGGACTTAACCGATATTCCATTGTTTCTCCCTTTCAGAAGTTTCCTAGGTGGAATGTGGGCCTTACCGTGTACAAAGCTTCAGTTTATGCCGCAGTACAACCTCCTTTCTCCTGCCTTCTCTATCTGAAATAATGAAAGCCAGTCTGGGAGCCAGCCTTGGTGCTACTTCCGAAAATAAGTAAATACATAAAAATATAAATAAAAGACAAGTCCACTTGGGGGGTGAACCCTATCTTCCCCATTGCTCCATACTGGCTGAATGTGTACAGAACTAACAGAAGAAAATGGCAGTCTTTGGAGGGTTTTTCCCTAGCCTTCCTGTTCAGAGTCCACTCACTGCTCTGAGTAAGCTAGAGTAAGCTGAGAGTAAGCTCCCTCAGAGCTAGAACAAGGGAACCATTTAGCCTGACCAAAGGAGAGAGAGAGAGAGAAGACACTCCCTGCTTGGCCCCTTCCCCAGCCAGGACAGGACAGGATAGGGCTTTTGATCCCAGGCTCAGAGTCCCAAGCTGATAAAGGCCCATTGTGGCAGTGTCTGGAGAAACCCAGCTCTCAGGGGATCCTGAGGCTAAGCAGCCAGTTAACAGCCCTTGGACATTCGTGAAAAGAATTACTGGGCGAAAGTTAAGGCAGAATGAGGCCCCTGGCACCATCCGTGGCAGGGAGGCTAACAACAAAACCAGCAGAAGCCTAGCCTGCCTGCCTGCCACTGAGAGGACTGACCTGTAGGCAGAAGGATCCCAGAAACTGTTGGGGGCTCCCCTCCAGACACCTGGAGTAGGAAATTTAACCTTTTGCCAAATGCAAGAAATGGAGCTGCTCTGTTCAGAAGGGCCTGGGGAAGAGAGGGGCCTCCTACCCGTCTTTCCCCACAAAGGGTGTCCAAAGCAATTAACAGCAGGGAAAAAAAGGAAGGTTGTGGAGTAGAAGCTGGCCTACAATCTATGTAGGACTCCTGCCCTTTCTGTTCCGGTGTTTAACGTGCTCTCTGACTCCAGGTACCTCATCAGTTACAAGCTTCCTTATCCTTACAGGGGAAAAAAAAAAAAAAAAGCTGGGAGAAAAGTTCCTGAGAGGAGGCCTGAGGTTCAGCAGCTCATCACACACGTGCTTTCAGTGTGTGTGTGTGTGTGTGTGTGTGTGTGGTGCTGGGGGGGGGGACAGAGGGGGGAGGGCGTAGTTCCACCCTGAATCTGCACATTGGTCCTGCCTCTTCCAGCTGACAGCTGGGTCTATCACTGGGGAGAGGGGGTGCAGAGTCCAGGTCAGAGTCCTCTTGAAGATGGTTCTCCCCAGCTAGGTGGAGAGTACAGGGATTAGAGTGGAGGTTAAAGCAGTCAGCATGTGAGCTCACTCACTACACGTTTCACTACACGTTTCCTCCGCTTTGTTCCTAAAAGAATTAGCAGTGGGTGGTGGCATAGTTGGCTTCTCAATCACAGGCCTACTTTCCCTGTCCGACACGGAAACTCCTGTGTCATTTTCTGTCAGGATCCATGGCACAGCACCGGTAACTAGCTGATATATAAAAGGCAAACAGGAATCACGCACACACACTCGAATTGGGGGGGGGGGGGGTGTCTTGGCAGACCTACAATTTCTGATCTCTTCCATAAGGGGAACGTGCTGTTGATGGGTGGCGAGCAGGCCTACAGCCATCAGGACTGCTGGCACCAGGATAGGGAGACAGCATGATGGTTATGCAAGACTCTCAGACTCTCATACCTGGGCTTCTGATGTGCCAGGCTCGATCCCTAGCACCACTGTCAGCCAGAGCTGAGCAGTGCTCTGGTTAAGGATCCCGGTTCGAGCCCCCGGCTCCCCACCTGCAGGGGAGTCGCTTCACAGGCGGTGAAGCAGGTCTGCAGGTGTCTATCTTTCTCTCCCCTAATAATAACCACAACGAAGCTACAACAAGGGCAACAAAAGGGGGGGAAAAAATGGCCTCCAGGAGCGGTGGATTCATGGTGCAGGCACCGAGCCCAGCAATAACCCTGGAGGAGGAAAAAATAATAATAATAAAAAAAAGAAAAAATAATATATCCGGGAGTCGGGCAGTAGCTCAGCGGGTTAAGCGCAGGCAACACAAAGCACAAGGACCGGTCTAAGGATCCCAGTTCGAGCCCCCGGCTCCCCACCTGCAGGGGTCACTCACGGGTGGTGAAGCAGGTCTGCAGGTGTCTTTCTCTCCCCGTCTTCCCCTCCTCTCTCCATTTTTCTCTGTCCCATCTAGCAACGACGACATCAATAACAACAATAATAACTACAACAATAAAACAAGACCAACAAAAGGGGATAAACATTTTTAAAAATTAATATATATGTATATATATATATTTTTAGTACTGGTACTAAAAGCTGAGGAAAGGTAATTAATCTCCCCCACTTTGACCTCCAAGAGTCCATCTCATGACACACTTCACCTGACACCACTGAGATCCACGACAGGCTGGGGATGGGCCTGAACACAGCAGTGTTCTCTAAAACCAAAGCCTTTTCTGCCTTGCTAAAGCGCCTGTCCCAGGTGGCGACAGAAGCACATGGACACAAACATTGCTAGAACGATCAGAACGGTCTGTTCTGATCCCCTGGCTTCCACAAACACCAAAGCAAACCCAGAGGACTGAGCTGGAAGGTCTGGGTGTCATTTATTGACAGCAGTTTACAACAGATTTGTTTTCTTCTCAAGGCTGTTTCCTTCAAAGCACAGGCACAGAACCCTCCAGAAGGGCAGTCTTTGACCGAGGCAGCCAGGAAAGCAAGATGCGTGTTTTTGGCAGGCAGTTCAGCCCCAGCAGGATGCAATCCTTCAAGCTGGAATTCCGCTGGGTATTCAAGACACCAAGGTGTGTGTGTGGGGGGGGGGGGGGGAGAGGAAGTCTTTACACATCTCACATCTTACACATCAGGTCTGTTCTCTCATTATTTAAGTCCATCCCAGTTTTAGGACCCCGGGGACCAGCAAATCAGGCCCACCCACCTTCACAGGGCAGATTTTTCAAGCCGTGCCTTGCTTGTACACACCTGCTTCCGCTGGCCCCACAGTTAAAGAGCATCAGCCTTATGGTAACTGACAGACCACTTCCTCTCTGACCCTCCCCGGCACCTCTTCAGCTGGGTCTGTTGCAGAACTGCTGGAAAAAACTGACACCAGCCTCCTCAGCTGAACTGCATGTGCCATCTTCCTCAAATCTTGAGATTGGGGGCCACCTAGTTACTCAGGCTGATGAGTGTGCTCCTGGCCCCTCACACACGGGTGGCCCTGCCTTTCCTCTGCCGATCGCAAATGCCTAGAGCAGATGCAGTGGCCGACCTGGCCCAGAAAGGGGGGGGGGCAGGGCAGGCTGGCCTGCCTTGGAGGCACTTGACAATTTTTGGTTGGGAGGTGGATTAAAAATAAAGGGGGAAAAAAAGAAGAAGAATGGAAATGAGTAGAAAAAAAGAGCTTCATCTAATAGAGTAATTAGAGATCTAAAGTGATTTCACTTTATTTCCTTCTCTTATAGCCAATCACATAATTTCAGTGATTTCTGGGGCAGGGGCAGAAGGAAGGCGGCGTGAATGATCATGAGGGCTGCGGCCCAGATAGCTCCAAGGAGGTGCGGGCGGCCAGGGCCTCACTGGGGTAGCTGGAGGAGCACTGACTGCCCGGAGGGCAGGTAGGTGATGTTCCGCGAGCGCGAGAGCTGGTAGGCGATGTCCTCCGCTGCCTCCAACTTGCGCAGCTCAATCAGACCATCGCCTGCGGTGGCCAATGAGTTGGCGATCAGCTCAGCGGCCTTGGAGTCGCCCTCAGCAGAGATAATGGCTGCCTTCTTCTGCTGCTCAGCCTATGGGTGGGAGAGATGATCACTCAGGTGTTAGAACTCTGCAAAGTGGCCTCCTCCCTCATACGGGGTCAACAATGACCACCCAACCCTGTACTTCTGTAACGTTCCACTTCTCATCCTTGTAGGGAGACATTTATGCTGGCTGTATAGGTCTTATTTCAAAGTTCTCATACATATTCATAGAATTTCAGTCTGACCAGCCTTCTCTGGGGGGGGGGGACTGGGAGGGGGGGGGCAAGGAGGATTCACCGCCAAGGAAAACAGGAGAAAATAAAGGTAGAAATCAACCCTCCATCCCCAAGTCAGTGTGGCCTTCATGGAAACCAGTATAGCTAGGAAGCAGGAGAAGGCTGCTTTTAAGATGGCTCTTCCTGTGAACTCCACCAGTTTCAGGCCAGGAGCTCATGTATCTAGAAGAGATCAAATGGCCCCTCCCACTGATTATGGCACTGGCATGAATGAAGTGTGGGAGGAGAGTATAGTACCATGTCTCTCTGAAACGAGCCCTTTGTTTTTAACTCCTAGGTTGTGACTGTTAGTGCAACTCCTGTCTCCCTAGCACAAAGTATCCTCAGGCAATCATAGACATTCTGGGGACAGGCAAGAAAGCATCAAGAAAGCTTCCACACACAGAGCTTATGTTGGCCATCCCTATACATCTCTTTTCACTAATTCTAGAGACAAAGGACTGAATCAGGGAAGTATCACAGTAGCTACACACCAGACTTTCATGACTGAAGTTCCAGAGGTCACAGGTTCAATCCCCAGTACCACCATATACTAGTTTCAAGCAGTGTTCTGGTCTCAAATCTCCCTCTCTCGTAACAAAAATAACATGTAGGGAGTCGGGTGGTAGCACAGCGGGTTAAACACATGTGGCATGAAGCACAAGGACTGGAGTAAGGATCCAGGTTCGAGCCCCCAGCTCCCCACCTGCAGGGGAGTCACTTCACTTCACAGGCAGTGAAGCAGGTCTGTAGGTGTCTGTCTATCTTTCTCTCCCCGTCCTCCCCTCCTCTCTCCATTTCTCTCTGTCCTATCCAACAATGACGACATCATAACAACAATAATAACAACAATAAAAAACAATAAGGGCAACAAAAGGGAATAAATAAGTAAATTAAATATTAAAAAATGTTTTTTTAAAAAATAACATCTTAAAAAAGAGAGAGAGAGACACTTAGGTTTTAGATCAGAAATGCTAATCTCTGAGAATTAGTGGTGGGGAGAAAGGCAGCAAGAAATACACCTTTGCAAAGACCAGGCTGTCATGCACATACATTGTGTCCTATCACACACTCAAACATCTGGACGGATTTAGAGCTGGGGGAGGGGGGGAAATCCAGTGACGATAATGCTTCTGGCACACTGTTTGATCCTTTTTTTGCTGTCAGCTTTCACCGTGGAACCACAGTTAAAAATTATTTGAGTGAAGCTGAAAATATTCCAGGAGAAACATTTTTATTTATAGGGTGTGTTTTTTGATCTTATGGAAGTAGAGGGGAAAAATTACCCTTCAGTGATTTAGGAATATAATTTCACATATCTTTAACTAGTCCCCAAAGGCTCTGGAACCAATTGTAGGAGTATGATCCCTTCAATCCCTTTCTGATGATCCCGGAAGAGATGACAGATGATGAATTTCCAGGCCACCCAGCAAATGGGGAAGCGGAACACTGGAGAAGGGAAGAAAGGCTCCTGCCATCTGGCTGAACACTCACCTTCTCTACCACAAATCTGGCTCTCTCTGCTTCCTGCTGAGCCACCTGTTTGGCTTCTACCGCTTCTGTGAACTCCTTCCCGAAGGTCAGATGTGTCTAAGGGGAGAGAGTGAGCGAGAGATGAGGCAGTCTAATTGTTTAGACAGCGCGGCTGTGAAGCCTCCATGGCCACCGGAGGAAGAGGCCAGGAATGGCTCTAGCAGCTGGAAGCAGTGAGAGGCCAGAAACCCTCCTGCCTCTGCAGTCGTGTCCAAAATGAGTTCGCACCCCCAGAATTCCCTGTTGCCCAAATTGCTCGTGCATGGTTCTGTCACCCCCAGCATAGCAACCTCAAGTAGAAGATGGCCTACAGACACCAGAAAGTATCTACCCCATCAGCCACCTCCCCAGGAGAGAAGATCCCCACCACCGACTAGCACTTCTACAAGGCCCTTTGATGGCCTGTTTGAAGCCCCCAGGGAAGCCAGATGGAAAACTGAGCCCCTGAGAGTGGAGGGTGCAGTAGGTTCTCAGGAATTCAAGAGCCTGATGATCTCTACTTATGGATTAACCAGTCCACTTCTCCTCACAGCACCTCCACCACAAAACAGGAAGAGGAAGAAAGTGGACTGCAAATCATAGTATTCCCATGTGTGAGTGCTCTGGGAAAGGGCTTAAAAGAGAAGGCAGGTAAAGCTATTGCTTAGACTTAAGAGTCTAAAAGTCTGACTACCCATGGACCTTCCCCAGAGCACACATATCAGACTTGGCTGAAGTGACTGTCTTCAGCCAGAGTGTAAGCAAAGGGAGGGAACAGACCTCAGAACTCCTAATACAGAAGCAGGTGGTGGTGCACCTGGTTGAACACATGCTACTATGCACAAGGACCCAGGTTCGAGCCCCTAGTCCCCACCTGCAGGAGGAAAGCTTCACAAACGGTGAAACAGTGTTGCGTCTGTCTCCCTCTCTATCTCCCCCTACCCTATCAATTTCTGGCTGTCTCTATCTGATAAATAAATAATAAATATTCCTAATACCCAAGGGCTGGCTGGGGAGAGAGCTTGACCTGTGAGTGCACCAACTTGCACATCTGAGGCCCCAGAGACAAGCCCAGGCCCCACCATTGCCAGAGTTGAGCAGGGTTCTCTTCCCTCCTCTCTAGATTAAAAACAAAGAAAGAAACCTCTCAATGCTTAGCCTGCAGCAGTTTACTGACTAATCTCAAGTATTTTAATTAAAAAGGGAGAAACAAAGTGAATCACATTGATTTTTCTATCATATTCTATTTATTTCACCTCCTCTTCCATTATTTCAACTGCTGCTTTTTGCTTAACAGAGTTTGTTCAAAACTTCTGATTCCTAGCCCCGTGGTCTCCATAAAGCTCTTAAACTGCAGCCGTCTTGCTTTGCCTGCTCCTCGGCTAGTCTTGTTCCAGGTTTGCGGGAGGAAATATACTCCTTGGGAATGAAAAATGAAATGTGTAATTACGGAATAAAAGTTCTCTCTAGAAGGGCCAGCTGAGGGCAGCAAATTTCCCATGAAATCTAATTTTCTTCTCACACCTCTTAGATGAGGTTTCTTGTGGTCAGCCCACATTCCCTCAGAATAGAGCATGCGGTTGAAGTCTAGCAAAAACGCCAAGCATCTCCTCAGCTTTTCACTTAGCATTTTCTCACAAAGTGTTTAGGTTAACAGCAAGTGAGCCAAATGGCTGCAGTTGGGCAGCTTGCCAGTAGAGGGAGCCCACAGGTCTTCCACTAGAAGTAATCCACACTAGGTGAGAGCAGTGCCCTGGGAGGTGTTGTGATGGCTGTTTAAACAGCTGCACACAAGCTGAGGGGGGAAGTGGTGCCTTTCCCTAGCGACGCATAGGAAACACTCTACCTTGCTAACCGAACAAGATTTTTCCCAGAGTCAGAAACACGACCTCTTCCCCTCACACTCCTGGATATGAAATGCTATCCCACCTGCACTACCTTCTGTTTGAGTTATGGCGTTCAATGCCATATAAATACACAGACTATATGGTCTCAAGAGAATAACTTATGTCTCCAAGATGTCCCTTGCTCTCCCCAATCCCCCACCCCCACCCCTACATACCAGGCTGTGGGGGACAGAATCATGCACCTACACTCTATCATCTTTCACGGGGGTTCCCAGAGATCAATTCACTGAGCTTCAGACCCTAACTGTACGGGAAATTCCAGGGGTCAGGTTGGGAGGTCTGTGCTAGGGAGAAAAATATCCAAGCTGTTCTCCACTTTCCACCAGACTGTTTCTCCCTGTATCAAACAGGGTTAACAAAATACCATTTTCCAGACAGCACTGGGGACCACTTAAGAATTTGGAAAGGGTGGTCCAGGAGATGGTGCAGTGACTAAAGCATTGGACCCTCAAGCATGAGGTCCCAAGTTCAATCCCTGGCAGCATATGTACCAGAGTGATATCTGGTTCTTTCTCTCTCTATCTTTCTCATGGATAATTAAATAAAATCTTAAAATATTTGGAAAGGGGGGAGCCAGGCGATAGTGTAGCAGATTAAGTGCAGGTGGCGCAAAGCACAAGGACTGGCAGAAGGATCCCAGTTCAAGCCCCCGGCTTCCCACCTGCAGGGGAGTCGCTTCACAGGCAGTGAAGCAGGCCTGCAGGTGTCTATCTTTCTCTCCCCCTCTCTGTCTCCCCTCCTCTCTCCATTTCTCTTTGTCCTATCCAACAACAACGTCAATAACAACAATAACTACATCAATAAAACAAGGGCAACAAAAGGGAATAAATAATATTAAAAAAATCTTTTTTTAAATCTGGAAAGGGGACCAGGTGGTGGTGCACCTGGTTAAGCACTTGCATTACGGTGCACAAGGACCCAGGTTCAAGCCCCTGGTCCCCACCTACAGGAAGGAAAGCCTCACGAGTGGTGAAGCAGGGCTGCAAGTCTGTCTCTCTATCACCCCCTCCCCTCTCAAATTCTTTCTGTCTCTATCCAATAATAAATAAGTAAAAATAAAACAAAATAAAATAAAGCCATTGGGAGTGGTGGACTCATTGTGAAGGCACCAAACTCCAACAATAACCCTGGTGGTAGGTTAATTAATTAATTAAATAAGTAGAGAAGAGCAGCCTAGACTTATAAGCATGAGGTCCTAAGTTCAGCCCAGTGTGATGTGCCAGAGTGATGCTGTCTCTCTCTTATCACAAATAAGATAAATAAATCTTAAGTTGGAAGAGGTGAAACATTTAGTAGTTAGGGATCATCTGGGTAGGGCCAGGAAAAAAAAAAAGGTTGCAACAGAGGGGATATAAAATAACCTTTGTGTGAGAACAAAGCCTTACACTACTACCAAGATGGTCCCCAATGTTTTTTTTTTTTTTTTTAACTCTTACATAGGACTTAGTTTCTACACAGAAGCTGAGTCTAGCACTTGAACAAGAACCACCACCTCCTTCCACACATGCTCCACAAAGGTCTTACCAAGGATACGTCATCCAGGATGAGCCCAAAGGTGGCTGCTCGCTCCGTAAGGTCATCGCTCACCTGTCTGGAAACCAGCTCTCTCTGCGTGATTAGTTCTCCAGCATCAAAGCGAGCCTGATTCCACGAGAGGGCAGAGATCAGGATAACGAAGGGGTAGAAAGGGACCCACCAGGAAACCACCAGCCACAGCCAAGGTCTTCCTGCCACCCCGCAACAGTCTCTTGGATGCCATGCTTTAGGCGGGATGCAGAGGTCTGGCTCACTTACCACCACTGACTTGAGGATCTCTGTGGTGATGGACGGCAGCACACGCTCGTCATAGTCTTCCCCGATGCTGGTGAAGATGCGAGGAAGCTGGCTAGCAACCGGCCGGAAAAGGATGCGCAGGGTTATGTTGACGTTCTGTAAATCTTTAGGGTGGAGGACAAACTCTGGAGTTAAAAAGTAAAATAAAAAATACTGGCCTTAGGCCAGCAAAACCGCTTACTTGAACAGTGAGCTGCTTGGCCATGGGAGTGACCTAGGTTTGAAAGGGAACTTCAGCGCTCTGTAATCTTCCACTCTCTTGTCTCTACTTAAAATAAATTAGACTGCACCTCTTTTTGTTCGTTTTACATTTTATTGATTTTTGATTCAATGATGGTTTACAAAATCGTAAGATTTCAAGATTGCTTCACACCCCCCCCCCCACCCAAACGCAGCATTTTAGTTCATGCTGGCAAAGGACTCAGCACAGGACCACAGAGGGTGTAACTTCTTAAAGGTTTCTGGTGATGTCAGTTTTTCTCTATGTCCTGAATGACCTCTGGTAGAAGTGATTCAGGTTAGGTGTCTAATAGGTGCTGTGGGCTATCTGGAATACTTGACTATTTTAAGGGAATAGGTCAACACCAAAAATTCTAGTGTGAATGTGGCTCACGTCGGGAGTGTGCCTTGGAGCGGTTACTGTGGGTCCAGGAAAAACAGTCCACTTTGGACTGGGTTAGCTGTTCAAGGCCTGGGCTGCAGGGACACTCTACTGTTTACTAACTATGCAGCCTCAGTAAACATTAGCCAATCTCAGCTTATTTCCTTGTCTGCAGAAAAGAAATAAGAAAAAAAAAAAGGGCTTTTATCCATCTTCCAGGTATGCAGAAGGAAATTGAAGGAGTAAACAGTCAAAGACACAACAGATGTAGGGGGTTATCAGAATCAGCCAGAGTCTGCTCTTCATTATTTCACTTGGTCAAAGGATCCAAGGTGGAAAGAACACCGTGCCCCAGGCCTGCTCAGGTAGGGTAGCTTCTAATCATCAACAAAATAGAACAGGTGCCCACGAGATCAAGTCCTAACCAGACACCAAGAGAAGTGAGAAATGTGTACACACAAAGTTCCCGATTTCTGGAAGCTTCTGCCAAGAGCTGTGTAGACTATTCTGTACTGGCATTACAGACATAATGTATCCTTAGGTGGCCAGCGAAATGGTTCAACTGTTACAGCACTGAGGCTGTGTGCCCGAGGTTCTTGATGTCACATATACCGGAGTGCTTCTCTGGTTTATTTCTCCCTTCTTGTCTCATGTGAAATAAGTAAAATATATCTGGGCTGGGGAGACAGCATAGTGATTATGTAAAAGATTCATGCCTGAGGCTCTAAGGTCCCAGGTTCAATCCTTGGCATCACCATAAGCCAGAGGCAAGCAGCGCTCTGTTCTCTTGCTATTATCTCTTTCTCTAAAATAAACAATGTTAAAAATCAAATATATCTTGGGAAAAAAAAGAAATGCAAATAGAGCAGTAGAAAGTCTAGAACTAGACCCTCAAGTTTCTTCATTAACCCCATCACATTTTTGGTTTCTTCTTGTAAAGGATATACCAAATGTCTAATTTTACAGGAGGCCTTTCTCTCCCTGACCAGAAGCTACAGGACAGACTCTAACGCAACCCCTCCTATGCCCACTTCTCATTCTAAAACCCCAACTCAGACCCTGCCTAGTCTAGGCTGGTGTGCCCTTCTCGGCTCCCTCTATACCTTCTTGGCTCTGTACTCACCACACTAACTACTCACATGTCTTATCTCTCCGGAGACTGAGCTACTAAAGGCTTTATTCATTGCTGAACCACCCCATCCTCCAACCCAGTACAAAGCTGGGCTCGATCGCAGTAAGCAAATATCTGCTGAAGAATACAATGAACAAACCAACATCAACACGACCCTCTCCTGCTGCACAGATGTCACTGCTGAGCCAGCATCTGCTATTCCATTTACTGCCTGTGTACCTCTATGTCCCTCTCTGTGGGGGAGCACACTGACAGTAATTCATTTCACCTCTGTATGTAGGAGCGGGGAGTAACGACAATAATTCACGTGAGCATCAACTAGAAATCCAGTGATATGTCACAAACACCAACAGATTATACTCCCAAGGATGTGGGTCTCGGCCTGTGAGTTAACAATGTGAGGTCAGCTCTGTTGGAAACAGGTCTTGGAAAGGACAGCAAAGCGTAAGTTGGCTATAAAAAACAAACACAACGGCTAGAGACCAGTTTCTATAGTCACTCTGGGGAGCCACCGATGGCAAGGGTCAACAGAAGGAGAAAACACACATGACAATTTCTTGAAAACCAGATCACTGCAACCCAGGAGGTGGCACACTGGACAAAGCCTTGGACTCTCAAGCGTGAGGTCCAGAGTTTGACCCCATCACATGTGCCAGAGTGATACTCTGGTTCGTTTTCTCTCTCCCCCACCCTCCATAAACATTTTTTTTTTTGGCCATTGTTAGGGCTTCACTGCGCTGGGTTAACTTTTTCAGATAAAAAGAGCAAAGGAAAGACACCACAGCACCAAATTTTGCCTAATAAAATGGGGGCCAGGCTCAAATCTGGGCTGTGTGCACTATCGATTTGAGTTATTTTTTCCAGCCCAATGAATAAACCTAAAAAAAAAAAAAAAGTTAGATGTGGTCCGGGAGGTGGTACAGTAGTGGATAAGGCACTGGACTCTCAAGCATGAGGTCCCAAGTTCAATTCCCACCAGCACATGTACCAGAGTGATGTCTGGTTCTTTCACTCTCCCCTCCTATCTTTCTCATAAATAAATAAAACCTTTAAAAAAATCAAATCACTATGTAACTCTTGAAATACACACACACACACACACACACACACACACTTTTTTGCCTGCTGGGGCTCATTATCTGCACCACAAATCCACTGCTTCTGAAGGCTTCCCCCCCCTTTTGTTGCCTTTGTTATAGTTATTATTGTTATTGATGTCATCGTTGTTGGATAGGACAGAGAGAAATGGGGAAGACAGAGAGGGAAAGATAAAACACCTGCAGACCTGTTTCACCGCCTATGAAGTGACTCCCCTGCAGGTAAGGGAGCTGGGACTTGAACTGGGATTCTTATGCCAGTCCTTGTGCTTTGCGCCTTATGTGCTTCACCTGCTGCACTACCGCCCGACCCCCCTTGAAATGTACTTCTCTAAATTTGCAGCTAAATACCACAGACATATATTCTATGACTCCATATAAAATTCTCCACAGAAAATATGCTAGAAATTCTTTATGAAGTCCAATCTGTTCTGGGTCCTAGTATCCCACAGACAAAAGAACACAACAACCCCTCCACACACTTCACTTCACCTGACCCACAGGCAAGACTCACCTTTACTGCCAGTAATTACTGGCACATTTCGTGGCCGAGAGCGGCAGTCAAAGATAATCGGTTTTTGTACCCATGGGATGAGAAAGTGAGTGCCTTCTCCTACCACAATGTCCTGTACGCCACGAAACCGATCAAAAATGACAGCTCTGTGACCAGCATCCACTAGAAAGGAATGAAAGAAAGTGAGTCAGAAAATCCCCCTTACACTTTCACCAAAAGGATCATGTCTCTGAAAGCTCCCTGTGCTTTCTGTTCATTTATTAAGTCTCTCCTCTTTTGTTCTGCCTTCCCACATTTCTGGTCTTCAGAGGTTTCTGACTAGCAGGAAAACTAAGCAATTACTTCTTGTCCCATGTGTCTTCCCAAGGACTTCAGTAATAGGATTTATTCCTTAGTTTCTCCTTGAAATAAGTAACTGCTGATTTTCTGATTAATAACTCCACCCCCAAACTCCAGCCAACACATTTCCAGAATCAACTACTAAAGCTTTCTAAAACTGCCCAAAGTATTCACTGCTGCCATGTCCCATCCTGACTCCAATTTAATCCACTATTTCCAGAAGCAGCACTCTAATTATGGGAAAACCATAATCTGACAGAGCCTAATCTGTTTTTTTAATATTTATTTATTTTCCCCTTTTTGTTGCCCTTTTTTTTAAATTGTTGTAGCTATTATTGTTGTTACTGATGTCTTCGTTGTTAGATAGGACAGAGAGAAATGAAGAGAGGAGGGGAAGACAGAGAGGGAGGAGAGAAAGACACCTGTAGACCTGCTTCACCACTTGTGAAGCGACTCCCCTGCAGGTGGGGAGCTGGGGGCTCAAACCGGGATCCTTATGGCGGTCCTTGTTGCGCTACGTGCATTTAACCCACTGTGCTACCACCCGACTCCCTGTAAGCTCCTTTTTACCAGAGCACTGTTCAACTCTGGTTTAAAGTGGTGCAGGGGATTGAATTTGTCTTTGGAGCCTCAGGCATGAGAATCTGTTTGCATAACCATTATGCTATCTACCCTCGGCCCAATCCTAATCTCCTCTGCAGTAACTTGGTTTTTCTAAGGAGTTACAGAGCTGTCTTGTTGCCTGAGAGAGCATAGTGATGAACATAACTTTCTAGTTATGCAGGAATGGCTAAGAAAGATCAGAGTATACAGACAGCTGTATACATAGGCTTTTGTCTGCCAGTCTTTTTGGACTTTAAGATCAGTCCAAATATCATTACTCAGCAGTCATTTTGCATTTATTATGCTGTCTCCCCAGGCTGCAATTCTCTTTTTGTCAGTGTCACACATTGGGTGAGTCAATCTTTTCCTTTCTCTCCCCCCCTTTTTTTTAACCAGAGCACTGTTCAGCTCTGGTTTATGGTGGTGCAGGGGATTGAACCTGGGGCTTTGGAGCCTCAGGCATGAGAGTCACTTTGCATAACCATTATGCTATCTACCTTCTTCCCTCCCCCCCTTTTTTTTTAAACCAGAGGACAGCTCTGGCTTAAGGCGGTGCTGGGAACTGAATCTGGAGATTTTGGTGGAAGTCAATCTATTGTTTCTCAACAAAACTAGAGGGTGCCAGAGATAAACTAGTTTAGTCCCACACACGGCTAGTGAGGAAGCTAGGGTCTGGAATAGGAGCAAGTGATTTGTCTAAAGCTGTGCAGGAAAGTACCAGAAATGCCAGCTTACATCACTACTACATTGTAAGAAGCTGGGCAATGCATCGTAAAGACAGTTTCTCTGTAGAACTACGCCAACTTGCCCAGAGTCAAGGTGAATAAAGGTCTAAAGACCTTGCCAAGTTATTTTACACACAGGGAGACGAGAAGAAACAGGCTCTCCATTTCCACCAGCCTATGAACCCCTGACAGTAGTGCAGCCTTCAGGTGCTGTGGCATCATTTCAAATTAACAAGAGCAGCTGGAAGTGTCCAACCAGCAGCTGAGCAACTTGGAGACTCTCTGTGCATACAAGTGCTGAAGGAACCTTGACTAAAAGGATACATACAGGCAGCCACATTGTGTGGGATTCACACACAGCAGCTACCAGCAAGACTGCAGGGTAACTGAAATCCTTTGGGGATTCCCCAGCCCACCTACCCCCCTCACCATTATATAAGGCAGAGTTCACCACGCCTCCAGCAACAGCTAAAGCCAGGCCAAACTTGCCAATGGACTCAAACACTTTGGCAGCCATGTCTGCTTCTGCTGAACCCTCTCACACCTGTGGAGGTAAAAACAGAGCAACTTCATCTTCAAATCCTCAGAGAAAGACCTCTCCAAGTCTATCAACTGTCTGTTTTTCAACTTTTTTTTTTAAGATTTTATTTTTAAATCTTTATTTTGAATAGAGACAGAAAAGTTGTGAGGTGAGGGGGATACAATGCGGAAGAGAGACAGAGACACCTGCAGCCGCCCTGTTTCACCACTCGTGAAGCTTTCCCCCTGCAGGTGGGGACCAGGGGCTTGAACCCAGGTCCTTGCACACTGTAATGTGTGTGCTTAACCAGGTGTGCCACTGCCTGGCCCCCTTATTTATTTAATAATGAGAAACATAAGAGGAGAGAGAAAAATCCAGACATCACTCTGGTACGTGTGCTGCCGGAGATTGAACTCAGGACCTCATGCTTGAGAGTCCGATGCTTTATGCACTGGGCCACCTCCCAGACCACTGTTTTTCAACTCTTGAGAGCTCTGAATCATCATCTACTTAACGACAACTAATAAATAACACTACAGCTTAGAAAAATACATTATCAGTTCCTGTTTTTTTTCCTTTTCCTCCTCCCCTTTTTCCTATCAAAAAGGAGCCTGAGGCCAGAGAGATAGCTCATTGGATATGGCACCTATGGTTCCAGCCCTGGCACCACACAGGTGCTATGACACTGGAATTGTGGGGTCTCTCTTCCTATGAGACTGGAAAAGTGGCCTGGACGGGGTGGGCCCACCAGGTTAAGTGCACTTAGTATGAAGTGCAAGGATCAGGGTTCGAGTCCCCAGTTCTCCACTTGCGGGGTGGGGGAGGATGGGGCGTCGGACGGTTCCACAAGTGGTGAAGCAGGTCTGTAGGTGTCTCTCTCCTCTACCTTCCCTTCTTCTCAACTTCTGTCCTATCCAATTAAAAAAAAAAAAAGTGGCCTGGAGCGGTGAAACAGCACATGCTTGAGACCTATGCTCCACAAAGAACACTCCGGGGCACTCTGTTAAAAATGAAAAGGACAGGGACTGGGTGGTGGCACACCTGGTTAAGTGCATGTATTACAATGCGCAAGGACCCGGGTTCAACCCCCACCTGCAGGGGGGAAAGCTTTACAAGTGGTGAAGCAGGGCTGCAGGTGTCTCTCTCCCTCTTTCTCACCCCCTTCCCTCTTGATTTCTGGCTGTCTCTATCTAATAAATAAAGATAATTTAAAAAAAAAATGAAAAGGACACTGATTTAATAGCCACAGATAAACTACAAAAAGAAAAACCAAACATCCCAACACATTATTACATGGTAATTTTTTTTTAAATTTTTAATCTTTATTTATTTATTGGATAGAGACAGCCAGAAATCGAGAGGGGAGGTGGAGACGGAAAGAGGAAGAGACAGAGAGACACCTGCGGTCCTGCTTCACCACTCGTGAAGCTTTTCCCTTACAGGTGGGGACCAGGGGCTTGAACCCAGGTCCTTGAGCACTGTAATGTGTGCAGTCAACCAGGTATGCCGCTACCTGGCCCCTATTACATGGTAATTCTAATAGCGAAAGTAACAGCTAACTGCAAACTAGAGAATAGCTTCTAAAAGCAATTTGTTTAATCTTCAACTAAGACTTATGAAGTAGATCACTACAGATGAGGGAGTTGGGGCACATGAGAATTAGTTGACAAGCTCAAGATCACACAACTCTTAAGAGGCGAGACCAGGATTGGGACCTGAAGGTCTAGGACTAGACACAGCTTAATTTCCTTACCGTCCTGCCTCTCCACCTTACATTTTAAGAAGGGTCTGTTTCTATGGAAGAGGGTGCTGGATGACACCGAGACCAAAGATAACAGGGGATTCAACTGGGCCTGCGGAGGGTGGTGCTGAGGAAGGGTGGGCGGGGGCACCGCGGGCCTAAGCGGAATCCAAAACTTAACTTTCCAATGCCCCGCCCACCGTCCTCGTCCTCCCTCTTGCCTTGCCACGCTTCGGGCCGAGTGCACTGATGTTTCCTCCGTACACTTAAATATTCCTTTCCCAATACCAGAGCATGCAGTCGGACACCTCAACTTTTCCATTTCAAACAGTTTCTGGATTATTCCTCACCCTGCCCCCATACACATCTTCCTTAGACTACTAACTCCCTGGCTCGTCCCGAGCTCGTGCGCTGCTGTCTTCCCCCAAGAAGTCCGCCCAAGCATGCACCCCCAGACCCCTTTGCTCAAATGGTGACTGGGCGCGCAGAGGCTCCACGCACCGCCCAGAGCCGGACCCTCCATTCTCACCTGCATTCACTCTGACCTCCACATGAATTCCCCAGCCAGGCAAACTGCGCACGCGCCAGCTAGCATCGCCTCTTCCCCGCCTTCTCCCAATATTGGCGTCTCCGATTGGTGGAAGAAAACGCAGTGTATTCTGGGAAAGGTGTCTAGCGGCGCTCTCCGGGTTCAGCGGGTTTTCACAAGAGAACTACAAATCCCAAGAAACTGTGCAGCGACTGGTCCTTGCTGAAAAGCCTTTTCTCTTTGGTGGTAACCTCCGAGATGTTGGCGCAAAGCCTTTTGGGAAGTGTGGTTTCTTGAAAATAAATGCACGTGTCTTTCCTGATACTGGAGCTTTTAGAGGAGTAGCCAGCCTGACTAGTGTTGTGGCAGAGATGACCGATGATGATTGACGGATGATGGAACAGGAGAAGTGGCACCCTAGAGAAGGTTGTGGTAGAATAACTGTTGAACTGAGAGGCCTAGAGGGAAGCCACGAGGCCGCCTTCTTTACAAAGCCTTGTGTGGAAACATCAGCATCGCGGACATTGATTGCCAGAGCAGAGAGAACTTTAGAAAACATCTGGTCTAGAAGATGAGAGCCAGAGTTAGCGAAGGTAGGAATAGCTCAGAGAAAAGTGTATTCTTTTTTTTCCCCTCTTTTTCTAGAGTCACTTCTTTACTTCAAGAAAAGTAAAAATTATTTATTCAAGTTCATCCATTGCTAACAGTTTGCTCCATTTGCTTTATAATCTTCCTTTTCTCCTCACCTCCTTTTCTCTGTATTTTTTATATTATTTATTTATTTATGAGAAACAGGAATATAGAAATATAGGAGGAGAGAGAGAAAGCTCCCGGTTCCCTACCTGCAGGGGAGTCGCCTCACAGGCAGTGAAGCAGGTCTGCAGGTGCCTGTCTCTCCCCATCTCTGTCTTCCCCCCCCCTCGATTTCTCTCTGGCCTATCCAACAACAATGACATCAGTAACAACACCAATAACAACAACAACAGTAAACAATAAGGGCACCAAAAGGGGAAAAAATAAAAAAACCAAAACTCTGTATGTGTATGTGTGTGTGGGGGGGCTCCAGGTGGTGGCGCACCTAGTTGAGCTCACATGCTACAATGTAGGAGGACCCAGGTTCGAGCTCCTAGTTCCCACCTGTAGGGGGAAAGCTTTGTGAGTGGTGAAGCAGTGTTACAGGTGTCTCTGTCTCTCTTCCTCTCTATCACCCTCTTGCGTCTCGATTTCTGGCTGTATCCAATAAATAGATAAAGATAATTTATATTAAAAAAAGAACTCTGAGGGAGGGTTGGGGGTGCACCTGGTTGAGCGTACATGTTACAATGCACAAGAACCGCGATTGGAGTCCCCAGTCCCCACCTGGAGGGGGAAATCTTTGCAAATGGTGAAGCAGGGCTGCAGGTGTCTCTCTCCCTTTCTATCTCCTCCTACCCTCTCGATTTCTGGCTGTCTCTATCCAATAAATAAACATAAAAAATAAATTAAAGGGAGGCGGGCAGTAGCGCAGCGGGTTAAGCGCAGGTGGTGCAAAGCGCAAGGACCGGCATTGAGGATCCCGGTTCGAGTTTCCGGCTCCCCACCTGCAGGGGAGTCGCTTCACAGGCGGTGAAGCAGGTCTGCAGGTGTCTATCTTTCTCTCCCCCTCTCTGTCTTCCTTTCCTCTCTCCATTTTCTCTGTCCTATCTAACGACGACATCAATAACAACAAGAATAACAACTACAACAATAAAAAACAACAAGGGCAACAAAAGGAAATGAATAAATATTTTTTTAAAAAGGATAAATTAATTAAAAACTCTGGGGGGAGGGTAGATTTTCAGCTTCACTGGAGGGGGGGTTAGAGGAGTGGGGGTATAGACACAGACCTTTGGTGGTAGGAATGGTATACATGCATGGCATTTCCCCCTCCACGTTTTTGGCAGTCTTAGGCTTTTCATTCTGTTGTGCAGTCAGGTATCACCTTGCCTCTGGGAAACAGCTGTATAATCAGGAGAGGATGAGAGTGAAAAAGGTAAATAATGATTTAGCATTTTCATGAAAATAATTTTGGCTTCAAGTATTCCCTGAGAGGGTCTTATGAACCCCAGGGTCACATGAGTCACACCTGGAGACCCACTATCTTGGAGTAAAATCCATGTCTGCACGAGCCCTCATGCATACAAAGCTTCCCACCATGTTTTCTGTACTTATATTAGTAGGGATAGCATTTAAAGTAACATCTAGGTTGTTGTACCAAGAGATCCCAAATACAGTAGACTACGTAACTTGGGAAGTGTTGAAATCTCAGACATAAGGTCCCAAGTTCAGTCCCCAGCATTACATGTGCCAGAGTAGTGCTCTGGTTTTTTTCTCACAAATAAAAAACGTATTTTTAAAACTCAGTGGAGAAAATAGAAGTTAATTTCTCTCTGTGGGTTGTTCACAGACTCACTTTCCTTTCACTGGTTTGCCATACGCATAAAGATGGTCCTCATCTAACTGGGAGCTGGTCTTCTGTGTTTCAGCTTGCCAGGAGGAAAGGCAGGAGAAATTCAGGGTAGCCATTTGCTTTTTTTTTTTTTTTTTTTTGCCTCCAGGGTTATCGCTGGGGCTCAGTGCCTGCACTACAAATCCACTACTCCCGGAGACCAGTTTCCCCCATTTTGCTGCCCTTTTTGTTGTTGCCCTTGTTATTGCTGCTGTTGGATAGGACAGAGAGTAATCAAGAGAAGAGGGGGAAGACAGAGGGGGGAGAGAAAGACAGACACCTGCAGACCTACTTCACCACTTGTGAGGCGACCCCCTTACAGATGGGTAGTCAGGGGCTCAAACTGGGATCTTTATGCTGGTCCTTGCACTTTGCACCATGTGTGCTTAACCCGCTGGGCTGCCGCCCAGCCCCCAAGACAAATAAGGCAGACACCGCACATATAAATTCCATTCCATTTAATGGTGAAAACTTGTAATAGACCTTATCTAGTCACAACTAGCCTGGGAAAAGTATTCTTTGGCTGAGTAACCAGGTACCCAGGAAGAAAGGATTTGGAAATTAACTAGTAGTCAACAGTACTCACTCTCAAAAATGAACAAGCAGACAAGTAACATAGTCACTTGAGAAAAACTACAACATTAGAGAGAAAAATAAAAGATACAAAGACAACTACGAAAGTAAAAGCAACACAAATGAAAAACTTGGCAGACTCAGAGAAAAAGAAGAAGCAGAGAAATCCAAACAAACCAACCAGTTCTGTAAAAGCGATCTTTAGATAAAGAGAAAGCCACTACCATGCCTGGGACTAAGAAGACACTGACAAGATATGAAATGAAAGATTGAATGTTTTCCCCTAAAACCAGGAAAAGGTAAAGATGTCTACTCTCATCACTTCTATTCAACAATAGGAAGCCAGCCAGTGTGGGTTGGGCGGTAGTGCAGCGGGTTAAGCACATGTGGCACGAAGCGTAAGGACCGATGTAAGGATCTGGGTTCTCTCTACCTGCAGGGGAGTCAATTCACAGGCGGTGAAGCAGGTCTGCAGGTGTCTATCTTTCTCTCCCCCTCTCTGTCTTCCCCTCTTCTCTCCATTTCTCTCTGTCCTATACAACAACATCATCAACAATAATAACTACAATAACAATAAAAAACCAAGGACAACAAAAAGGAAATAAATAAATATTTTTAAAAGAACACCTTTATTGTATAAGTAGAAAATGATTTTTAAAAATTTTTTATATTTATTTATTTTCCCTTTTGTTGCCCTTTTTATTGTTGTTGTAGTTATTGTTGTTATTGATGTCATTGTTGTTAGATAGGACAGAGAAGAGGAAGAGAAAGATAGACATCTGCAGACCTGCTTTACCACCTGTGAAGCAATTTCCCTGCAGGTAGCGAGCTGGAAACTGGATCCAGAATCCTTATGCTGGTCCTTGTGCTTTGCACCACGTGTGGTTAACCCACTGCACTACCGCCCGACTCCCAGAAAATGATTTTAAAATAACAATTATAATCAAGTGAGTTTAGCAAGGTTGTAGGGTAGAATGCCAAAACACAGAAACCAGCAACAGTTGGGACCAGGCTATGACTCACTTTATAAGAGTGCAAACCAAGCTTTAAGACCCAGGTTCAAGGCCCCAGTCCCTATCTGCAGAGGGGAAGCTTCACAAGTCGTGAAGCAGTGCTAAAGTGTGTGTCTCTTTCTCTCTCTCCCTATTTATTTATTTTCACCAGAACACTGCTCAGCTCTGGCTTATGGTGGTGTGGGGAAATTGAACTCTCTGTCCCTATTTAAAAGAAAACCTGGACCACATAGCAAAGCAGGCATCCTACCTAGTTAGCTATCTCTACAGATGGAAAGCCTGGAAGAAATCATAGTGGTTATGCAAAAAGACATTTATAATCTGAGACTCCGAGATCCTAAGGTCCTGTGGTGGATTCCTGGCTCCACTATAAGCCAGAACTGAGCAGTGCTCTGGTTTAACAACAACAAAAATGTTTACAAGTACTGAGATTCTGACTTCTGTCAGAGTGTGGGAATTAATTAGCAATAATTACATTAAAAAACTAAGCAGGGAGTCAGGCAGTAGTGCAGTGGGTTAGACGCAGGTGGTTCAAAGCGCTAGGACCAGCCTAAGGATCCCGGTTGGAGCCCCTGGCTCCCCACCTGCAGGGGAGTCTCTTCACAGGCGGTGAAGCAGGTCTGCAGCTGTCTATCTTTCTCTCCCCCCTCCGTCTTTCCTTCCTCTCTCCATTTCTCTCTATCTTGTCCAACAACGACATCATCAACAACAACAATAATAACTACAACAATAAAACAATAAGGACAACAAAAGGGAATAAATATATATAAAAAAGACTTCTTACTATTAAAAAACAACTAAGCAGTAGTTAACAAAGGGAAGCTTAATTTCAGGGGAAATGAAGTTGTTTAAGCTAGAGAATGATATTGTAGTATATTGCATGGCTCATCTCTGAGTAGCATTTTCATAGTAATAGTAGTATTAGCATTGATTGATCTTACAAAATGTGCAGTAGTAGCTCTACTGAGAAGACAAGGGAGGAAAAGTAAGTCTCTGAGCTAAATCTTCATCTTCCACCTAAGGAAGACAGCAAGTAATATTTATGACTGAGAACTCAGTAACTAGTTGTATAAGTAGGTGGTTCAGAATTGTTAAGGGAAATATCAAAATAAATAAGTATGGGGGGTGCACAGTGACATCTCACAGGAATTTGGGTGAAAAGAGAAGGGGCAAGGACTTCTGGAGCTTTTAAAATAAGTTTTCGGGAACTCGTTGAGTTGAGCTGTGGACTTATGTATCTTTAGCAAAAATACAAATCAAAGAAGGAAAACAGAAAGAGGATCTAGAGGAAAAACATACATAAGACCAAGTTGTCTCCATGGCTTGCTGCAAATGATTACAGAGGGAAAAGTTCATGATGATAAGGCACTATAAACAGAGATGCATTCTTGGGCAGAAACAGCAAGAAAGAGCTCTTCTGTTGCTTTATTTTTAGATTACACAAATGTGAAATATGTTCAATGTGGAAACCAAGAGAAGAAAACCATACATAAACAAATAAAACTTGCCTCTAACCCCAACATTTCAGGAGTAGTTATTGTTAGAATTTTACTGTTTCCTTTGCTTTTAATGTATAAATAATGCGATTGCCTTAATTAGACAGTGTGCAGCTTTCGGTCTTGTCTTTCTCTTGTGAAGATTTTCTTTTCTTTTATGAACTCTGGCTTTTTGGTGGTGCAGAGGATTGAACCTGGGATATCAGAGCCTCAGGCAAAGAGAGTCTCTTTGCATAACCATTATGCTATCTACCCCTGCCCTTTAAAGATTTTATTTATTTATTAGTGAAAAAGATAGGAGGAGAGATAAAGAACCAGACATCACTCTGGCACATGTGCTGCTGGGGATCGAACTCAGGACCTCATGCTTAAGTATCCAAAGCTTTATCACTGCACCACCTCCCGGACCACTTGTGAAGATTTTCTTGGCATTAAATATTCTTTGCCAGCATGGGGGCAGGAAACTAGACCACAAGGAAGTGAGGATGTGGAAGCTGAAAGTTAGCATGTGTCAACAATTATTTTGGGATGGTGAAAAAAGACATGGCAGAGTGTGGTGAGAGCATCTGGGGTCAATGGAGGAGAGTGGAGGTCCTCACATCCCTGGATTTCTATTGACCTGTCTAGAGACTGACTCCCTGGAGTTACCTGGTGGTAAGAACAGTGATCTAGGAGCAGAGTTTTTGGCAAGGAGAAGGGTGCCAACTTCATGGCATGAGTAGAGACGTGGCTGTGGCAGGAGGAACAGAGGAGGAAGGAGTGTGCAGACACAGGAGGGTTCAGGGTTTGGGATGGACATGGCAGAGGCACCTCAGACTCAGTGTCCAGTTAGGTACAAGGTGAAGTCATCAGCTGGGAGGAGTGCAGAGGAGAAGGGAGACTGAGGAGAGGAGAGAAGGCCTAAGGTGTGTGGTGTGGAAGCTATGAGAGCCAGAGAAATAGAGCCGGAGAGCTGCGCTGAGTTGAGCCCTCGTTCTTCTAGCATTTGCCCTTCTTCCGTAGCCAGTCAACAGCGTCAGGTTGAGCCTGATGGAAAGTTTCGAGACCTCCTTTGAATCTGGAGAGGTGGCAGTCGTTGACTATGTGGGTCATAGTCTGTCTGTAGCCGCAGGGGCAATTCGGGTGGTCTCTGGCTCCCCAGCGATGGAACATAGCGGCGCACTGGCCATGGCCTGTTCGATAGCGATTGAGGAGGGCCCAATCATAACGTGCTAGGTCAAAGCCGGGTTGACGCTTGCAGGGGTCTGTGATGAGGTGTTTGTTCTTTACCTCAGCTGACTGCCAACTCTGTTTCCAAGAGTCTGGAACAGAGAAGTTCAGTGTAGGCGTAGGGGACCAGATTGGGTCCAACGTCAAGCGTTGGACAGGGTGGGCGAAGATATCCGCGTATATTGGCAGGTCCGGTCGAGTGTAGACGTGGGAAATGAACTTAGATGATGCCGCATCCCGACGAATATCTGGCGGGGCGATGTTGCTAAGAACTGGCAGCCATGGAGCCCTCGTGAAGTTCGTGAGCATAAACACCAAGTGCTGCCTGTGCCGTCTGTGAGGCCCTCCCCTGCAGTGACCAGCTTCCCAGGCCTGGCCAGCAGAGGCATACGGTAAACCGACTGTGTCCAGGGTGGGAATCTTGTCAGGTGGGTTATGACAATAGCAATGGGGGGGAGGGAGGGAGAAGCTACAATGGGATAGACCTCTGACTCAAAGCTGGGCAGGTGGAAGGAGTCCGGAAGGATGGCTGAGAGTGGTATCTGAGAAGGAGGTCTCAACCTGCTTGAAGGCAGACTGGGGAGATAGCATAGTGGTTCTGCAGAAAGACTTTCATGGGCAGGGTGGTATGTACTTGGTAGATCACACGCCACAACGTGTCCAAAGACCTGAGCTCATAGGACTTGTCAGTTCCATGTTGGGTGGTGTACCTCCTAACAAAGCCACAGAACCTAAATATAGGTCGGGGCCCATGAGACAGAATGCATTGCACATGTCCTCATAAGTTGGGGGAAATACACACCTTAAAGCAAAAGTGCACAATAGTTTGCTGTGACCCAAAACAGCAAGCAAGGAGAAATACCTAAACAACAACAACAACAACAACAACAAAACCATAAAATGATACTTATATACTTTTACCATATTTGGGAGCTACTCTCTGCCCTGATCCAGCTTTCTAGTCCTTTTTCCAACTTTGACTTTGACACCACCATCGCCCCAGACAATACCTTTGGCCCACCTGCATGTTAGCTGTTATGCTCAGGCAAAAATTAGTGAAGTCATGGGCCCCTTGGAATATACCTAAAATAAACCTACTAGCTTTTTCCAAAATGGGGATCCCCAAAACTCATCTGCTATAATCTTGCCTTTAGGTTTCTGACTATTAAACAGTTTGATCTCCTTTATGTCTTAATGCTTTTTCAGCCACCAAGTTGCAGATGCTACCATGATGCCAACCTGACTTTCCCAGACAGAGGACCTCACCTATGTACCCTGGACCCCCACCTCGCCAGAGCTCTGCTCCACTAGGGATAGATAAGGATAGACTGGGCTGGGAGTATGGACTGACCTGCCAATGCCCATGTTCAGCGGAGAAGCAATTACAGAAGCCAGACCTTCTACCTTCTGCACCCCACAATGATCCTGGGTCCATGGTCTTAGAGGGATAAAGAATAGGAAAGCTTTCAAAGGAGGTGATGGGATACAGAAATCTGGTGGTAGAAATTGTGTGGAATTGTACCTCTCTTATCCTATGGTCTTGTTGACATTTTTATTAAATTAATAACAAATAAAAAGAGAGATAAAGGAAGGAGGGAAAGTTGGAAGGAAGAAAGAAGAGGAAAAAGAAAAGAGAGAAAGAGAGGGGAAAAAATGAGGTTCAGGGAGGTAGACCAAAGAATAGGTCATGACAAGGTGGATTAAAGGTAAATGAATCACAGGAGCTTCAAATAATATGGGGTTTACTGGTTTTTAAATCTACTTATTTATTTAGAGATTTATACATGGTGTCTAGATTAAGGCCAAAATCTCATATACGCAAAGAATGGATATTATTCATTATAATTCTTATAAGATCTTTCTTTTTCCCAGAACTCTGCTCAGCTCTGTTTTATGGTGGTTTGGGGGATTGAACCTGGGACTTTGGAGCCTCAGGCATGAAAGTCTTTTTGTATAACTATTATGTTATCTCTCCCATCTACAAGGGACTGGTTTTCATGCTAAGCCACTCCCCTGGCCAATAATCTAAGTGTTTTTTTTATTATTTTATTTCTTTATTGGGGAATTAATGTTTTACATTCAACAGTAAATACAATAGTTTGTTCATACATAACATTCCCCAGTTTCCCATTTAACAATACAACCCCCACTATGTCATTTATCATCCTTCATGGACCCGTATTCTCCCCACCCACCCACCCCAGAGTCTTTTACTTTGGTGCGATATGCCAATTCCATTTCAGGTTCTACTTGTGTTTTCATTTCTGATCTTGTTTTTCAACTTCTGCCTGAGTAAGTTTTTTTTTTTAAGATTTATTTTTTTAGACTTTATTTATTAATGAGAAAGCTAGGAGGAAAGAAAGAAACAGATATCACTCTGGTACATGTGCTGTCAGGGATTGAACTTGGGACCTTATGCTTAAGAATCCAATGCCTTCTCCACTGTGCCATCTCCCGGAACACAATAATCTAAGATTTTTAAAGAAAGGAAAGAAAAAAATTTTAGAGGCAAGGGGGACTCTCACCCCACCCTTGTTGAGAGAAGAAATGTTGAAATAGTTGGCCAAGGGAGCAGCAGAGGACTCCTTCCTGGTTAGATCGATTTGGGGGTGTGCAACACACTGTGAGGAACTGCTTCCTGTTTATCCATTTCCTTCCCCTCAAATAGCAACAGCTCTCAGATCCTGCTCAGGGTGGCTAGACTCTCCTGCTCTTTTTCCTCTCACCCAACATTTTTTTCCCTACCAACCTTCCCCCCTGAAGGCAAATAAAGTACCTTAGCACTGGATGAATTGCTTCACTTTGCTGGTCTGTCTTCAGCCCTCACCCTCTGGAGGTCCCACGACTAGAGTGGCTTATCCCTGGGTTCCCTGTGCACCATACGTGCTGTGCTCAAGGTAGTGCTTCCCAGCAGGTGCTTGGTTAAAGTGGAGGGGCCCAGGGAAGGAAGCACGGCTGATGAGCAGCTTCTGTGTCCAGGCATATGTTAGACCGCTTTAAATCATGTCTGTGGTCTCTCCGGGGGAACACTGGCACTCAGCAAGTGCTAGGGGTTATGATTTAATCCTCCTGACACCTCATTGGATAGGTGTTACTAATCCGATTCTTTGGATTCATTAAACAAGTGTTCGGTGTGTGAGCCTGTGGGTTGTGGACTGTATTAGATCCTGGGAATTCCAAGTGTGCAGAAAGCCAGCAAAATAGCTCACTTGGATTGTGTGCAGTTTGTTATGTACAAGAGCCAGGTTCAAGCCCAGCCCTCACCACATTGAAAGAAGCTTTGGTGCTGTGTTCCTTTTCTTTCTTTCTCTATCTCTCTACCTTCTCTGTTTTTCTAGGGGAAAAAAATCAGTACAAAGCAGGAGAGAGCTGGCTTATATTGGTTTACTCTGAATCCCTAGACCCATTCTCTGACCTGCTTTATGAGTAGGGATTTTGCTCCCATGCCAGTTATTCCCAGGTTAGACCAATGAAAGGTACTGGGAGGAGATGGAGTAGGAGAGAAATTGCTGCCCCACACCTATGGACATCTAATCTTTGACAAAGGGGCCCAGACTATTACATGGGGAAAGCAGAGTCTCTTCAACAAATGGTGTTGGAAACAATGGGTTGGAACATGCAGAAGAATGAAACTGAATCACTGTATTTCACCAAATACAAAAGTAAATTCCAAGTGGATCAAGGACTTGGATGTTAGACCACAAACTATCAAATACTTAGAGGAAAATATTGGCAGAACTCTTTTCTGCATAAATTTTAAAGACATTTTCAATGAAACAAATCCAATTACAAAGAAGACTAAGGCAAGTATAAACCTATGGGACTACATCAAATTAAAAAGCTTCTTCACAGCAAAAGAAACCACTACCCAAACCAAGAGACCCCTCACAGAATGGGAGAAGATCTTTACATGTCATACATCAGATAAGAGTTTAATAACCAACATATATAAAGAGCTTGCCAGACTCAACAACAAGACAACAGATAGCCCCATCCAAAAATGGGGGGAGGACTTGGACAAAATATTCACCACAGAAGAGATCCAAAAGGCCAAGAAACACATGAAAAAATGCTCCAAGTCTCTGATTGTCAGAGAAATGCAAATCAAGACAACAATGAGATATCACTTCACTCCTGTGAGAATGTCATACATCAGAAAAGGTAACAGCAACAAATGCTGGAGAGGGTGTAGGGTCAAAGGAACCCTCCTGCACTGCTGGTGGGAATGTAAATTGGTCCAACCTCTGTGGAGAACAGTCTGGAGAACTCTCAGAAGGCTAGAAATGGACCTACCCTATGACCCTGCAATTCCTCTCCTGGGGATATATCCTAAGGAACTCAACACATCCATCCAAAAAGATCTGTGTACACATATGTTCTTGGCAGCACAATTTGTAATAGCCAAAACCTGGAAGCAACCCAGGTGTCCAACAACAGATGAGTAGCTGAGCAAGTTGTGGTATATATACACAATGGAATACTACTCAGCTGTAAAAAATGGTGACTTCACCATTTTCAGCCGATCTTGGATGAACCTTGAAAAAATCATGTTGAGTGAAATAAGTCAGAAACAGAAGGATGAATATAGGATGATCTCACTCTCAGGCCGAAGTTGAAAAACAAGATCAGAAAAGAAAACACAAGTAGAACCTGAAATGGAATTGGCATATTGCACCCAAGTAAAAGACTCTGGGGTGGGTGGGTGGGTAGAATACAGGTCCATGAAGGATGATAAATGACATAGTGGGGGTTGTATTGTTAAATGGGAAACTGGGGAATGTTATGCATGTACAAACTATTGTATTTACTGTTGAATGTAAAACATTAATTCCCCAATAAAGAAATAAATTTTAAAAAAAGTTGCTGGGGCCGCCTTGTTAGGCGCACACATTACAGTGCTCAAGGACCCAGATTCAAGCCCCCGGTCCCCACCTGCAGGGGAAAAGCTTCAGGAGTGGTGAAGCAGGGATGCAGTGTCTCCTCTCCTCTCAATTTTTCTGCCTCCAAAAATTAATAAATAAAATTTTAAAAAGAGAGAGAGAAAAAAAATTGCTGGGGCCAGGTGGTAGCACACCTCATTGAGTGCACATGTTACAGTGCACAAGGACCTGGGTTTGAGCCCCCCTGTCCCCACCTGCAAGGGGGAAAACTTTGCAAGTGGTAAAACAGGTCTGCAGGTGTCTCTCTGTCTCTCTCCCTTTCTATCTCCCCTCCTCTCAATTTCTGGCTGTCTCTACCCAACAAATAAATGAAGATATATATGTATAAAAGAGAAATTGCCCTATTTCCTCCCTTGCCACCTCCCTACCCATTTTTGCACATTTTATGGTGATGCAATTGTATTCTCCATACTACAAGTCTATTCCTCTTTATGGTTTTAGCTCTCAGGGGACCTTGGCCATACTGGTGCCCTTTGCCACTCTCACTCCTAGATTGAGCATTCCAGCACCCCAAGACAGATTTCATCTACAGAGGCCTCCTTGGCAGTGGCCCGGGCTGGCCAGTCATTTGTGTGTGGCTTCTTCTCTTTCTTTGGCGCAGCTACTGCTCAGCCACTCTGTGGCAACAGAGAAGTGACAAATGCATACGTTTACCCTTCTAGTTCAAGGCTGAAGTGATTGAGTGCAGAGTTTGTTGGAAGGGCAGGAGGGCAGATGAAACTTGTGTTTAAGTCAGTCCCAGGAAATCTATTCTTTCCTGGTTATACCCTGCGGACGTAAGTTAACAAGCCTCTGAAAGGTCACAGATTGTGTAAAGCAGGCATTTATCTTGGAGGGGAAAGACTCAACTTGAAAGTCTGGAGGCCTGGACTGTGTTCCAGCTTTGCACTCTTGCTACTTCTGTGATCTTGAACAACATTCTTTAAAAAAATTTTTTTTTAATTTTTTAAATTTATTTTCCCCTTTGTTGTCCTTGTTTTTATTGTTGTTGTAGTTATTATTGTTGTCGTTGTTGTTAGATAGGACAGAGAGAAATGGAGAGAGGAGGGGAAGACAGAGAGGGGGAGAGAAAGACACCTGCAGACCTGCTTCACCACGTGTGAAGCGACTCCCCTGCAGGTGGGGAGTCGGGGGCTCGAACTGGGATCCTTATGTCAGTCCCTGTGCTTCGCACCCGACTCCCCTTGAACAACATTCTTGCCCTCTTTGCTCGACTCGGTAGGAAGAACATACCTCTGAAGTCCCAAAGTGGTGTGCAAGACTCAAAGATTAGCTGCTGTTACATCACGTCTCATACTCCACCCATGGCATGGTGCTCACCTCACAGGGGCTCCCCTTTCTCCTCCTACTCTTCTCCTTTTCTTTTTCCCCTTCTCCTCCCCTTCTCCTTCCTTTCCTTTTATGGTTTAAACATATTTTATTTATTTACTTATTTAATGAGAGAGATTGGAGGAGAGAGAAAAAGAGAAGCAGACAGCACTCTGATGCATCGAACCCAGGACTTCATGTTTGAGATTCCAATACCTTGTCCTCAGCACCATCCTCTAGACTGGTTCCCTTTTCTTCTTGTACCTCCCACCCTAGAAAGGCAGTCAAAACCAGGAGTAATGAAAATGCTTCACCCTTTGGATGCCACACACAACTACTCTTCACAGGGGGGGGGGGGGACATGACAATTTCAGTATCACTTCCCCAATCCAGAAGAGGAGTAGATAGCATAATGGTTATGCAAAGAGACTCCTGCCTGAGGCTCTAAAGCTCCAGGCTCAGTCCCATCTACCACCAGAAGGCAGAACGGAGCAGTGCTCTGGTAGAAAAGAAAGAACGGAAGGAAGGAAGGAAGGAAGGAAGGAAGGAAGGAAGGAAGGAAGGAAGGAAGGAAGGAAGGAGGGAAGGGAGGGAGGGAGGGAGGGAGGGGAAAGAAAGAGGGGGTCAGGCAGTAGCGCAGTGGGTTAAGCACACATGGTGCGAAGTGCAAAGCCCCACTTAAGGATCTCTGTTCGAGCCCTGGCTCCCCAACTGCAGGGGATTTGCTTCGCAGGCGGTGAAGCAGGTGTCTGTCTTTATCTCCCGCCTCTCCGTCTTCCCCTTCTCTCTCCATCTCTCTCTGTCCTATCCAACAACGACAACATCAACAACAACAATAATAACTACAACAATAAAACAAGGGCAACAAAAGGGAAAATAAAATACCAAAAAAAAATTTTAAAACGAGAATCTCTCTTAAAAAAAAAGAAAAGAAAAGGAAGAAAGGGAAAGAAAGAAAGAAAGAAAGAAAGAAAGAAAGAAAGAAAGAAAGAAAACAATCCAGAAAAGTCTGGGGCTTCTAAAGATATTGTAGCAAAGACAAGCAGATGGGGCCTGGGAAGTGCTGAGAAAGCCTCTGAGCTTGGAGAGAGCTCTGCCTCCCTCTGCCCTCTTAGGTGGGTGGAGGTGCTGGGAAGGGGTTGGGGGAGGAGGTTTGCTTGGGGGGGGGGTGTTTGAGGAAAGACCCCTTAAGCCAAAGGCATTTCTGGGAGGTGTTTCTGATTCTAGGAGGACCTGGCAGCAAGCACAGAGTGAGTAATCTGAATTGTTTTATACAGCACTGGAGAGAAGACCCAAGGCCTTGGGCAAATGAGATACAACTAAGCATCCGGCCTATTTATCTGAGAGAGATTAAGGAGACAGAGAAAATCAGTACCACAACACTGCTCTGCCATCTATTGAGCCCCCCTTCCCCCACTCCAGTGCTGTCCATGATGCTCCAAGGCTCGAACCCAGGGTCAGATATATAGCAAAGTGTGAACTCTACCAGATGAGCTATTTTCCAACTCCAATCTGGATTAAGAATTTATTTCCTTTTTTTTTTTTTTTAATTTTTGCCTCCAGGTGTGTGTGAGTGTGTGTGTGTGAGTGTGAGTGTGAGTGTGTGTGTGTGTGTGTGTGTGAGTGTGTGTGTGAGTGTGTGTGTGCTGGGGCTGAGTGCCTGCACTGCAAATCCACTGCTCCCGGAGGCCATTTTCCCCATTTTTGTTGCCCTTGTTGTTGTTGTTATTGTTATTGTTGCCATTGCTGTTGTTGTTAGATAGGACACACAGAAATTGAGAGGAAGACAGAGAAGGGGAGAGACAGACAGACACCTGCAGACCTGCTTCACCACCTGTGAAGCGACTCCCCTGCAGGTGGGGAGCCGGGGGCTTGAACTGGGATCCTTACTCCAGTCTTCATGCTTCATACCATGTGCACTTAATCTGCTGTGCTACCACTTGGCTCCGCCCCCCCCACTTATTTACTTTTAATCTGAGTTTTTTTTAAAAAAGAAAAAACATTTAAAGATACTATTTGTTTATTAATGAGCGAGGTAGGAGAGAGAGCATGAGCAAGTCAGAGGATCATTCTGGTATATGTACTGCTGAGGACCAAACTTGGGACCTTATGCCTGAGAGTCCATCTTTTTTTTTTTTTTTTTTTTTTTTTTACCAGAGCACTGTTCAGCTCTGGCTTATTATGGTGCAGGGGATTGAACCTGGGAATTTGGAGCCTCAGCATGAGAGTCTGTTTGCATAACTATTATGCTATCTACCCTCTGCCCAAGTCCAACTTTATCTACTGCACCACCTCTGGGACCGTGATCTGACTTGTTTTCAAAGAGGAAACTTCATGATGAGTTGAAACTAAGAGGCTGTGGGAGAGTGGATTTCCTGTCCTGGAAGAGTGTGGGTAGGGGAGGGATCTTTAAGCCTTTTGGGCAGCTGGTGAGCTCCATTCCCTGCAGATGCTATGGAGCATCAGTATTTAAATAAGACTGAATGACACAGGGAAGAACTCTGGCACATACGATGGATGCTGAGGCTCGAACCCAGAACCCCATGCTTATTAATCTAAAGTTCTACACACTGTGCCATCTCTCATGCATTTGGATATTTGGATGTGGGTCCCACCCCTCATCATAAGTCCCAAGAACATATTAGCATTATGGTTGGGGAGTTTGACGTGAAAAACAGAGCATCTTGCTGGGGTTAGACCTCACTCTGGCCAGAGCAAAACTTTCCTACAGCAGGTGTACACAGAATGTCTGTCAGGGGGCTGGTAGCCCAAACTGGGCCTACTTTGGAGACTTCTTCTTCTAGCGTTTGCCACTTTGGAGACTGATCAGAAGTAACTGAGGCCCAAAACTCCAGGGACTTGGACTCCCAGGGACCTGGAGCCAAGTGCAGTGTTCTCTGTGACCACCAGGAGGAGCTAGTGGACTCAAGTGGACTCTGGGTGGTGCTCTCTAGGGACAGAAGCATTCAGGAGGTGAGAAGGAAGAAAGTTGAGTTCTCCAGACCGCTCCCATTTAACTAAGGACTGGAGCTAACTCCTCTGTCATACAAGTGGTGGTGGGGAGTGGAATTCTATTTCCCGGTGGAAATAGACAGAGCTATACTTCATCTGCCCAACCTAAAGTGCAGGCATTTTTGAGAGATAGTATGGGATAGAAACCTTAGTATCTTCATCTGTAAAGTGTGAACTTTTTGTCATTTGGATGACTTCAGAGATTCTTCTGCTAAAGTTAAAAGCAAGGACTCGGGGGGGGGGGGCAGGCAGTGGCACACCCAGTAGCGTATACATGTTCTAACATACAAGGACCTGGGTTCTAGCTCCCAGTCCCCACTTGCAGGTAATGCTCTCTCTCTCTCTCTCTCTCTCTCTCTCTCTCTCTCTCTATATATATATATATATATATATATATCCCTTTCTCTCCTCTCTATTCCCTTCCCCTCTGGATAACTCTTTTCTATCCAACACACACACACACACACACACACACACACACACACACACACACGACCATAAAGATGGGAATCCCCAGGGTTGGGCAGTAGTGCAGCAGGTTAAGCGCACATGGTGCAAAGCACAAGGATGGGCATAAAGATCCCAGTTCTACCCCCGGCCCCCCACCTGCAGGGCAGTCGCTTCACAGGCAGTGAAGCAGGTGTCTATCTTTCTCTCCCCCTCTCTGTTTTCCCCTCCTCTCTCCATTTCTCTCTGTCCTATCCAACAACAATGACATCATCAACAACAACAATAAAAAACAACAAGGGAAAACAAATAATAATTAAAAATTTTTTTTAAAAGATGAGAATCCCTCTAACTGCCATCTATCCTTGTCCATCTCTGGTCTCCGAAGGCACATAACAGCCATTCCAACATGAGAACTTCCCTTATCCCTGCTCCCGACGACGCAGAGATATTCAGGCAGGGGGGGTGGGTGTGCTATGAAAGTCAGAATCCTTAGGAGACTGGGGAGCTCTGTTGAGATCCATGTTCTTGGCCTTTCCTGGGCCTCTCCCTCCAACCACATTGTGCTGCTGAGCACGGAGTGGGCTTCTAGCTCTCAACCAGACTGCTCCACCTACAGTCTCTCAGGACCTGCACTCAATCAACCTTCCCCACCATGCCAGGAGGCCCTTCCTCTTAACTGTCTACCTCAAGAATAGCCCCAGGGCCCTCCCAGTTATCCAAGAGGAAGCTTGACTGTTAATATCAATCCCTATCTTCATATTTTGGGAGTGATGCTGGGGATTAGTCTTCCTCAGGTTTCCATACATGCAAAATATTCACTCTATGACTGTGCCAATCCCCTGACCTCCTTTCCTCCCAAGGCTTCCTCCCTTCTTTCATCTCTCCTTCCTTCCCTTTCTCCCTTCCCTTCTTCCTTCCTTCTACCAGAGCAATGCTCAGTTCTGATTTACAGTGGGACTAGGGATTGAACCTGGGATCTCCAAACCCCAGTATGAAAGTCTTTTGTGGAAATCAGTGTGCTATATTCCCCAGCTGTCTTTTCCTTTCTTGTCTTCTTTTATCTTCCTCTCTCTCTCTCTTTCTGTATATATTGATTTTTTATTTTGGAGATCCAACTCATGACCTCACCCATGAAACTCTTCTCTTGTGGAACTTCCTCTTCCCACAGTTATAGGGCTTACCTCGAATGTGCCCACCTCTTCCTTTCAAGCGATTCCTGCCCTAGTTCAAGCCTGCATTATTTCTTTCCGGAACCAGTTGGTCTTTCTGACTCCAGTCTGTCCTCTCTCTAATCTATCATTTATCTGTGCTGCTGCCAGAGAGCTCTTTCTAAAACACAAATCTGATTATGCACGTCTCTGCTTTAAATTCTTGGCTGTAGCCTTGTGGCCTAAAGATAAATCCAAGTCATAATAAGGCATCCAATTCCATTCATGGTCTGCTCCCATCACTTCCCATTCCAAGCTCATTTCCTAGCAAGTGCATCCGCCCAGCCCATGTTCCTTCAGGGGTCTTGCTTCTGCAAATATCATCCCCCCCTCAACCAACAGTTCCCATCCTGAGTTTTGTTTAGTCAACTGAGGCTCCTTGAAGACTGAGCTCAAAGCTGTGAAGCCTTTCCCAAGTGGGTTCCCTACATACTTCCTATTTATCTTTGTTGTCTGCCCTGCCACCCCCCACTGTAAGCCTGTATTTAGCTCTGTATCTCCACATCTAATCAATGAATGGCTCTGAAAGAGTGACTGAATGTATAAATGGCGTGGGAAATTCACACAAAGTTGGAATCTTCCCCCCTGTTCTCTGTTGAGCAAACAAAAGGCCAGAAAAGTAGGAGAGGTGGGGACTCTGGAGGAGACCCCACAAGTGAGGCATCTGTCTATGGCCAATCTCCTGGGTCTGCGAGAGAATTCACAATAAAAAGAGTGTGGAAAGGAACATCTTGTTGGAAATAAACTGACCAGTGAGGAACAGCAGACAGAAGGCAAAGAACAGCCCACTGCAAAGAGGCAGAAAAAACTCAGTGTTTATAAAGGAAATCTCTTTAATTTTTCTTTTTTTCCCCTGACAACATATTATTTATTTATTTGAGAGTTAAGAGAAGAGAGAAAGAGAATCATACATCACTGGTACATGAGCTTCCAGGGATTGAACTCAGGACCTCATGCTTAAGAATCCTATACTTTATTTACTGTGCCACCTCCTGTATTGCTCTCTATAGGAAGTCTTATAGCTAGTTTACAATGTTCTTCCTTCCTTCCTTCCTTCCTTTCTTTCTTTCTTTCTTTCTTTTTTCCTTCAGGGTTATGTCTGGGGCTCATTGCCTGCACTATAAATCCACCGTTCCTAGAAGCCATTTTCTCACATTTTTTGTCATCTTTGTTGTTGTTATTATTATTGTTGCTATTATTGTTGTTGGATAGGACAGAGAGAAATCAAGAGAGAAGGGGAAGACAGAGAGTGGAGAGAGAAAGATAGACACCTGTAGAACTGCTTCACCGCTTGAATGGTGACCCCCCTGCAGGTGGGGAACCAGGGGCTTGAATTAAGATTCCTACACTAGTCCGTGCACTTGGTGCCATGTGCGCTTAACCAGCTGCACTACCACCCGGCCTCCCAATGTTCTTCCTTCATATTCATTTGCTTCTGATTTATTTTGCAAGTCTTCTGTCCCGTGACAAGGGTCTTCTTCTTTGAAGATGATGATGTTTGTCATTAGTGTTCTGCTTGGTTAGACATCCATTGTAAAGACAGCACATGAGAATAAGACAGACATTGTGGAAGTAGGACACACTGGACCATGAACAGCATCAAGAAAACAAGACATGAGAATCTAAAAGCAGGGGGTGGGGAGTGAATAAAGTTCTGGATTTTTGTTAAAGGAAAAAAAAAAGTAAAAGCAGAAGATTCTGGGGAATTATGTGGTCAGCCTCACATGTTGTTCCAAAGTGACTTCTTTGAAATTATTAATTAAAGTTAACCCTTGACAGCCAGAGGGATTGGGGGTTCAAAATAAGAAGACCAGGTTGGGGGCAGGAGAGACAGCTCACTTGGACAGTGTGCTGCTTTGCCTGTGTACTGCCTCGGCTGAGGCCAGACTGCCATCACACCGAAGAAAGTTGTGGTGCTGGGATCTGGGGTCTCTTTCATTCTCTCACTCTTTGCCTCTTTGTCTCTATCAGGACAAAAAAAAAAAAGGAAAAGAAAGCAGACTGGAATTGTGTTGTTGTTGTTACAGGAGCTCAAGAACACAAATTTGATCAGCTGCCCAAAAAGTGACTTAGTATCAGCCTTCTCACTGTGCCCATTGTCATCTGACTTTTTTTTTTGGTCTCCCCCTCACTTGTCATGAGAACCCACAAATGTGGCTCTCATGTGACTCCTCCACCCTCTCTGCTTTTACTCCCAGAGACTCTGAGTTTAGTTCTCAAAGTGCTAGCTTTGAAGTCTTTGGAGGCTTTTAAGCAAGGGAGTGATAGGGTCTGATGCTCTTCCCTTGGAAGATTGCTCTGTGGGCTGTGCAGAGGAGGCACTTGGGGGTGGTGGGTGCTAGGGGTGGTCTCACAGTGGAGCTGGGGCCAACCCCCCACTGAATTGGCACAGCATCAGGTGGGAGGGGTGGCGGAGGTGACAGGAAGCCAACAGGGTGATATAGGAGGAAGAGCAGACCAGATTGGTGGGTGTAGAAAAAGCTCTCAGTGGTGAAGGCTCTAGGATATCTATGTAGAAGGCTTTGGGTGGAGGGCAGTCATTTGGCTAAAGGGGGCACGCAGGGAACTTGTCTAGAAGGTTTGTGCACAGCACTGAGCTACAGCCCTGATGGCACAGAAGAGATGGCCTCTGCCCTTCTCCCCCCACCATCACTCTTTTCCCACCATCACTCTCTACCTTGTTCTTTCACCTTCACTGGAGCATGTGACAAAACCTGGCAGAATGCTCTGGCTTAGGCCCCTTTTACCGCTTTTGTGCTCTATTGGGTGCTCCACCACTTGGTCTTCATTTGATTTGATTTGATAGAGACAGAAATTGAGAGGGGAGGGGGATATAAAGAGAGAGAAAGAGAGGCACCTGCAGTTTTGCTTCACGGCTGTGAAACTCCCCCCCACACACACACACACACAGGTGGGAACCAAGGGCTTGAACCCAGGCCCTTGCACAATATAACACAACTTCTAGAGCTCTTGACACTTTCCAGGCGACCGCCCCCTTCCCACATTGGGGACCTGGGCAAGTTTGAGGAAGAGGGAAGAGCTAACATCCCAGCAGAGGTCCTGGTCTTTGTGAAAGGATGGTTCATTTTTCTCCCCAGGAAGGGAGCAAAGTGAAGACTTGAGAGTTCCATCCGGAAGACGTCTCAGCCCTGAAGGTGGTGAGTGTCCCCCCACCCCCATCCCCAGCTCAGCCAGCTGCTAAGGAGAGAAGATGGGGAGGAAGGAGACCGGGTGATTAAGAGCTTGTGCTGTCAGGACTGGGGCCAGGGGGCACGCCCCCTGGGTGACATTTTCTAGCATTGTGTCCTCGGAACAAAAACGAGTTTTATTTGCAGAGCTGGAGTGGGTTGGGGGCAGGGGCCCTGGTCGGCCGAGTGGAATCGTGGCTCCAGGGAACAGCAATTACTCATCAAAGGCCAGGGCAGCCCGCGTCTTTGTGTGTCCTCCTCGGCCCGCCCGTGCCTGGCCACGGGCCCCCAGCCCTGGACTCTCCACCACAACCTCGTAGGGCTGGGGGAGGGGCTGGGCACAGTCTGTGGCCAGAGAACTGCTGCAGGCACAGTGGGTGTGTGTGTGTGTGTGTGTGTGTGTGTGAGAGAGAGAGAGAGAGAGAGAGAGAGAGAGAGACCTGGGCCGGCTTCCTGGAGGAGGGAAGGCTTGGGGAGGTGGGAATTATATTATGGAAGGAGAGGGGAGAAAGTGGGTCCCCAGAGACAAGGGGGTGAGTGCGGAGGAGGGAGAGGGGGTAGGCCCGCGAAGGTGTCAACTCAGCCTGCGGATGGAGAGTCCTGGAGGCGCTGGGGGAGGCGGTGCTTCCTGCTACAATAGTTATTTTGGGGCTTGAATCAAATCAAATCCGCCCTTAGCCCCCAGAGCCCCCAGCAGCTGCGCAGAACAGCTGTCCGGCTGGAACCATGCTTCCGGCCCCCCACTGATCTTTTGGGCCTCGGGGTGGGGGTGGGGGGTCGACTCCTAACAAAGGGGGGTAGGGGATAGGAAAATGCTTTGGGCAGAAGCCTAAACTCTATAACCTCTTGCCTGAGCCTGGCCTTTCTGTGCCAGTTGATGGGGTGTTCCCAATGTTGGGAAGGAGAGAACCCCACAAAATTTTCCTTGCATGGTCACCCACCTTGGGGCCCCTACCTGCTACCTGTCTAGGCCTAGTTTGGTCCTGCCCATCAGACAGACTTTCCTTTTGTAAGAATGAGAAAGAGTGTGACTGGGGAGATGGTGCAGTGGATAAAACATTGTGCTCTTGAGCTTGAGGATTCCAAGTTTGATCCTTGGCATCGCATGTGCCAGAGTGATGTTTTGGTTTTGTTCTTTCTGATAGAGAAGGGGAGGGGGGTAGATAGCATAATGGTTATGTAAAGAGACTGTCATGCTTGAGGCTCCAGAGTCTCAGGTTCAATCCCTCACTCCACCATAAACCAGATGAGCAGTGCTTTGATGAAAAAAAAATAACTAAAAAGTAGGGGAGTGGGAGAGGGGGCCGAGTGGTGGCACACCTTGTTGAGACACATGTTACAGTGCACAAGGACCATGGTTTGAACCCCCGGTGCCACCTGCAGGGAGAAAGCTTTGTAAGTGGTAAGCAGTGCTGCAGGTGTCTCTCTGTCTCTCTCCCTCTCTTTCTCCCCCTTCTCTCTTGATTTCTGGCTGTCTCTATCCAATAAATAAAGGTAATTTTTTTAAAAAAAGGGGAGAGGGAGAGAGAGAGAAGGGGATTTGAGCTGAGCAAGGCCAGGAATAACCCCTGTCATTAGGTTAAGGCAGCCACCACTGGCCACCCCACCCAAGGCACTGTCTTTCCCATCAAACCCGCATTTGATTAGCGCTTCTAGCGGAATTCAGGAGGTATTATCAAGTCACTTGAGTATTGGTGGCTACAGGGCAGCTGCCAGCTCTTTCAGGCTTCAAGGGAGCCTTATGCATGCATGCCCACCATGGAGTAGATGTGTCAGGGATCTTGGAACAAGGACAGTGACTTCTCTTCTAGGAAGCCTTCCTGGGATAAGCAGGCAGAAGAGTTTCTTCTGCTCATGCTGGTCTACTCTGGCTCAAGGCCAGAGAGTGTCCACAAGTTGGAGCAAGACCAGGATGTGCCCTGGGGGCAGCCCTGATCCTTCAGGTCACAAATCCATGACAGGGTCCCGCCTGCCCATCTCGTGCAGAAAGAGCCTCATTGTCTGGGGGCATAGTTGAGGGGTGAGTTCAGAGCCCAGAGACGCTGACCACTGTGCTGGTCACCAGCTTTATGGCCAAAGCAAGAGGGAGTCAAGGAACACCGCTGGGCTTTGTTGAGACAAGAGCTGGTGTACACAACTGCACACACAGAGCCAGGAACCCAGACAGACTATGCTGTCCTGGGGGTAGGGTGGGGCGGGGCACACCACATCCCGGGCCCCTGCACAGGCCAGGCATACGTGTGTTCACGTATGTATACACATTCACACACACACACACACACACACACACACACACACACACACACACACACACACACACCTGCTCTCAGGACACCCCAGCAGATCTGCTGATAGCCCCTCCTCGCTCCACATTCCGACCTCCTATTGTTTCATTCTTTCCTTCTCAGAGCTAGCTGGGCAAAGCCTCCTGACCTTCCGACCTTCCGGGGGTGCTCCGGACATAACTGCAGCTGGGGGATCTTGCTTGACACCTGTCCCTGAGGACAGGGGCAGTCCTCCGGTGCCCCGCCCACATTGGGATGGGAGCCTGAGGTGCTTTGATGGGGTGCACCTGTAGTGGGGACTGCCATGATTAACAGACCCACCAGGTATCTGGGCCAGGTCTGAGTGCCTGTGTCTGCTTCCATCCACCAGCCTCATGGTCCCCTGGAGCATCTCCCCAGGGATCCCCGCCACCTTCACTCAGGGTCCCCCTAGCTGGTCTGGAACCTCCTTCTTGTCTCACTCAGTCCTCTCTCCTTGTTGAATTCTTTCCTTTCCCTCCCTCCTGATCTTGGAATCACTGTCTCTGGGAGAGCAGCATCCTTTCCTTCTCATCTTCAGTGTCCCCAGAGGACCCAGTCTGCCATGCAGACCTGCGAGATAGTTAGTGGCTGAGACGTGTGCTGAACTGCTGCACCCAGCCCCCAACCATACACAAGTGTGCGTGCATACACACACCTGCGCACACGCACTACACTGGTGATCACCACCACCAAGGCCTGGCGTGGGCAGGTGCACACAGGTTTGGTAGCAGGATCTGGTCACCAGACATCTCAGTAGGCCTCCAGCTGACTTTGGTCTGGAGATGAGTAACTGGCAGCCGGGTGTTGTTAAAATTTCGGAGGCTCTGGCCGGGCGGGTCTAGCTTCACGGGCGGGTAACAGAGACGCGGAGACAACAGCTGGGCAGGGCAGCTGTATTTCTTTATTCAGGAACAACGATTCATAAACTAAGACAAACTAATCACCAAACAGAACTCTGCTGTCTCTTTGCGGCGGCGCAAGCACTCTCTCTCTTACTCTCGAACTCAGGAACTCTCCAACTCTTGTACTCGGGAACCCTCTGAAACTCTTGCACTCTCGCACTCTCGAACTCAGGAACTCTGGCACTCTGGCACTCTGGAACTCTCGTACTGGGGAACCCTCTGAAACTCTTCCACTGTGGAACTCTCTCTTACTCTGTAACTCTGCAACTCTCCAACTCTGGAACTCAGGAACTCTGTCTAACTCAGGAACTCAGGAACTCTGTCTAACTCAGGAACTCAGGAACTCAGTCTAACTCAGGAACTCAGGAACTCTGTCTAACTCAGGAACTCAGGAACTCAGTCTAACGCAGGAACTCAGGAACTCTGTCTAACTCAGGAACTCAGGAACTCAGTCTAACGCAGGAACTCAGGAACTCTGTCTAACTCAGGAACTCAGGAACTCAGTCTAACGCAGGAACTCAGGAACTCTGTCTAACTCAGGAACTCAGGAACTCAGTCTAACTCAGGAACTCAGGAACTCTGTCTAATTCAGGAACTCAGGAACTCAGTCTAACGCAGGAACTCAGGAACTCTGGCTAACTCAGGAACTCAGGAACTCAGTCTAACGCAGGAACTCAGGAACTCTGACTAACTCAGGAACTCAGGAACTCAGTCTAATGCAGGAACTCAGGAACTCTGGCACTCTCGAACTCAGGAACCCTCGGACTCAGGAACCCTCTCTCGGGGTTCCTTGGGGCGGGGCCAAGCAGGCCCACGAAATTAACAGGACTGATCCAATTCTCTTGGTGGGGGGGGGGGGCTAGAACAAATCAATGTAAAGCATACGACAGCCGGGGAGTCTTGTAACCACACTCTGTGTTAAACTTGATTCCTGCCCTTAGTTTGTGTGATGTAGAGTCTTGCCATCCTGCTTCCTTTCAGGATCACTCACTCGAGTCAGTATGTCCCCCGAGAAGTCCAGACCCCACATCTGCAGGCTCCCATCTCAGGGACAGCTGGCCAGAGCAGTCTGGCTTTGTTGTTCTGTGTACACTGGACCTACCTCAAGCTTAATCCTCCCCACACTGCTGCCGGCCACACCCTCATGAAGCAGGGACTGTGGGCCTGGGGTTCAGGGAAGCAGGGAGGGTGAGACCCAAGAGAGCCAGAGATCAGGATAGGAAGCCACGGAGGCATGCTGATGAAGAGACAGAGGGTTCAAGAGGAGCAAAGAAAAATGAATAGGGGAGGGGGCAGGGAGGCTGAGGAAATGCTCAACTAAGAAGAGATGGAGGAAGGAAGCAGTGGGCCTGTTACCCTGCCCCCTCCAGATATAATGCACCCCATTGCTGGGCTCACCTGTCCAAAGGTAGCAAAGCACTCACCACCCCAACACCACCTAAAGCCCCAAGCTGCAAACCATTCTGAAAAAAGAGAAGACAAACTCTGCCCTGCTCCTCCCTGAAAGCCTCAGTCCTCTCCTCCCTATTTTTGAAGACCCTCTTCCTATAGAAGGGTGTGCTAACCATTCAGAGGCCAGACCTGTTGGCAGAATCAGAGACAGCCCCCACCCCCACCCCTTCTGCTTTACCAGCCAGTGACTATTTGCTGACTGTCTCTTTCATGTCACTAATCGCAGGCCCCCATCTAATTGGTAATTAGCCTTGAGAGCCCAGTCTGTGCTTGGCTAATTGCTGTTTGTCTCACCCTCATCTCCGGCAGCGGAGCCGTGCCAACCCTGCCGCCTGGGCTCTATCCAGGCTGCTGGCATCCATGCTAGGCTCTGTGTAGGTTTCTGAAGCCCCGCCCTATCCTGTTTCAAGAGGGTTTGAGATAGTCTCTCTCAGCAGCGCTCTCTGCCCCAGGATAGTCCTTGTGGACAGCTACAGAATGTGGCCTCAGCTTCCATCTAGATCTACTGAGTCAAGGAGACAGCCAGGAACAAGCCATGGTCCCTGCTGGGTAATAAAATCTGGGTGGGCTCCAGGGAGGAGAAGGAGGCGGCTGAGTGGGCCTTAGAGTATGTCTAGGCTCTATGACGGGAGAAAGACATTTCAAGCAGAAGGGAAACAGGGTTGCCTGGAAAAGACTCCAAGGCAGGGATATGCGCACACTGCCGGAGACTGAAGATGGCTCTCGGCGTCTGGAGGGTCCCGAGTATGGGCGGTGAGGCTGTCGGCCAGAAAGGCAGGCAGGGGCTGGGCGGTGGAGCACTGGTTTCAAGTACCAGGCCCATTTGTTGAGCTTCATGGGGTTTCCAGAACCCAGCTGGGACCCACGCAGGTTTTTTTGTTTGTTTGTTTTGCATTTTACAGAATTTACTACAAAACACCGTAAAAACTGCCTTCACTTACGCTCTCTCTCCCCATATCTGGTGAACCAGTTAGATGTCTTTGGGCATGATAGTGACTCTTAGCGTGGACGGCACACAGATCAGTATCTTCAAATGAACTCTCCAGATACGATTCACTAGCTTCCTGGGGCATGCCAGTGACACTGCTCTGAAACCTCAAGTCAATTTTGAAATCCTGGGCGATCTCCCTCCCCAGCCTCTGGAAAGGCAACTTCCGCATCAGAAGCTCCATCAACTGCAGTGCCAAGGTCCCGGGACTGTAGCAATGATGCTTTTTCACCCCGCCAGTAGAGGGGGTGCTTTTCCTGGCGGCTTTAGTTGCTTTAGTCGATTAACATGCAGTCTGCTTGGTTCGGGCCATCTTCTCCTACCTTCCGTTGAAGTCTTAGGCTGCTTCTTCGATCACGCACTGCTTTTGCTGCCCGATATAGAGCCATAGTCGACAAGCAAAGAGATGACAACTCTCCCATGAGCACCCAAGATCACTCTGTGCTTCATGAAGGCTTTTGAAGAGTGTGTGTGTATGTGTGTGTGTGTGGGGGGGGTTCTGGGTGGTGGTGCACCCGGTTGAGCACATGTATTACAATGCACAAGGATCCGGGTTCAAGCCCCCAGTCCCCACCTGCAGGAGGAAACCTTGCTAGTGGTGAAGCAGTACTGCAGGTGTCTCCCTGTCTCTCTTCCTCTCTTTCACCCCCTTCCCTCTTGATTTCTGGCTGTCTCTATCCAATAAATCAAGATAATTTTTTAAAAATTTTAAAAAGTGAGGGTGAGAGGCATAATCTTTTTTTTTTTGAAATCTTTCTGTAGCTGTCCTTCACCTCCTTACCTGTTTCACTGAGCATAATCTTCTCCAAATCCTATCTGCTTTATCCCAAAGGATACAACATCATCATTTTTTATGGCTGCATAATACTCTGTTGAGTATATGACCCATAACTTTTTTTATCTAGTCATCAGCTGAAGGGCATAAGTTTTTACTATGGTGAATAAAGCCACTATAAACATGGGGTGCATATATCCCATTGAATCAGTGTTGTTACATCTTTTAGGAGAGGCATAATCTGATCTACTCTTGGGAGTCACTCTGGGGCTGGGAGAGACTGAGGCTTGGTGAGAGAAGAGATCAGGGTTGGAAGGGCACTAAGGGGACTACTGATTTGGAGTAGGAAGTCAAGTAATGCAGAATGTGAAAATTATTATTTTTTAAAGTTTATTTTCCCTTTTGTTGCCCTTTTTATTGTTGTATTATTGTTGTTATTGATGCCGTTGTTGTTAGGACAGAGAGAAATGGAGAGAGGAGGGGAAGACAGAGAGGGGGAGAGAAAGATAGACACCTGCAGACCTGCTTTACTGCCTGTGAAGCGATTCCCCTGCTGGTGGGGAGCCGGGCAGTCCAACCAGGATGCTTATGCCAGTTATTGTGCTTCGCGCCACATGCGCTTAACCCACCGTGCTACCACCCAACTTCTGGGAAAATTATTTTAGAAGATGTCACCTTATGTGCTGGTTTATTAGAAGCCAAAGTCATCAATGAGGACCATGTGTAAGGACGGAGCCTGTTGAAAGAACCTCTTTTCTTTCTTTTATTTTTTTAAGAAAGTTTTTTTTAATATTCATTTTTCCTTTTATTGTCCTTGTTGTTTTATCATTGTTGTAGTTATTATTGTTGTTTTTTAAAAAAAGTTATTTCTTTATTGGGGAATTAATGTTTTACATTCAACAGTAAATACAATAGTTTGTACATGCATAACATTCCCCAGTTTCCCATTTAACAATACAACCCCCTGTTGTTGTTATTGATGTCGTTGTTAAATAGGATAGAGAGAAATGGAGAGAGGAGGGGAAGCCAGAGAGGGGGAGAGAAAGATAGGCACCTGCAAACCTGCTTCACCACTTATGAAGTGACTCCCCTGCAGGTGGGGAGCTGGGGGCTTGAACCGGGATCCTTATGCCAGTCCTTGTGCTTTGTGCCACCTGCACTTAACCTGCTGCACTACCACCTAACTCCCAAAAATCTTTTAAACAGATGGAAGGAACACTGTCACAAGAACTGACACTGACTGGATCCTGGCCATGAGCTAGTCACAGTCCTTCTCAGAACTTACCTTGTTTCATGTTTAAATGATTCTAGGAGGCAGCCACTATCATTATTCTCATCTTCCTGATGATAAAACCAAGGCCAGGAGAGATCAAGTCCATATAGCTAGTAAGTGACAGAGGCTGGCTCAAACTCAACCAGAATTGTATTATATCTTATCTATCTATCTATCTATCTATCTATCATCTATCTATCATCATCTTTACCAGAATAAAGCCTGCCCGCTCCAGGAAGCCATCCTGGATTTGGCATGTCCCTTCCAAGATGCTGGGATACTCTCTCTCCGGTGTGATTGATTTTGTATGTCACAGTGGTATTTCTCCCACTCTCCTTCCTGTCCTGAGGGCCCCTGTACAGGGAAGACTTGCTTTGCAGGCAGCCTCACATGGGTTGTCACAGTGCCCTGGGCTGTTCAGAGGGGTCTCTTCTTCCCCACTGAATGCCCTGAATCCCTTGGTCATCTTTGGGCCACCCTAGCCTGGCACTGTGCCCAGGTAAATGCCTGCTCCACAGCTGTGTGCTGAAGGAGGCTCTCCTGCCTGAGTGAAGGAGGCACACTGGGCTCAAGGGGCTCCTGACTGTCCTTCAAACTCAAGTTCAACCCCCGACAGAGGCACTGTGGCTTTTGTAAGGGACTTGAGCTGCTGGGTCAAGCAGGAGTTTCCCAAACGCTGGGGACCTCCTTGGAAGACGGCGTTGCAGACGACCACACGTGTGCTTCACCGAGTCCTGGCACTTTTATCAAAACCATCAGCGACATCTTGTGCTTTCCTTTCAAGGGCTTTATTTTATCCAGCCATGCTGGCCTTGTGCCCTAGGATTTAAAAAAAAAAAGTAGCACTAGTACTTTCCACCCAGCCTGGAGGAGGAGATAGAGCTGGTTGAAGCTGGTCAGTGAGCAGATGAGCTGCTTGCCCTCTGTCCCTTTGAGGGCATGGGAGGTGGGGAGTGGAGGGCAGGGTGGGGGGGTTTCCCAGAGTAAAACAACCACAGAGCCATGGGCTAGAAACCTAGGAGGGATTGAGGAATTGTTCTCAGCTGGAAGTAGGAGAACTATTGGGGGGCGGGTCCTTGGGGACTGCTGAGGGGTACAAACAGTGTCACCATCAGTGAGTGTCCTTTCCACTCTGGTTCACACATGGGTTATTGCGCACACGGGTTCTGCCCGGCTGGGTAGCTTCACAGCCTGTGCACCTCTGGCAGGTTGCTTGCCAGACCATGACTTCTTTCCTCACCTCCAACTCAGGGTGACTCGTTTCCTCATCTCCAATCCAAGAATGATGACAGTGACTGAGGGTGGTCTGGATGTCAGAGTGCACTTGTATTATCTTAACCATCTGCTCATTAACTTGCTTTTTATTCTTTTTTCTCTCCCAATCTTTTTCTTTCTTTTCAATTTAATTTTTTTTTTTTTTTGCTTCCAGGGTTATCGCTGGGGCTTGGTGCCTGCACTATGAATCCACTGCTCTTGGAGGCCATTTCTCCCCCTTTTGTTGCCCTTATTGTTTATTGTTGTTGTTATGATTGCTGTCATTGTTGTTGAAGAGGACATAGAGAATTTGAGATAGGAGGGGAAGACAGAGAGGGGGAGAGAAAGATAGACACCTGCAGACCTGCTTCACTGCTTTGTAAAGCGACCCCCATGCAGGTGGGGAGCCAGGGGCTCGGACCAGGATCCTTGTTCCTGCCCTTGGGCTTTGTGCCATGTGTGCTTAACCCATTGTGCTACTGCCCAACCCCCTCAATTAATTTTTTTAAATATTGCCACCCAGGTTATTGCTGGGGCTCAGTGCCAGTACTATAATATGAATACACTGTTCCTGGTGACCATTTTTCTTTTTTCTTTCCCTTTCTCTCTCTCTCTCTCCTTTCTTTCATTTTTCTATTTTACCCCATAGGATAGAGAGAAACCTGAGAGGGGAGGAGGAGGGGGAGATGAAGAAGGGGGGAGAGTGGTCCGGGAGATGGCACAGTGGATAAAGCACTGGACTCTTAAGCATGAGGTCCTGAGTTCAATCCCCAGCAGCATATGAAAGTGATATCTGGATATCACTTCCTCTCCTCTCCTCTCCTCTCCTCTCCTCTCCTCTCCTCTCCTCTCCTCTCCTCTCCTCTTCTCTCCTTTCCTCTCCTCTCCCAGATCAACTAGGAATACCAAAGGAGACCACCCAGACCGAAACAAGACAGGACTAGAATGACCACAGGAACCCAGTGAATCACCCGTGAGTACAAACACGCGTGGCTGGTGACAGAGAGGAGAGAGGGGCCTAAGGAGAGATTAAGTGACTGCTAACTGTTCAACAGTTTATCAGTGGAGACACCACCTCAGTCTGCTCCACAACAAGGGGACAGCTGAAGGGAGGAAAGGACTCCCCAGAGACTCACCAAGTGCAACTCTGAGTCTCCATTGCTACTGCCCTCAGAATCTGGAGCAGCAACAGGGAGGGACGCCAGGGGACAGAGATCTAACAGGGAAACTCAGGAGAAGACCTATACCTCGGTGGCATAGCTGAGGGGCTGTGAAAGTCTCTTTGCATAACCACTGGATTATCTCTGCCACACCCTGCTTTATCTCTTGGTCAGGAGTCAGTGATTAATAAGAAGCCTATTGATAGTTTAAAAGCCCTCAGGCTCCCATAGCCTACAGGGAAGAAAAAAAAAAGAGGCTTTTACACCACTGAGCTCCAACTCAGGGATTGGAAAAAACTGTTAACTTCCACCAGGGTAAACCCTTTAATTAAATTACTTAGACACAAGTCAATCCAGGCAATAGTAATCAATAATTTGAAAAGTACTGATAAAGGGAACTCATAACATAATATATAAAATGGTTAAAACAACAAGAAAAAATATTGGAGACTCGAACCAGGACAAGAGTCCAGCTAAAAGTCCTCCAGAGGGCGAAGCACAAAACAAGGAGTTCAACATCCAAACATTAACTAAGGAAATAATAACAGGAGTGAGTAAAGAATTTGAAAAAATTGTAATCAGAAATGCAGGAACAACAAATGAGAATATGGAAGAAAATTCTAATAATCTCATGGTCATTAGAGAGCTGAAAGCTGAAATCACTGAGCTAAGAAGGCAACTAGCTGAACAAGCTAAAACAGTATCAGAGCAGGGCAACAAAATAGATGAACTCCAGAAAGCAGTAGAGGGCAGAGAGAATAGAATCTATGAGGCTGAAGACAGAATTAGCAAGATTGAGGATGAATTAGAGACAACTAAAAAATAAGTAAGAGATCTCAAAAAGAGATTAAGAGATGCTGAAAACAACAACAGAGTCCTATGGGATGACTTCAAAAGAAACAATATATGCATTATTGGCTTACCAGAGGAAGAAAGAGAAGGAGAGGAAGAAAGCATTCTCCAGGCCATAATAGCTGAAAATTTCTCTAGTCTAGACAACACCAAAGACATAAAGATTCAAGAAGCCCAGAGGGTCCCAAACAGAATTAACCCAGACCTAAAGACACCAAGACATGTCATACTTAGAATGGAAAGGAATAAGGATAAAGAAAGGATCCTAAAGGCTGCAAGAGAAAAACAAAGAGTCACCTACAAAGGAAAACCCATAAGATTAGCAGCAGACTTCTCCATACAAACACTACAGGCCAGAAGAGAATGGCAAGATATCTATCGAGTGCTCAATGAGAAAGGCTTTCAGCCAAGAATACTATATCCTGCTAGATTGTCATTCAGACTAGATGGAAGCATCAAAACCTTCTCAGACAAGCAACAGTTGAAGGAAGCAACCATCACCAAGCCTGCCCTGAAAGAAGTTCTGAAAGGTCTCCTATAAACAACCAGACCACCACAAATAGGACATATATCAAAACACTCTACAAGAATGGCGTTAAAATATCTTCAGTCTTTGATATCAATAAATGTCAATGGCCTGAATTCAACTATTAAAAGACACAGAGTAGGAAGATGGATCAGAAAACACAACCCAACAATATGTTGTCTACAGGAAACTCACCTAACGCAACAAGACAAACACAGACTTCAAGTGAAAGGATGGAAAACTATCATACAAGCCAATGGCCCACAAAAAAGGGCAGGAACAGCTATTCTCATATCTGACATGATAGACTTTAAAATAGATAAGATTAAAAAAGATAGGAATGGACACTACTTAATGCTCAGAGGGTCAGTCAATCAAGAGGACTTAACAATTATTAACATCTATGCACCCAATGAGAAGCCATCTAAATACATCAAACTTCTACTGAAAGAGCTACAGCAATATATTAACAGTAACACAATCATAGTAGGGGACTTCAACACCCCACTATCTCAACTTGACAGATCATCCAGGAAGAAAATCAGTAAAGACATAAGGGAGCTAAATGAAGAGATAGATAAACTAGAACTATTGGACATTTTCAGAGTCATTCATCCCAAGAAACTGGAATACACATTTTACTCAAATCCACATGGATCATTCTCAAGGATAGACCATATGTTAGGCCACAAAGACAGCATCAGCCTATTCAAGAGCACTGAAATCATCCCAAGCATCTTCTCAGACCACAGTGGAATTAAACTAACACTTAACAATCAACAAAAGATTAGTAACAGTGTCAAAATGTGGAAGCTCAACAGTATACTTCTTAACAACTTCTGGGTCAAAGAGGAAATCAAGGAAGAAATCAAAATGTTTGAGAGTTCAATGAAAATGAAGACACAAGCTACCAAAATATTTGGGACACAGCTAAAGCAGTCCTAAGAGGGAAGTTCATAGCTATACAAGCACACATTAGGAAACAAGAAAAGGCACAAATAAACAGCCTGATTGCACATCTTAAAGACCTAGAAGAAGAACAACAAAGGAATCCTAAAGCAACCAGAAGGACAGAAATCACTAAAGTTAGGGCAGAAATAAATAACATTGAGAATAGGAAAACCATACAAAAGATCAATGAAAGTAAATGTTGGTTCTTCGAAAGAGTAAACAAAATCGACAAACCTTTAGCCAGACTCACAAAACAAAAAAGGGAGAAGACCCAAATAAATCAGATAGTAAATGAAAGAGGACATATCACAACAGACACTGCAGAAATTCAACATATCATGCGAGGCTTCTATGAACAACTATATGCCACCAAGCTAGAGAACCTGGAAGAAATGAATGATTTCCTAGATACCTACCAACTTCCAAAACTAAGTAAAGAGGAAGTGGATAACATGAACAGGCCCATCACAGCTAATGAAATTGAAACAGTTATCAAAAATCTCCCCAAAAATAAAAGTTCTGGGCCAGATGGTTTTACAAATGAATTCTACAAAACTTTCAAAGAAGAACTAATACCTCTACTTTTAAAAGTCTTCCAGAAGATTGAAGACACTGGAATACTCCCTGCCAGCTTCTATGAAGCCAACATCACCCTGATACCAAAAGCAGACAGGGACACAACCAAAAAAGAAAACTACAGACCAATATCCCTGATGAACATAGATGCAAAAATATTGAACAAAATTCTAGCCAACCGGATACAGCAGTATATCAAAAAGATTGTTCATCATGACCAAGTGGGGTTTATCCCAGGCATGCAAGGTTGGTTTAATATACGTAAATCAATCAATGTGATCCACCACATCAACAAAAGCAAGACCAAAAACTACATGGTCATATCAATAGATGCAGAGAAAGCCTTTGACAAAATACAACATCCCTTTATGATCAAAACACTACAAAAAATGGGAATAGATAGAAAATTCCTGAAGATAGTGGAGTCTATATATAGCAAACCTACAGCCAACATCATACTCAATGGTGAAAAACTGGAAGCATTTCCCCTGAAATGGTGAAAAACCTGAAGCATTTCAGGTACTAGACAGGGCTGCCCACTATCACCATTACTATTCAACATAGTGTTGGAAGTTCTTGCCATAGCAATCAGGCAGGAGCAAGGAATTAAAGGCATACAGATTGGAAGAGAAGAAGTCAAACTCTCCTTATTTGCAGATGACATGATAGTATACATGGAAAAACCTAAGGAATCCAGCAAGAAGCTTTTGGAAATCATCAGGCAATACAGTAATGTGTCAGGCTATAAAATTAACATTCAAAAGTCAGTGGCATTCCTCTATGCAAACACTAAGTTAGAAGAAATTGAAATCCAGAAATCAGTTCCTTTTTCTATAGCAACAAAAACAATAAAATATCTAGGATTAAACCTAACCAAAGAAGTGAAAGACTTGTATACTGAAAATTATGAGTCACTACTCAAAGAAATTGAAAAAGACACAAAGAAGTGGAAAGATATTCCATGTTCATGGGTTGGAAGAATTAACATCATCAAAATGAATATATTACCCAGAGCCATCTACAAATTTAATGCTATCCCCATCAAGATCCCAAGCACATTTTTTAGGAGAATAGAAAAAATGCTACAAATGTTTATCTGGAACCAGAAAAGACCTAGAATTGCCAAAACAATCTTGAGAAAAAAGAACAGAACCGGAGGCATCACACTCCCAGATCTCAAACTGTATTATAGGGCCATTGTCATCAAAACTGCTTGGTACTGGAACATGAACAGACACACTGACCAGTGGAATAGAATTGAGAGCCCAGAAATGAGGCCCCACATGTATGGACATGTAATCTTTGACAAAGGGGCTCAGACTATTACATGGGGAAAGCAGAGTCTCTTCAACAAATGGTGTTGGAAACAATGGGTTGAAACATGCAGAAGAATGAAACTGAATCACTGTATTTCACCAAATACAAAAGTAAATTCCAAGTGGATCAAGGACTTGGATGTTAGACCAGAAACTATCAGATACTTAGAGGAAAATATTGGCAGAACTTTTTTCCGCATAAATTTTAAAGACATTTTCAATGAAACGAATCCAATTACAAGGAAGACTAAGGCAAGTATAAACCTATGGGACTACATCAAATAAAAAGCTTCTTCACAGCAAAAGAAACCACTACCCAAACCAAGAGACCCCTCACAGAATGGGAGAAGATCTTTACATGCCATACATCAGATAAGAGTTTAATAACCAACATATATAAAGAGCTTGCCAGACTCAACAACAAGACAACAAATAACCCCATCCACTCTCAGGCCGAAGTTGAAAAACAAGATTAGAAAAGAAAACACATGGAGATCGGGGGGTGGGAATTGTGTGGAGTTGTACCCCTCCTACCCTATAGTTTTGTTAATTAATCCTTTCTTAAATAAAAAAGAAAAAAAAAAAAAAAAGAATAGTTCAACACAGAGATTCAAAAGCTGCCTTGAATGCTAGGGAGACAAAAAAAAAAAAAAAAAAAAAAAGAAAAGAAAACACAAGTCGAACCTGAAATGGAATTGGAGTATTACACCAAAGTAAAAGACTCTGGGGTGGGTGGGTGGGTGGGGAGAATACAGGTCCATGAAGGATGATGAATGACATAGTGGGGGTTGTATTGTTAAATGGGAATCTGGGGAATGTTATGCATGTACAAACTATTGTATTCACTGTTGAATGTAAAGCATTAATTTCCCAATAAAGAAATAAATTATTTTTAAAAAAAAGAAAGTGATATCTGGTTCTTTTTCTCTCTCTCCTCCTACCTTTCTCATTAATAAATAAATGAAAATATTTTAGAGAGAAAGAAAGACACCTGCAGACTTGCTTCACTGCTCAAGAAGTACACCCTGTAGGTGGGCTTGAACCTAGGTCCTTGCATATGGTAACATGTATATTCAACCTGCCCCCCTCCCTTTAAGGATGGGGGGGCGACTATAGCACTGAAGCTTCCTTCAGTGCAATGGAAGCCAGGCTGGAATCTGGGCCTCACACACTATCCAAGTGAGCTATTTGTCAGCCCATATTTTGCTTTTTTACAACATCCCCTCTAGGGGCCAGGTGGTGGTGGTGGCTCTGCTGCACACATTACCATCCACGAGAACCCAGATTCAAGCCCCCAGCTCCCACCTGAAGGGGAGAAGTTTCACGAGCAGTAGAGCAGTGATGCAAGTGTCTCTCCATCTCTCTCTCCTTTCATGTGTCTTACCCTCTAACACAAGAAGAAAAAGAGGGAAAGAAAAAAAGGCATATAGGAATAGCGAGGTCATGCAGGCACAGAGCCCCAGTGACAATCTTGGTGGCAAAAAAGTTTTGTGTGTGTGTGTGTGTGTGTGTGTGTGTGTGTGTGTGTGTGTGGCCTTCAGGGTTATCGCTGGGGCTTGGTGCCAGCACTATAAATCCACTGCTCCTGGTGGCCGTCTTTTTCTATTTTATTAGATAGGACAGAGAGAAATCAAGAGGGGAGGGGGGACAGAAAATACAGACACCTGCAGACCTGCTTCAACACTTGTAAAGCATCCCCCCTGCAGGTGAGGAGCACAGGCTTGAACTAGGATCCTTGCATGAGTCCTTGCACTTAGTACTATGTGCGTTTAACTGGGTGCGCCACTGCCCAGCTCCCCCAAATATTTTTTTAAAACCTCTATTCTATCTGCCAGTCTGAGAGATCAATTTGGCAGTAGGAGGCAAATGCAGAAGATGCCCCAGTAACTGTCCCATTTGCTGCAAACACTTGTTTCAAGTCAGCCAGAGCTTGAGCAGGTGTCCCATGGCCTAGTCCTTCCGGGAGACCCTACAGCCTCCCCACCTCTGAGAACATTAGGCCTTTGAGACATGTCCCAGGCCTGCCCCTTCACCCTCTGGCCTGACAATGGGGGCTTCAGAGGGTCGGGTAGCAGGACACAGCATCCTCTGTGAACTGGAGCTGACCGCCAAGCTGGTGAGGCTCGCAGACACATTCCTCATGGGGCAGGGAAGGATGGAGGGAGGGGGCTGCGTTGACCCAAGGAGTGGTTATCCCTGGGGTTGTTCCTGCGGGGCCTGGACAAAGGTCTCCTCCTCCCACTCTCTGTCCTCGAAGTGCCTGCCAGCGAATGGTGCCAAGGAAGAAGGCTTGAGGCTGGGATGTGGTTGAGGTCACTTCCAGTTTTAAATACAGCATCTACAGCACATCAGGGTGAGAAACAGGGCCAAGCAGGCACCCATCTAGGGGAAAGTGGCCCACCAGCCGTGGGTTTCCCTCATTTCTCTGCACCCTCAAAGCCCCTGTCCTCTGAACTATCTCTCTCAGACAACGCTCCCATCATTCTCAGTCCTCTCCTCTCCCTTGACATCTTCCTTGCTGAACCAGGGGGAGGGGGTGACTTACTCCATTCCGGTCAATTTGAGTAAGAAATTCCATACCCTGTAACAACTGTCTCCCGTCATCAATGCCAGTATCCAAATAATCATGCTTCTTCTCCTATGGGAGGGTGAAGATTATACCATGTTTATTTTTATTTTTGATAGAGGAAGAGAGAAATTAAGAGGGAAGGAGAGAGAGAGAGAGAAGTGGAGAAGCCTACAGCTTTGTTTCACAGCTTGTGAAGCTTCCCCCTACAGGTGGGGACTGGGGGCTACACTCTGTACCTGGAGGCTCACCTTCCCTAAGAACACTGTGTTCCTTTGGGACTGGGCTCATTGCGGACAGAGCCTCTACCTACAAGACATCATTCAATCCCCCAACAGTCCTATAGGCAAGATACCATAACTGTCTCCCTGCAGTGAGATGGCTTGAGGACTCCCAGAAATGAAGTAACTCACACAGGTGAGTATGTGGCAGAACCAGGATTTGAACTCGAGCAGTGGGGCCTCCCAGATTCATGAACTGGAGCAGGAGCTTCACCGCAATAGTAACATTCCAACCCCTGCAAAAGACCAGCTGTGCCAGGGTTAATACTTATTGAGACCTACCCAGGGTTCTTGCTGATGAAGCTGGCAAGGAGGCAGGAAATATGGAACTGATGCAATGAAGGGGCGACTTTAGGAAATTCATGAAGTAGTTCAACTGTTAATTCCATCATCCACCTGACAAGTTTCCTGGACTACATTTGCAAAGAGCATGAACTCTGGCTGAGTTCAAATCCCAGTTCTGCTATGATTCACTGTGTGGCCTAGGGCAAGCTATTTTGCCTCTCTGAGCCTCAGATTCCACACCAATCATTGGGGATGACAAAAGCATCTGCCCTATAGGATTGTGGGGAATAAAATACCATCAATACAGAAGAGTTGGTTTACATGTTGCCAAGAACAGAATAACCATAATCAGTACTAGTTATTATTACTTCTACTCCTTGCCAGGTGCAAGTTAAAAAGACTAACTGGACTGCTTCTTCCTTGAAGAAGCCAGTGCTTCCACTAGTCTCTCAATAGCGGGAGACAGACACAATATAAATAGATTCTGGGGGAAGGGGGTCAGGAAGTAGTGCATATAGTATGAAGCATAAGGACCCACGCGAGGACCCTGGATTGAGTGCCCAGCTCCCACCTGCAGGGGGGGGATCACTTCACAAGCTGTGAAGCAGGTCTGTAGGTGTCTATCTTTCTCTTCCCTCCCTTCTCATTTTATCTCTGTCCTATCAAAAAAAAATGAAAAATATGGCCACAGGAGCAGTTATGCATTCGTAGTGCAGGTACCAAGCTCTAGCAATAATCCTAGAGGCAAAAAAAAAAAAAAAGATTCTGGGAGAGGGGCCTGTGCAAACAGCCATGGGAACACCGTGTCTCAGGAAGGCTTCTGGGGGGGGGTGGTGGAGACTGTCAAGTGGGAGGAGTCTGCCAGGAAGAGAGAAGAAACTGGAATGGCAGGTGGCTTGCCCAGTGAACTCATACAGACATTATCATATGCGACGACCTGGGTTCAAACACCAGGCTGCCATAAGGAGGCACCTGCAGGCGGGAAGCTTCATGGTACTTCAGTGTCTTTTCTTCACTCCTCTGAGCCCATGATTTGGACTATTCATCCTCCCACAGGAAATGAATCTCAAGGAGCCAGAATCCTCTTCTAAAAAGAAAGCAGACAAGGAGGATTCAACACTGGAACCTCCTGTTGCTTCAACCTGAAACCCTTCGCTATCCAAACAACTTAGAACCACACATCTAGAGTCTTGTTCACTGCGGTGGAAGGTTCCAGAAGTGTGACTCTAAATCTTCAGCCTGCACTCAAATCCCTTGAAGATTTTATTAAAATGCAGAACCTGGCTGGGGTTATTATCTAGTAATTATCTAGTGCTGGGGAATGAATCAAGGACCTGGTGCACGTGGGATACTAGTGAGCATCCTCTCCAGCCCAGCTCTTTTTTCTTTTTTCTTTTCTCCTCTTTTCTTTTCTTTCTCTTCTCTTCTCTTCTCTTCTCTTCTCTTCTCTTCTCTTCTCTTCTCTTCTTTCTTTCTTTCTTTCTTTCCTTCTTTCTTTCTTTCTTTCTTTCTTTCCCTCCAGGGTTCTCACTGAGGTTTGGTGCCTGCACTACGAAACTACAAATCCACTGCTCCTAGAGATCATTTTCCCCCCATTTTTAAAAAAAATTGGACAAGACAGAGAGAAATTTAGAGAGATGGAGAAGACAGAGTGGGGGAGAGAAAGATACCTGCAGCCCTGCACTTGTGAAGCGACCCCCTTGCAGGTGGGGAGCAGGGGGTTTGAACCGGGATCCTGGTGTCCATCCTAGCACTTCACACTGTGTGCACTTAACCCGGTGTGCTACTGCACGCCCCCCGCCCCAGCTATTTTCTTAAATGATTTACTTATTTATGACAAAAAGAGAGAGAGAGCCAGGGTATCACTCTGGCATATATGATGTCAGGGATTGAACTTGGAACCTCGTGTTTGTGTCACCTTTTGGGCTGTACTAGCCAATTAAAAAAAAAATTCTATAGGGAGTCGGGCGGTATCGCAGCAGGTTAAGCGCACGTGGCTCGAAGCGCAAGGACCTGCATAAGGATCCCGGTTTGAGCCTCTGGCTCCCCACCTATAGGGAAGTTGCTTCACAGGCTGTGAAGCAGGTCTTCAGGTGTCTATCTTTCTCTCCCCCCTCTCTGTCTTCCCCTCCTCTCTCCATTTCTTTCTGTCCTATCCAACAACAATGACAACAACAATAACTACAACAATAAAACAACAAGGGCAACAAAAGGGAATAAATAAATAAATATTTAAAAAAATTCTATGTACTTGAAGTGGTAAGAGAAGGACAGAGAGATACCAAAGTACCACTCTACCACCCATGGAGTTTCCTTTGGAGCTGTCCATGCTATTACCATGTGACACCAGGCCTCTAACTAAAAGCTTCACACAGGGCAAAGTGTGTACCTGACCTGCTGAGCTATCTCCCAGCCCTAAGAATCTGCATCTCTAACGAGTCTCTTTTTCCTCTGCTGCTACTGCTGCTGCTGCAGAACCCACTCTTGAATGTCAAGGATCTTAAACTGTTTGACCATCCTTTCTGCACATTACAGTTGCCTGGGAGACCTGAAAAAGAAAATGCCAGGGCTTCACCCCAGAACAATTAAATCAGAGGTTTTAGGCCTGCATGTACATAATTTTAAAACTCCTAGATTATTTTGAGGCACAGTGAAGACACTAAAGAAAGGACACTGCAGAATGTGTCCATTCAGGCTGAAGCAGGGGATTCAAAATGCCCTTCTCAGCAGGCCATCTGGAAATAGAATGCAAGTTACACAAATTCCTAGCCCATGGCCCTGTGAGCAGCATTTCTGGTAACTGCAGAAGGGCAGCCGAGGAGTATCCATATCAGGAAGGGGCAGGGGCAGGAAGGGCAGCCCCCTGTCAACTCTGTCCCTACCAACCTCTTGGAAAGTGTCTTTGTCCAGTGTTTGCAGCACACAGCTAAATATAGTCTGGGCTGGGGGCTGAATTCAGGCTATTGAGGGCACGGGCTTTTCCAATGCCTTCTACTCCCACAGGCTTCAGAGGCTGTGGAAAAGAGGAGGCTGGGGAAGAAGGGAGAAGGGGTGGGGATCTGCAGGTGGGCCCTCCCATGGCCTAGAAGGGGCTGGGGAGATAGATCAGAGCTACTACATCCTAAAAAAAAAATGGAGGTGCATGTGGAGTGCAAGGACCGACAAAAGGATCCTGGTTCCAGTCCCCGGCTCCCCACCTGGTGTGGAGGGGGGTAGTCATTTCACAAGCAGTGAAGCAGGTCTGCAGGAGTCTGTCTTTCTCTCCCTCCTCTCTGTCTTCCCCTCCTCTCTCAGTTTCTCTCCGTCCTATCCAACAACAACAGCAGAAGCCGCAACAACAATAACAGCAACAATGACAATGGAAAAAAGATGGTATCCAGGAGCAGTGGATTCATAGTTCAGGCACTGAGCCCCAGCAAATCCCTGAAGGCAAAAAAAAAAAAAAAAAAGAAAGAAAGAAAGAAAAGAAAAAGAAATGGAAGTGCAAAATGGAGGATTAAGGAGAGAGATTTCTCACTTTGAGCCACGCAGTGAATTGTTTGCCCTAAATTCATATGCTGAAACCCTACCTCACAGTGTGACTGTACTTGGAGATAAATATGTGGCCTGCAAGGAGGTAATCAAGGCTAAATGAAGTTGGAAGGGTGGGGTGGTGATCCCATAGGATTAGTGGTTTCTGACTTTTTTTTTTGCCTCCAGGGTTATTGCTGGGACTCATTGCGTGCACTGTGAATCCACTGCTCCTGGAAGGCCATTTTTTCCCATTTTTGTTGCCCTTGTTGTTGTTATTGTTATTTATTTATTTTTAAATATTTATTTATTCCCTTTTGTTGCCCTTGTTGTAGTTGTTGCTGTTATTGTTATTGGATAGGACAGAGAGAAATGGAGAGAGGAGGGGAAGACGGGGGGGGGGGGCAGGGGAGAGAAAGACAGACACCTGCAGACTTGCTTCACCGCCTGTGAAGGGACTCCCTTGCAGGTGGGGAGGCAGGGACTCGAACCAGGATCCTTACACCAGTTCTTGAGCTTTGTGCCACCCGCGCTTAACCCACTGCACTACCGCCTGACTCCTGTTGTTATTGTTATTGTTGCCATTGCTGTTGTTGTTGGATAAGACAGAGAGAAATCGAGAGAGGAGGGGAAGACAGAGGGGGAGAGAAAGATAGACACCTGCAGACCTGCTTCACAGCTTGTGAAGTGACCCTTCCCCTGACTCCCTGCAGGTAGGGAGCCAGGGGCTTGAATCAGAATCCTTACTCTGGTCCTTGTTCTTTGTGCCTTGTACACTTAGCCTGGCCCTTGATTTCTGACTTTTTCTAAGAGTTGTTTACCACACTAGGTGGATTCTTCACTCCCCCACCCTCCCCACACACTCTGAAATAGATTCAGAGAGGAGAAACACCACAGCATCACACTACTGCTTGTGAAGCTTTCCTTTTGCATGGTACTCCCACATGGTGACTGGGGACTTGAACCCAGGTCCCTGAGCATGGGAAAATGTGCAGTCAACTGAGTGAGGTATCTCTTGGCCCCAGGATTAGTACCTTAATAAAAAGAGACACAAATATTAGAGAGGGAAGGAAGGAACAAAGCAGAACACCTTCAGGGCATAAGAAATGGGCAAGAAGGGTGCCAGGCTGTGGTACAACTGGTTGAACACACACATTACACTCCCCAAAGACCAGGGTTCAAGGTCCTCATCTCAACCTGCAGGGATGAAGCTTCATGAGTGGTGAAGTAGTAAAAGTAGCTAAAGCTATCTTTCTTTCTCCTTATTTCCTCTTCCCTTTCATTTTCTGTCTCTATCCAATGAGTAAATAAATTTTGAAGGAAAAGAGAGAAGTGGATAGGTAAGGCACAAACAAGGATGAAAGTAAGAGTTCACTCTACACTTTTTAAAATATATACTTTGGAGACTCGAATTTTCTTATCTATAAAAAATTTACGTAGAAAAAAAAAAAAGAAAAGAGAACTTGACCCTCTGCTCCCCACCCCATCGTCACTAGAAAAGCTATTTTAAAACAGGAGTCGAGGTCTCACCAGAAACCGAAATGACTGGACTTCCAGCCTGCAGAACTGTTGTTTAAGCCACCTAGCTCCAGAGCAGCCCGAGTTGCCTAAACATAACCTCCCTCTTCCACCCCCTACTCCATGTTTTCTTCCACTTGTAGTCAGAGTCCCTTCCAGAATGCCTTCAAGGGCCATCCACAATGGCCTTAAAGGATGTGCACTCTTGTCTCCCACTCAGTTCACGAGAGAATGTCCTTACAATCCAGTCACAAATGAATGCAGCTCAAGCCTCCAACCCACAAAACCGAGCTCCTTTGTTGGGCCTCCTAACAGAGACTTCTCGTAGCCTTAGGGCAGAGAAGACCAGCAGAGAACCGACCAGACCCACCGTGGCCACTGGCCTCTAACACAAGGCCAGGTACCACTGCACTACAAGCATCACTGACACTTAGCTCTCCATGGCGGCAAAGCCCACCCTGCTGAGTGCAGGCTTTGTGGCTCTTCCCTACGGCCTGGAGTGTTTAAGTGGTGAGTTTGCACAGCAGCGAGGCCAGATGCACATTAAGGATTAACTTCCTGGCTGCAGCCAGCCTGGCTCAGCCTTCCTGTTAGAGGATTCTGCGGGCAACCTCTACCCAGAGACACGATTCTGCGAAACCACAGCCTGCTCCAGGGCTTGGGTCCCCCCACCCACCCAAGCCTCCTCTGGAGCCCAGGCAGGAGCTGTTTCTGGGTCTCCAGCCAAGACCCTTCCAGATGTCTTTGAGCAGCTGGCTAGAGCTGTCAGGTTGGGGGTTGGTGTGGAGTGCAAAGTTGTCTTGGCTCTGCTGTCTCAGAGCCGGTGCTTAAGGCAGAGCAAAGGTCTAATTGATCTAATCACATTCCACTTTCCACAGTTCCAAGCCCAGATCTAGGGATTAGGGTGAGCTTCCAGAATCTCCCACTCTAAAGAAGGCTGTCCCTGTTCCCCAGGAGGTTCCAGAGTGAGGAGAGAGACATAGTCCTCTGCACCCACAGTTCCAAAACTGTTAAGAAAATATGGATGTCCGTGAGATGGGTGAGATGAAGCAAGAACACTGGGGCTTGGGGGAAGTGAAGATTGCACTGAGCTGGCCTGAGTTGCTGGGGTCGGGTGGGTGGGATGGATCTAGGAGATTCCAGGGAAGAGGAACCTAAGCTGGTTTCACTGCAGACTTTATTAAAAACTCACCAGCAGAGTTCCTTCAAACCAGGAGTTGTGGCCTCCCCCCTCCTAGAGGTCGGGGCTCTTTGCTTCTGCACCCACTGTACTGAGTGCCCCACCAGGATTGCTCATTCCCCTCGTTCCCCTTCAGACAGGGGCTTGAGGTCACCAAGGTGCAGCCTGGCCCCAGCTAGTCCTGTGTATCACCCAGCAGCAGCCCCAGCGAGTGGTCCTGGGTGTTGCTGCCATCACCTCTGCTCCTCTGACTTCCGTCTGCTGCACCAGGCAGAGTAAGCAAGAAAGCAGCCCCCTGTGGGCCGTGGGGGTGGGCAGTCGGCGCGCGGAGGGGAGGGGAGCCATTAGGGAGCCGAGCTGCTGCAGGACTAGCGGATTCTAATCGATGGCTTCATGTTATATTTATCAGCCACAGTACTTAGGCGCTGCTCTGAGCAGGACTAATGGCCTCCCCATTGGAGACGCCATTACAGGAAGTGTAGGGGGAGGGGCGGGGTGCTGAGAGGAGATGGGGACCTGGCAGCCGCTGCCTCTCCTGGCAGCCGCCCTAGCCCCCACCATGGGGCTGCGGCCAACCTCTCAGTCCAGGATGTCCATTGCCCGGCCCACAGCAGGGCCATGGCATCTGCTTTAAATTCTCCCCCTAGCTCCCCCGTGAGGGGGGGGGGACCACCCAGTCTTCTCAGCCAGAAGGTCACGCCAGTCACCCCGGGCCTCCCCATTAGTGCTGTCTTCACTGTTATCCTTTCGGCTCTTAGCCTGAAGGCACGCCCCCTCTACTGTCTGAGTGACAGTCGTGTGAACCAACCATGTGGCTCAGTCTTCCATGGGGCGGAGGCAGCAGAGGTTGCCATGGTGATCTTTCAGGGTGGTGGATAGAAGGGGGCTCTGGATACTTCTTGTAACTGCCTTGATTGCTCATTTATTTAGGGTGATTGGTCCCTGGCTACCGTATTCTTTTTGAAAACCCCCCCCCCCCCATGACTCTTCAATGACATCCCACCAAGATGGGGTGGCAAACGTCCAGATGAGTTGGGCCTGTGGTTGGGAGGAGGAGAGGGCTAGGGACAGGGAGGCACCATGCCTGGTAACTTCCAAAGTCTGAGAATCCATACTTAGACAACAACATGGTCAGACAAGACCTTGTCCAGACACTGACCCTTGCTCCCAGCATGCTTTTGGCCCTCTCTGGCCTCTCATTCAACCTGAGGGTAACCCCACTCCTCCACACTCCCCAAGGTTAGTGGCATCTGGAAGTTGATGAGTTAGTATCACTGTCTTCTCCAGCAGACATGGTCAAAGCTTTGCTCCTTGCCACACTCCCCACAGGCAGCTACTCCAGTAGCTGCAGCTCTCTGGTGGCTGAACCCTGTCTGGCTGTGTCACATCATGTGTCTACAAGGGCCTCTCATCCTGGGCCTCTTTTGTGCTTCTGCATCCCGATGCCTAGAACTGCCTAGTTCTAATCACTGGAACTTGGGCTCTGAAAGAGCTCACTGAACAGATGGGAGAAACTGAAAGCTAGAAGGAGAGCAAGCCCAAGGTTGCTGGTGAGTTAGGGCAGAACCAAGATGAGAAGCTAATGCCCTTGACTCACACTCTAGGCTCAGTGGCATCACAGTTAACAGTTAGCCCCAAGCCTGTGGAGATGACCCCTCCTCCAACCTGCCCTCTTTTAAAACTTTATTTTTTATTTATTTATGAAAAGGATAGGAAGAGAGAGAAAAAAAACCAGACACGACTCTGGTACATGTGCTGCTGGGGATTACACTCAGGACCTCATACTTGAGAGTCCAGTGCTCCATCCACTGTGCCACCTCCAGACCACATCCTTCTAGTCCTCTTTCTCCTCTTGTGCCCACCCTGAGACCAGAGCCTCCTGCAGACCCACCTGCTCAGGTCAGACACTCTGCTCTTCTAGGACCCAGCTTCCTTCCCCAGGTGAGTTTCCCTCTCCAGAGCCATGTTAAAGTCCTCCTTGTGACTACACCTTAGGGGACTTTCAATCCACCTACCTTTCCTAAAGGCCTTTTGGCTAACAGTTGAAGCAATACTCTGGGACCTCTATAACTAGACCCCTTACTTTTTCTTTTGGCAACCATCTCTGTAACCAAGCTGCGTGAGGACTGGGAGATCCTTAAGAGGAAGGCCACAATCTGATGAAATAGCTCACTTGGATAGTGGCTGCTTTGCCATGTGCCAAGAACCAGGTTCAAGCCTGGCCCCTGCTCCATTCAAGGAAGCTTCAGTGCTGTAGTTCACCTCTCTCTCTCTCTCTTTCTCCCTCTCGTTTATGTCTGTATATAAATAAACAAACAAACAAATAATGTCACCCTTGAAGTCAGGGACTTTTCTTTTTTTTTTTTGCCTCCAGTGTTATCACTGGGGCTCAGTGCCAGCACTACAAATCAACTACTCCTGGAGGCTGTTTTTCCCATTTTGTTGCCCTTGTTGTCACCCTTGCTGTGGTTGTTATTATTATTGCTGTTATAGCCAGTGTTGCTGCTGGATAGGACAGAAAGAAGTTGAGAGAGGAGGGGAAGACAGAGAGGAGGAGAGAAGGACACCTGCAGACCTGTTTTACCACTTGCAAAGCGGACTCTCTGCTGGTAGGGATCTGGGAGCTCAAACCAGGATCCTCACAATAGTCCTTGCTTTGGTCCTTGTGCTTTGTGCCATGTGCGCTTAATCCGCTGCACTACTGCCCAGCCCCCAGAGTCAGGGACTTTTTCTCATTCACTTTTTTTTTTGGTAACTCCTCTTGAAACTTCCTCACCTCCAGCTGTGCCCACTGTTCTAACCTTGTCAGAGCTCTTTCCCTTGTTCTTGGGGAAGCCCCTCCTGGACACCCAGGGACTTGGGGACAGGAAGGGGGAGGGAGCTTGGAGTCAGCCTTGGTGTCTCCCTGACTCTGAGACAAACAAAGAGGGCCATGTTGGGGTGACCTCACACTTTGGGCATCCTCTTGCTGGACAAAGGGCCCAGTTGTTTCCAATCTAGAAGCATGAGGTGGGAGGATGACACTCCAGTCCTTAGACCCTCCAGAGAGACCCTGAATTTTGGGCTGATATGGCCTGGGATGGGGGTGGGGTGGGGTCAGTGCAGTGAGGCAAGCCCCCAGAGACAGACTGACCCAGTTGGATGACAAGAGAAAAAAACTGGAATATCTTCTGAGCGTTTTGCCATGATCTTGGGATGCTGAATCCCTTTGGCTTTTTTTTTTTTTTTTCTCTCCCAACAATGTCCTCTTTTTTGGCAGGGTGGAGGGCTTTGGAGGACAGGAATATTTCTATTCCCTGGAAGAGCAGTGATTTCTCAATGATTATATTTTCAATAGCATCAGGAACCTTTAAATGAAATCTCTCTCGGAATCTGGTCAGTAAAGTAGATTAAAGCAGGAGCTACTTGGGTTAAGGTGGGAATGGGGGGGGGGGCAGGACACTCCTCAAACACCGCTTTTCATCTCAGCTCATCCATGAAGCATCCAAGGGGATGCTTCCAAGGGGGGGAGTCCACAGGGAGTCCATAAAGTATAGTTTGGGCTTCTTTGATTTTAGTTGCCTTCCAGCGTCCAGGGGCCAGTTTCTTAGAGGTGCTTAAAAGCTATCTACTAAAGGACCAGGGAGAGTATGTATTATGCTAAAAGGCTTTCATCCCTGAGGCAAAGTCCCAGGTTCACTCTCCAGCACCACCATGGGCCAAAGCTGAGCAGTGCTCTGGTTTAAAATAAATATATAAATAAGTAAAATCTAATTGCTAAATAAGTAAATGCATAAGTGGATACCTCCACCCTTCCCTCACAGGCTATGAGGGTTCTGCTGCCCTAAAGGCCTGGCCTGAGACTCTGCATGGCCCCTCTACTCCAGTGGCCAGGATCCTGATCTGTGCATCCTGGGCAGGGCTCTCCCTTCTGTCCAGCTGTGCCAGAGCTGGGGGGTGGGCAGGGAGAGACACCCATGGGGACTTGTGAAGTGTGGAGCAGGGTGGGGCAGGTGAGTTGGACTCCGGAGATGCACCTCTTCCGCCATCCAGCCCCGGGGCACAGCTTGGAGTGACACCAAGCTGTTGCATGGAGCTCTCCACCCTTGCCCATACGGGATGATTAAGGGGGCACGGATGCTGTCCCTGCTCTGTCACTCACCACCACTAGCCTCGGGCAGGCAGCTTCCCTCTCCTGTATAATGAGCTGCTCCAGGGCTCGGAGCTGCCAGAACCCAGAGCTGCTTGTGCGGCTGGAGTGAGAGGTTTAGACAGGAAGGGAAAGACACAGCTTAGGGACAGGTTCATCAGAAAGTCCTAGAAATGAAGGAAGCAATGTCCATTCTGTAGTGTCCTCTCTCCTGCCGTGAGTGCATAGCTGAGCCCTCGGTTTCAGTTTTTCTCCAGGGGTGTGTGTGTGTGAGGAGAAGCTTCAGTTCTCTTTGGACCCTTGCTCTATTGTTCTCACCACCTTGAACATATATGCTCCTCAGTCTCCATAAAAATGAACCCTCCCCCAAAGCACTGATTCTTTTCTTATCACATCAGCTACTTGTACTTTCTCCGTCCTCCTCCAAGAAGACCTCCCTGATTTACACTTCATGCCGCCCTCCCCCTAGCTTGGATTCTTTGACCCTCTAAGCTGACTTTCTGTCAAGGTCTTCCTCATCATGCTTTTACTTAGAAGCTCCCTGAAGAGGATAGCAGACCTGTCCTTTAATCCAAGAATGCCCTCTGCCTAGCTCACAGCAGGGTTTTGTGACAGGAAGAATAAGAATGACCCAAGTGAAGAACCCAGTTTGGGACTGGGGGAGATGGGTCTTGTGTGCATGTGGCTGGGCAAGCACTCCAAGCCATCATCCTCAGCCCCTCACACACAGCCTCCCATCAGCTGGCACCCTCTCTCAAACCATGAGGGGGAGGGCGTGGCAGGGACTGCCCTCCAGATGTTGGAAACCCAACACGTCCCCTCTGCCCCCCTCCCTCTCCGACTTCCCGCTCCACTTCCCCTAAATATTTACTGATTTCTATTTACATTCTTTGCCAGAGGTGCCCGGCCCCTGTCAGGTCCCATTTGCTCCCCTCTATCTCTCCTGCTGCCTCCCTCCCCCCTCTAGTTCACAGTCAGGAGCCATGTGTGGTTAGCAGCAGCACCCCTCCCCTCTAGGCCCGCAGGGTGTCAGGGATGCTGAAGCAGGAGGGCTGGGAGTTCTGGGCAGAGCTGGGGGTGGGGTGGGTTGAGGGATCAGAGACAGGACAGCTTCCCCACACACTCAGCCACCCCCAATCTGGGATTGCTTTAGCCACCACCACCTCCTTTGTTTCAAAGGGACTTCTGGAATAGACTAATGAATGACAGATGCCAGGAGCACTGTCACCCAGAGAGGACTCTGAGGAGAGGGAAGAGGGGGGAGCTGGGGCTAGCAGTGTCTCTGTTGTGCTGGGTGGCTACTCATATGCTGACCACCACTCTGGGTCTCCTTCCCTCCCCCCTCCCAACCCCCAGCCCCATCCTTAAAGATTTTACATTCCATTCCCAGTCTCCCAGCCTCCTTACACCTTTTCCTCCTTTTGGTCAGTTATTCAACCCTTCTTTATTGAGCACCTACTCTATGCCAGGCACTGTCTCAGGTGCTGCTGACTATTCTTACCTGGTGGGGCTCACTCTCTAGAGAGATAATAAGTGCATTGTGGAGTATTTTTTTCTCTTACTTTTGATTTACAGTGGGTTACAATATTATAAAATTACACAGCACACCCACCACTGAAGGTCTGTGTTCTCATACTCCCACCTCTCAAAGATAATCACCTTAGTTCTCACAAAGTCTTAGAAACAGTTTGTTCTCTTCTGTTTTTGTTTTTATTTGCAAGTTCGTGTGTATGAGGTCTTTAGATTCCACATATGAGTAAAACCATCTGGTAGCTGTCTTTCATTTCTTTACTTATTTTGCTAAGCATAATCACCTCCAGTGCCATTCATTTTGTCCCAAAGGACAAAGTATCATCATTTTTATTGCAGAGTAGTATTCCATGGAGTATATGTCCCATAACTTTTTTTTTTTTGTCTCCAGGGTTATTGCTGGGACTCAGTGCCTGCACTACAAATCCACTGTTCCTGGAGGTCATCCCCCCATTTTTGTTGCCCTTGTTTCCCTTGTTGTTGTTATTGTTATTGTTGGATAAGACAGAGAGAAATCAAGAGAAGAGGGGAAAACAGATACCTGCAGACCTGCTTCACCTCTCTCAAAGCGACCACCCTGAAGGTGGAGAGCTGGGGCCTTGAACTGAACTTTCTTCTCCCATAGCTCCCCACCTGTGAGGGGTAGAGGGAGTTGCTTCACAAGTGGTGAAGCAGGTTTACAGTTATCTATCTTTCTCTCCCCCTCTGTCTTCCTCTCCTCTCTCAATTTCTCTCTATCCTATCCAACAACAATAGCAGCAACAGCAACAACAATAACAACGATAAACAACAAGGGATATAAAAAGGGAAAAAATGGCCTCCAGGAGCAGTGGATTCATAGTGCAAGCACCAAGCCCCAGCTATAACCCTGGAGGCAAAAACAAACAAACAAACAAACAAACAAATAAATGGTTCCTTGGAATTGTTGCCAGCTGGTTATAGGAATTCTGAGCAAAGGGGTGGGGGGAGATTGCCTGTGATGATATAGGTTTGGGAAAACTGTGTCAAATGTGCCAGCTTGGTGTGTGCCACATTCACAAAGCATCTTGGGACCCTTAATCTGCCACGTGTGATGGATCTGCAGAAAAAAACCTGTTTGACTCCCAAACAGGTGTTTTGTTTGTTTTATTTTAGCTTTTGCTAGTTTATATAGACATTCTTTTAAGGGGTGGGGTGTGATGGTTTCCCAAATAGTTTTTTTTTCTTTCTCTCTTTTTACTTGCCTCCAAGGTTATCGCTGGGGCTCAGTGCCTGCACCACGAATCCACTGCTCCTGGAGGCTATTTTTTACCTTTTGTAGCCCTTGTTGTTTATTGTTGCTGTTATCATTATTGTTGGACAGGACAGAGAGAAATCTAGAGAAGAGAAGACAGAGAGGGGGAGAGAAAGATAGACACCTGCAGATCTGCTTCACCACCTGTGAAGTGACCCCCCCTGCAAGTGGGGAGCCGGGGGCTGGAACCGGATCCTTATGCCGGTCCTTGCCAGTCCTTGCCGGTCCTTGTGCTTCACACCATGTAAGCTTAACCCGCTGTGCCACCACCCTGTACCCCCAGATAGTTTATTTGAAACATCTTTTGGAACTGACCTGCGCTATGGACACCAGAGAATTACTGAGTTGCTATAGATTCATAGGAGGCATTTGGAACATGGCCCGGAGGTGGCACAGTGGATAAAACATTTGGATTTTCAAGCATAAGATCCTGAGTTCAATCCGCAGCATTACATGTGCCAGAGTGATGCTCTAGTTCTCCCTCTAACCCTCTCTCTTCTGTTAATTAATAAATACAATCTTTATAATGAAGGAGGAGGAGGAAGACGAGGGAGAAGAGAAGGGGAAGAAGAAAAGGAGGAAGTCACGGTGGCGCAGCTTTTGGAAGTCATAGCAGGGACCCCAAAACCCGCCAGGTGGACTAGACGAGCAGGCCAGAGTGGAGAAAGCACTTAAGGAGCTGGCTTGACAGTGGATGAAGGAGGAGCAGTGCCTAACCTCAGTGAGCTTGCAGTTGAGGGGGGTGGTGAACTGCCCCCCCCCCCCAACTCTCCTCCAAGAAAGAGGATGCTAAGTACTGCATATTGAGCTGCCCTCTGACCCAGGAAGACTCCCATGACTAATTTAATGGCAGCTCCTGGCTTAGGCCAGCTTCCTCCCCTTTTCTCTTTTCAAGAATCAATCAATTATTTGTGATAAAGTCGAGTGGTCCTTTGTTGCTCTTTCACCCTTTTTGATGGTCTTGCTGTCATCCCACAAAGTGACACGGGGGTCAGCCTGCCACCTAGCTGGGGTGTTGTAAGTCTGGCCAGGAAGCAGGGTTCTAAGCCGTGCATGCAATGCCTAATTTCTCTCCAGTTGATTATATTGTCAAAGGTCAGCTTCCTAGGGACTGAAGGTAGCTTAGATTCAACCATGTTGCATGACAGGACACAGTGACACCTGTACTGCCCCTACCCCCTACCCCTCACCAGCTTGAGGGAATATGAACAAATGCAGCACCCCCTGCATCTCCACAGGTGCATCTGGGACAACAGGGTCTCCAGAAAACTCAAGGGCAGACATTCTCTTTATCACCCACACACGTGCTCCCTGAGAGGAGGGACTGTCAGTTATGAAAAGGGGAGAGAGAAAGAGACCAGCATACTGGATGCTGGAGATTGAACCTGGAGCCTCAGGTAGGCAGGCAAGTCCTGTCTTCTGTATGCTGAATCACCTTCCTGGCTGCTGTTAGGCTACTTTGGATGGGGTGCTGGGCTGAGAGTCTGGAAGCCAGGGATCCTGCTGGTCCATTTGACCTCCTCTGGACCAGTTCTCAGTTTCCACATATGTAAGTGGGTATTTGGATTTCGACCTTGGACTTGCAGGGAGCCCCAAACCACTTCCTGCCTGGAGGTCTTCTCTGGCCTCTCACCTTGGGAAGCTGGAAACTCCTCCCTAGACTCACAGGCTGCACGAATGAGATTCCCACCCCACCTCCCCATCCACTTTGGAAATGACCCAGAAGAGAGGCTTCTGTTTCAACACAGACTCTGATTGCGTCATTCCCCTCTTTAACAACCTCCCTATTGACTTCAAGATACAAGTCGGCCTCAGTGTGGCACAAACAAACAAACAAACAAAACTCCTTGGTCATTCAACTCCAGCTCACTTTCTAAACAGTCTCTTAAGTCCCATTGCAATCAGCCCCACCCCACCCCCATTTCTCCTGACCCACTCTGCGCCCTACACATTCTGCCTCCCTCCCCCCCACATACCCCTTACCTGGAACAGCTTCTTTCTGCCTGTCTACTCAGTAAATTCCTATTAGTTTTCAAATCTGGGTACGCACTCTAACTCCCCTATTCACCCTCCTTGTCTTCTGAGCACCCAGTATCTTTATACCTACAATGTGTCAAGATCTCTCCAGGCATTGCCATTTAGTTCTTAAAATCTCTCAACGTAAGCCTGATTGCTTTCCTGTGTTGTAGATATGAAGACCGAGGCTTAACAAAGGAGAAGCAACTTGCCCACAGTCACAAAGCTGAGCAGTCCAGATTAGAGCTCACTTATTTCTTTCCTTTTCTTTCTTTCCTTCTCACCCCCCCCCTTCTCATATTCTTTTTCCCTTCCTCCTCTTCCTCCTTCTTTTTAGATAGAGATGTAAACAACAGAGGCTGAGATTGAAGGAAAGAGAGCAGAGCTTGGAAGTTCCTTTCAGTGTGATGGGCCAGATGTGAACCTGCATCACACACACACACACACACACACACACACGGCAAAGGAGTACACTATCCTAGTGAGCTCTTTCACTATCCCTACAGCTCATTCCTCTATGGCCCCAGGGCCCAAGCGTCCACCTGCCTCCTGAGTGGGACTGCAGCCCATCTAAACTCACACAGTTCAGACTCTGGGATTAAATGGTGGCAGGATGCTATTCTGCCTACCACCACACTTTGGAAACTGAGTCAATTCTGGAAATGAAGAAAGGCTTTTGGAATTTCAACAGAGCCTGCCGCTTGACCTCAGTTTCCTCATCTGTGATCTAAGGGATGTGAATACAGGTTTCCCTAAGTCCTCTCTTATGGGATATGTTTTGAGCCTAGGATTCTGCTTCTGAAGCATAAGAGAGTGAGGGTCAGGCATTGGGAGGATTCTCTCTTCCTGCTGCAATCACACCTGCCTACTCTTAACTGTGAGCCTGACTCTGCCAATCCCCTGATGCCATCCTACCCTAAGCAGGTAGACTGATGTTACAATGGCCAGGGCTGATGTGTGGTCTTCACGACCCCTCTGTCCTCCTGCTTTTGTCTTCTCCTGAGTCAGGACAGGGAGCTCAGTCTGGGGCTTCTGTGGATCCATGGAACCTTATGATACGGCTCAAGCAGGGGACTGACTACAGGATCCCTGAATCCTTGCCAGGTGCCTTTAGCTGGTGTCACACGATATAAACAGCTCCACTTCTCAGAGGTTTTCTTTCTTCCTCCTCCTCCTCCTCCTCCTTTTTTTTTTTTTTTTTTTTTGTCCCCAGGTTTATCACTGAGGCTCAGTACTATGAATCCATTGCTCCTGGAGGTCATTTTTTTTGAGAGGGAAGAGGGAGATAGATATATATATATATATATATATATATATAGATAAACACCTGCAGACCTGTTTCACCACTTGTGAAGCAAGTCCCCCACCCATCAAGTGGGGAGCCAGGGGCTTGAACTGGGATCCTTGCACTTTTTTTTTTTTTTTTTTATTTAAGAAAGGATTAATTAACAAAACCATAGGGTAGGAGGGGTACAACTCCACACAATTCCCACCGCCCAATCTCCATATCCCACCCCCTCCCCCGATAGCTTTCCCATTCTCTATCCCTCTGGGAGCATGGACCCAGGGTCATTGAGGGTTGCAGAAGGTAGAAGGTCTGGCTTCTGTAATTGCTTCCTCGCTGAACATGGGCATTGACTGGTCGGTCCATACTCCCAGTCTGCCTCTCTCTTTCCCTAGTAGGATGGGTCTCTGGGGAAGCTGAGCTCCAGGACACATTGGTGGTGTCTTCAATCCAGGGAAGTCTGGCCGGCATCCTGATGACACCTGGAACCTGGTGACTGAAAAGAGAGTTAACATACAAAGCCAAACAAATTGTTGAGCAATCATGGACCCAAAGCTTGGAAAAGTGGAGAGGAAGTATTAGGGAGGTACTCACTGCAAACTCTAGTATACTTCTGCTTTCTTACTTTGGTGCCATACTCCAAACTCAGTCATTTTCTGCTTTGCGTTTCTACTTCTTTTTTTTTTTTTTTTTTACATGCATAACATTCCCCAGATTCCCATTTAACAGTACAACCCCCACTATTTCATTCATCATTTTTCATGGACCTGTATACTCCCCACACACCCACCCACCCCAGAGTCTTTTACTTTGGTGTAATACTCCAATTCCATTTCAGGTTCGACTTGTGTTTTCTTTTCTAATCTTGTTTTTCAACTTCTGCCTGAGAGTGAGATCATCCCATATTCATCCTTCTGTTTCTGACTTATTTCACTCAACATGATTTTTTCAAGGTCCATCCAAGATCGGCTGAAAACGGTGAAGTCACCATTTTTTACAGCTGAGTAGTATTCCATTGTGTATATATACCACAACTTGCTCAGCCACTCATCTGTTGTTGGACACCTGGGTTGCTTCCAGGTTTTGGCTATTACAAATTGTGCTGCCAAGAACATATGTGTACACAGATATTTTTGGATGGATGTGTTGGGTTCCTTAGGATATATCCCCAGGAGGGGAATTGCAGGGTCATAGGGTAGGTCCATTTCTAGCCTTCTGAGAGTTCTCCAGACTGTTCTCCACAGAGGTTGGACCAATTTACATTCCCACCAGCAGTGCAGGAGGGTTCCTTTGACCCCACATCCTCTCCAGCATTTGCTGCTGTTACCTTTTCTGATGTGTGACATTCTCACAGGAGTGAAGTGATATCTCATTGTTGTCTTGATTTGCATTTCTCTGACAATCAGAGACTTGGAGCATTTTTTCATGTGTTTCTCGGCCTTTTGGATCTCTTCTGTGGTGAATATTCTGTCCAATTCCTCCCCCCATTTTTGGATGGGGTTATTTGTTGTCTTGTTGTTGAGTCTGGTAAGCTCTTTATATATGTTGGTTATTAAACTCTTATCTGATGTATGGCATGTAAAGATCTTCTCCCATTCTGTGAGGGGTCTCTTGATTTGGGTAGTGGTTTCTTTTGCTGTGAAGAAGCTTTTTAATTTGATGTAGTCCCATAGGTTTATACTTGCCTTAGTCTTCCTTGTAATTGGATTCGTTTCATTGAAAATGTCTTTAAAATTTATGCGGAAAAAAGTTCTTCCAATATTTTCCTCTAAGTATCTGATAGTTTCTGGTCTAACATCCAAGTCCTTGATCCACTTGGAATTTACTTTTGTATTTGGTGAAATACAGTGATTCAGCTTCATTCTTCTGCATGTTTCAACCCATTGTTTCCAACACCATTTGTTGAAGAGACTCTGCTTTCCCCATGTAATAGTCTGGGCCCCTTTGTCAAAGATTAGATGTCCATAGGTGTGGGGCCTCATTTCTGGGCTCTCAATTCTATTCCACTGGTCAGTGTGTCTGTTCATGTTCCAGTACCAAGCAGTTTTGATGACAATGGCCCTATAATATAGTTTGAGATCTGGCAGTGTGATGCCTCCAGTTCTGTTCTTTTTTCTCAAGATTGTTTTGGCAATTCTAGGTCTTTTCTGGTTCCAGATAAACATTTGTAGCATTTGTTCTATTCTCCTAAAAACTGTGCTTGGGATCTTGATGGGGATAGCATTAAATTTGTAGATGGCTCTGGGTAATATATTCATTTTGATGATGTTAAGTCTTCCAACCCATGAGCATGGAATATCTTTCCACTTCTTTGTGTCTTTTTCAATTTCTTTGAGTAGTGACTCATAATTTTCAGTATACAAGTCTTTCACTTCTTTGGTTAGGTTTATTCCTAGATATTTTATTGTTTTTGTTGCTATAGAAAAAGGAACTGATTTCTGGATTTCAATTTCTTCTAACTTAGTGTTTGCATAGAGGAATGCCACTGACTTTTGAATGTTAATTTTATAGCCTGACACATTACTGTATTGCCTGATGATTTCCAAAAGCTTCTTGCTAGATTCCTTAGGTTTTTCCATGTATACTATCATGTCATCTGCAAATAAGGAGAGTTTGACTTCTTCTCTTCCAATCTGTATGCCTTTAATTCCTTGCTCCTGCCTGATTGCTATGGCAAGAACTTCCAACACTATGTTGAATAGTAATGGTGATAGTGGGCAGCCCTGTCTAGTACCTGATCTGAGGGGAAATGCTTCCAGTTTTTCACCATTGAGTATGATGTTGGCTGTAGGTTCGCTATATATAGACTCCACCATCTTCAGGAATTTTCCATCTATTCCTATTTTTTGTAGTGTTTTGATCATAAAGGGATGTTGTATTTTGTCAAAGGCTTTCTCTGCATCTATTGATATGACCATGTGGTTTTTGGTCTTGCTTTTGTTGATGTGGTGGATCACATTGATTGATTTACGTATATTAAACCAACCTTGCATGCCTGGGATAAACCCCACTTGGTCATGATGAACAATCTTTTTGATATACTGCTGTATCCGGTTGGCTAGAATTTTGTTCAATATTTTTGCATCTATGTTCATCAGAGATATTGGTCTGTAGTTTTCTTTTTTGGTTGTGTCCCTGTCTGCTTTTGGTATCAGGGTGATGTTGGCTTCATAGAAGCTGGCAGGGAGTATTCCAGTGTCTTCAATCTTCTGGAAGACTTTTAAAAGTAGAGGTATTAGTTCTTCTTTGAAAGTTTTGTAGAATTCATTTGTAAAACCATCTGGTCCAGGACTTTTATTTTTGGGGAGATTTTTGATAACTGTTTCAATTTCATTAGCTGTGATGGGCCTGTTCATATTATCCACTTCCTCTTTACTTAGTTTTGGAAGTTGGTAGGTATCTAGGAAATCATTCATTTCTTCCAGGTTCTCTAGCTTGGTGGCATATAGTTGTTCATAGAAGCCTCGCATGATATGTTGAATTTCTGCAGTGTCTGTTGTGATATCTCCTCTTTCATTTACTATCCGATTTATTTGGGTCTTCTCCTTTTTTTGTTTTGTGAGTCTGGCTAAAGGTTTGTCGATTTTGTTTACTCTTTCGAAGAACCAACATTTACTTTCATTGATCTTTTGTATGGTTTTCCTATTCTCAATGTTATTTATTTCTGCCCTAACTTTAGTAATTTCTGTCCTTCTGGTTGCTTTAGGGTTCCTTTGTTGTTCTTCTTCTAGGTCTTTAAGATGTGCAATCAGGCTGTTTATTTGTGCCTTTTTTTGTTTCCTAATGTGTGCTTGTATAGCTATGAACTTCCCTCTTAGGACTGCTTTAGCTGTGTCCCAAATATTTTGATAGCTTGTGTCTTCATTTTCATTGAACTCTCGAAACATTTTGATTTCTTCTTTGATTTCCTCTTTGACCCAGAAGTTGTTAAGAAGTGTACTGTTGAGCTTCCACATTTTGGCACTGTTACTAATCTTTTGTTGATTGTTAAGTGTTAGTTTAATTCCACTGTGGTCTGAGAAGATGCTTGGGATGATTTCAGTGCTCTTGAATAGGCTGATGCTGTCTTTGTGGCCTAACATATGGTATCCTTGAGAATGATCCATGTGGATTTGAGTAAAATGTGTATTCCAGTTTCTTGTGATGAATGACTCTGAAAATGTCCAATAGTTCTAGTTTATCTATCTCTTCATTTAGCTCCCTTATGTCTTTACTGATTTTCTTCCTGGATGATCTGTCAAGTTGAGATAGTGGGGTGTTGAAGTCCCCTACTATGATTGTGTTACTGTTAATATATTGCTGTAGCTCTTTCAGTAGAAGTTTGATGTATTTAGATGGCTTCTCATTGGGTGCATAGATATTAATAATTGTTAAGTCCTCTTGATTGACTGACCCTCTGAGTATTAAGTAGTGTCCATTCCTATCTTTTTTAATCTTATGTATTTTAAAGTCTATCATGTCAGATATGAGAATAGCTGTTCCTGCCCTTTTTTGTGGGCCATTGGCTTGAATGATAGTTTTCCATCCTTTCACTTTAAGTCTGTGTTTGTCTTGTTGCGTTAGGTGAGTTTCCTGTAGACAACATATTGTTGGGTTGTGTTTTCTGATCCATCTTCCTACTCTGTGTCTTTTAATAGGTGAATTCAGGCCATTCACATTTATTGATATCAAAGATTGAAGATATTTTAACGCCATTCTTGTAGAGTTTTAGAGTGTTTTGATATATGTTCTATTTGTGGTGGTCTGGTTGTTTATAGGAAACCTTTCAGAACTTCTTTCAAGGCAGGCTTGGTGATGGTTGCTTCCTTCAACTGTTGCTTGTCTGAGAAGGTTTTGATGCTTCCATCTAGTCTGAATGACAATATAGCAGGATATAGTATTCTTGGCTGAAAGCCTTTCTCATTGAGCACTCGATAGATATCTTGCCATTCTCTTCTGGCCTGTAGTGTTTGTATGGAGAAGTCTGCTGCTAATCTTATGGGTTTTCCTTTGTAGGTGACTCTTTGTTTTTCTCTTGCAGCCTTGAGGATCCTTTCTTTATCCTTATTCCTTTCCATTCTAAGTATGACATGTCTTGGTGTCTTTAGGTCTGGGTTAATTCTGTTTGGGACCCTCTGGGCTTCTTGAATCTTTATGTCTTTGGTGTTGTCTAGACTAGAGAAATTTTCAGCTATTATGGCCTGGAGAACGCTTTCTTCCTCCCCTTCTCTTTCTTCCTCTGGTAAGCCAATAATGCGTATATTGTTTCTTTTGAAGTCATCCCATAGGACTCTGTTGTTGTTTTCAGCATCTCTTAATCTCTTTTTGAGATCTCTTACTTCTTCTTTAGTTGTCTCTAATTCATCCTCAATCTTGCTAATTCTGTCTTCAGCCTCATTGATTCTATTCTCTCTGCCCTCTACTGCTTTCTGGAGTTCATCTATTTTGTTGCCCTGCTCTGATACTGTTTTAGCTTGTTCAGCTAGTTGCCTTCTTAGCTCAGCAATTTCAGCTTTCAGCTCTCTAATAACCATGAGATTATTAGAATTTTCTTCCATATTCTCATTTGTTGTTCCTGCAGTTCTGATTACAATTTTTTCAAATTCTTTACTCACTCCTGTTATTATTTCCTTAGCTAATGTTTGGATGTTGAACTCGTTGTTTTGTGCTTCGCCCTCTGGAGGACTTTTAGCTGGACTCTTGTCCTGGTTCGAGTCTCCATTATTTTTTCTTGTTGTTTTAACCATTTTATATAAGTTAACAGTTTTTTCAATCCCTGAGTTGGAGTTCAGTGGTGTAAAAGCCTTTTTTTTTTTTTCCCCCTGTAGGCTATGGTAGCCTGAGGGCTTTTAAACTATCAATAGGCTTCTTGGCTTAATCAATGACTCCTGACCAAGAGATAAAGCAGGGTGTGGCAGAGATAATCCAGTGGTTATGCAAAGAGACTTTCACAGCCCTTCAGCTATGCCACCGAGGTATAGGTCTTCTCCTGAGTTTCCCGGTTAGATCTCTGTGCCCTGGTGTCCCTCCCTGTTGCTGCTCCAGATTCTGAGGGTAGTAGCAATGGAGACTCAGAGTTGTACTTGGTGAGTCTCTGGGGAGTCCTTTCCTCCCTTCAGCTGTCCCCTTGTTGGTGGAGCAGACTGGAGGTGGTGTCTCCACTGACAAACTGTTGAACTGTTAGCAGTCACTTAATCTCTCCTTAGGCCCCTCTCTCCTCTCTATCACCAGCCACGCGTGTTTGTACTCACGGGTGATTTACTGGGTTCCTGTGGTCATTATAGTCCTGTCTTGTTTTCGGTCCGGGTGGTCTCCTTTGGTATTCGTAGTTGATCCGGGAGAGGAGAGGAGAGGAGAGAAAGCGATCTGCTGCTCGTAGCTCCGCCTCTGGAAGTCGAATACCTCCTTGCACTTTGTACTATATACGCTTAACCCAGTGTGCTATCACCTGATCCCCAGGGAGATTTTTTTCTTCCAGGGGAAAGTTGGATAATTTAACTGGGAGCGAATGTATATAATATTCTTATTTATTTATTAATGGAAGAGATGAGGTGGGAGAGAGAGAACCAGAGCATCACTGGCACATGTTAATGCTAGGGATCAAGCTCCCAGATCTCATGCTTGAGAGTCCAGTGCTCTGTCTATTATACCACCTCACTGGTTACAAGAAAGGAGTTTCCTGTAGGACAGTATGGAAAGGAGTTTCATATAGGGCAATATGGAAATGCTATGTAGCAGGATACACAGTGGCCAGCATTTTGGAAACTAAACTGGAGAAGCCATCGTGGGGCAGCCACTGAGAGAAGAGTTGGAGGAAGCAAAGCAGAGGCCCCTAGTAGAGGCTGGAGGGGCCACACAGAATTGCTGAGAGGGAAAACAGGTGTGTGGGTGTGTGTGTGTGGGGTGCCCGGCAGAGTGAGAGAGTAGATATAGTCACACACACACACACACACACACACCCGCCTGTCTCCAGCTCCTTCCATCCACTGGTTGCCTCAGCTCTGCCTCCACCAGCTTTTCCTTTAGAGCCTTAGCCGTGATCTCCTGTAGAACAGCAGATGTTTCCAGAGGAGACCAGGTGCTGAGAAGCAGGAGGCATCTGGCCCCCTTTGGGTTTGGAGGGGCTGGTGGGGGGATAAGGAAGGACAGGAAATGAGCGAGGAGGGAGTGTGCTCTCAGGCCAGTGTCTGCATGCAGGGGCTCACAGTCTTCACAGCAAAAGGGAGACAGGTGGTTGCCTGCCCCCTCCCCACCTTCTCTGCCCCCCCACCCCCCACCCCCGCCATAACCTTTTTTCCTTTTACAGATGAGTCAGCTAAGGCTTAGCAGAGCCCTTGGAATCTCAAATTGCCCAGTCCCTCCCCCTTTCCACTTTCTATACTTTGAGCAGTGTACTTCACCATGGGCAAAACAGCCCTCCCCCAGGCTCACTCTGCTCTTGACCTTGCTCCTCTATTCTCTCCTTTCCTCCTCCTCCAGGAAGCCTATCCAAGGTCCTCACTCAGCTCTGTCCTGTTGTTCTTTCTGCCAACAAAGTGTGTGTCCCACCTGCGCCCGCCCCTTCCTCTGCTCTTTCTGTTAGATTCTGTAGTTGCTGCTCACAGTCCTGAGGGGGGTTGGGGTGCGGTGGAGGGGTTCACTGGGCTGGGCCTCTATGGCAGGCGCCGGGCATGGGGAAAAAGTACAAAGGCAGCCATGTGGGGTAGAGGCGGGTGAGGTGAAAGTCTTGGCTGCCTCTCTAACCCATAAAAGATGTTAACAGCCTCTTAGGGAGCAGGCGAGGAGTGATCAAGTGATCAAAGGGGTGGGCAGACCCTCCCTCCCCACCCTCCCTGTATGAGGGAGCAGCTCCTTTCAGCTTCTAGGTCAATTCCACACCTACTTTCAGCCCTGTCAGATGATGCCTTTGAGAATGGTTCGTCCCAGCTGCCCTCTGGCTCTGCTACCACTACCAGTGCCTGCTGCCTCTCC